>NC_090266.1:981776841-982094047 GCF_040414725.1 Anabrus simplex
AATTGGGTAGTATTTCCTAAAAGTACTGCTGCTCTTCAGGAAGCTAAAACTGAAATGGTCAGGACTATATTTGTACCCTGATATTTTTGGTGCACTGGATTGCACTCATAGATTAATAAGGAAGCCAATTATACAAGAGTATGAATTTATACTGAAAAGGCATGTATGTACAGGCTACCAGTGTTACCAATGTTGCAGCTTGCTTGGCTTGGAGGAATTCTCATGTGTGTAGAACAATGGATGTTAATATAAATGCAATTTTACTTGAGGACTTTGGTTATGAAACTGTGCCATGACTAGGGGCCTTATTTTTTGGTGAAATAAAACTGTTGATTTTGGTGTTAAAACTGACACTATTTCGGTAGGTATTTCGTGAAATAAATTGTTATACTGATCGATGTTTCCTGCGAAATCTTCCTTGTAGTAGCGTATTGGGTAAATGTAACTAACTTTGTGATAAGGGGTTTTAAAGTAAAGTCTTGTAGTGTATCATTGTTATTAAATCTTAGAAAAACCAAATACCATATGCAAATTGTTATAGAAATAAATATATAAATCGCTGATACTTCGAAATGAAGTTAGGCGATCTGCCCTGTGATATGCATCATAGCCCACATTTTTAGACTGTGAATTACTTGTCTCCAAAGTACAGACTAAGCATGGTTTCAACATTGTCAGGATGCAGAGTTGTGCGACAGTCAGAAAGTGTCTTTGTGTAAGCAGAGAAGCTCCTCTCGCTGACCACATTAGACATCAGACACAATAATGCTTGCGAACACTTGGATGCAAATTCACTGTGGTCTTTAATAAAACCTCCCTTAAACTTCGCTAACACTGTCTTCTTTCACTTCCTCAACTAGATGTGCTTTCATTGCATTTTGCAAAATCATATAGCTCTGGAAGATGTTCATGGATATGCTCTTTTTCCCCGGTCGGGGATGAGTAGCTCAGATGGTTAAAGCGCTGGCTTTCTGACCTCAATTTGGCAGGTTCGATCCTGGCTCAGTCCGGTGGTATTTGAAGGAGTTCAAATACGTCAGCCTCGTGTCACTAGTTTGCTGGCACCAAAAAGGACTCCTGCGGGACAACGTTCCGGTATCTTGGCATCTCCAGAAAACATAAAAGTGGTTAGTGGGACATGAAAACAATAACATTATTACTACTCAAACGGGCGATCTATTTACAATAGGCCTACCAATACCGTTATGTTTTACAGTAAAGACAGTATTATTTATCTTTCCTTTTATATTCATTCTCTTCCTCATGCCAGGATTATCCCATTTTTCTTGAGGAATGTTGGCTTGCATGAATGCTTTTTTTTGTGTCTATTACAAATTGCTCTCTATAATTTTTCAACACCTTTACTATCTGTAAAGTATCGCCGATTGTTATTTGCCGCTTAGAATTATGTTCATTTGCTTCATTCTGATTCTCTGCAGTGTATATCGCACGTTTCCACTGTACGAATATTACCGGTACACTACTGTTACATTAGAAACTTTCTTGCAGCATCAAATACATAGAACCCCTCACTGTTGTATTCGTCGGCCCTCAGAAAACCTGTTGTGACTTCAGTTTTCGGCATTTTTATACATAAATGTTGGACATTTGCTGATAAATGTTCGTAAGTAACAAACTCTCATTGTGCACTGCTGTATCTACGACCAGTCTTGTATCTTGTTACGACCACAACACTATTTGCTGTAATCGATAACAGATATTGATTTTTACCGACTGCCATAGAGATTACAAGTAATGAAAATCATTTTATTTTCCGTATTGAAAGAATCTCAATAATAATATAAGAAAATTTATTGGACTCCAACCTATTCAATACATTACAGGATGTTAACATTTTTAGTTAAACATCGTTAAAATGGAGACATGTTTCGCCCCCTATGTGGGGCATCATCAGTCATATCAAAGCACCTCAAAATCACACCAGACGTCTGGTTGGGACTTATGAACATAATATGCGAGAGAGAGTACATTAAAAAACACTTACAAGGTCTTATCTTAGACAAAATAACAAATTGACTAGTTACACATAGTAAAATACGTTAGTGGTTCTTAATATTAAAACGAGGCCATCACATGTACAGTATAACAATGAAGATAATTAAAGTCTATTTGATGTTGAGTTCGAAGGTAGTTTTACGTAGTATATACAAATGTTGGAAAATAAAGTACAATTTACAATTACTGTACACTTATTTATAATTGTTAAAATTGATGAGAAGAAACATTCCAATTTTGTCTATTCGCGATATTGGCTCCAACCAAAATAATTCGCCCAAGGGTTCATGAGGTAGTCACCTCCGTTGGTCACTCGTTATATGGATGGAGTGCATAGTGCAAGTGAACTGCTGTTTTTATAGATAATAAAATGAGGCTGTGCTAAGACAGAATTAAAACAACAAAGGCTTCAAATGAAGACAGTTAAAATGTCATTAGATTCTTCCTAGTTGACTAGAGGTTTGCGTATATTTTTGTTGTTGAAGTGTGGAAAAGTCAGTTGTTGGTTGAATGGGCAACGGTCGAAAACGTTGTGCAGTGCAATCGGTGTTTGAGCTGTCTTACGTATGAGGGAATCTGAAATGGAGGATTTATCTTTAATTAATTAAGTGAAATGATGAAAAAAGAGATGAAAAGAGGGGGGAAATCATTGAGAAATGAAAATGTGAAAGTTGAAGCTTACCTTAAAAGCTGTTGAGCTGTTACCTGATTTTTAGGAGGTTTGTGGAGCACTGGCTGTCGCTGATGTCCTGCTCCTCGTGTTGTACGTGTGACGTCTTAGAGGAGGGTAGTGGATTTGAGAAGGCAGGGCTGTGGGCATGTGATTGGCGCTTGGGGAGGAGTTGTGTGTATTGGAGGGAGAATAGGGGTGCAATGAGTTGAACGGCTTAGTGGGGTGCTTGGTGAGTTTGTCTTGAGGACGTTGACAAGTCTTTTGTCTTACAGATTTAAACTATTGAGCGAAAATATTAATTGTTCGTAATTGTCTATTGGATCATTTAAATTTTTATTCTTATTATATTTTGGGTCCAAAAAAATGTATAAATTTTCAAACTCGGTCATGAGTCTGCCTTTATCTAGTCTTTTTAAAATTTGGAGATCCTGTTCAATTGTGGTAAAACTATGTCCGGTGTCTTTCATATGGATGCTCATGGCTGAGTGTTTATTGTGCTTTTGGGCCTTGAAATGTTCTGCATATCTAGTTGCAAAGTTTCTACCAGTTTGACCGATATAAAGGGGTAGCGATTTGATGTATAATGGGGTTAATGCAGGTGAAAGATGCGTATTTAGGCTTATTTATTTTTATTGGGGAGAGGTTTGTGGCCAATTTCAATTTCACTTTATTAATTATTTTCTGTATGATTGAGGGATTGTATCCATTGAAAACAGCTATTTCTTTTACGGTATTTATTTCTTTTTTTAAGTTGACGGTTGACATGGGAATTTTTAATGCATTGTACACTAAACTGTAAAACGATGCTTGTTTGTGCGATTGTGGGTGAAGAGAATTTTGTTTTATGGTTGTGGGAGTGAATGAAGGTTTTCTGTGAATTTGGAAATCGAAATTGTTTAAAGTCCTGGTGATTGTAATGTCTAAAAAATTGATGAAATTATTGTCCTCATCTTCTTTAGTAAACCTGATGCAATTATCAAGGCTGTTTAAGTAAGTTAGTATGTCTTCACTATTGTTGCAACTTTTGTCTATTATTGCTAATGTGTCATCGACATAGCGTAGCCAAAGACACAAACCATTAATGCTATTTGTTATTTTACTATTTTCGAGGTTGTCTATATAAATTTCGGCGAGTATTCCCGAAATAGGATCACCCATGGCTAGACCTTCTTGTTTGTATATCTTATTGTTGAACGTAAAATAATTGTTATGAAGAACGAAGGTTAGCAATTTTAAGCGTTCTTCTATTTCTAACAGACTTAAGGTGCTGTGTTTAGAAAGATTAGTTCGTATGATTTCGATAGTTTTCTTAGCGGGAATGTTCGAGAACATGTTGGTAATGTCAAATGAACACATTATGTGGTTAGGCTGCAAATTAAATTTATTTAAGGTTTCACATAGTTCTATTGAGGTTTTTTATAGGGTGTTTATTGTGAAATGTTTCTTGAGGAATTTTTGGAGGAATTGTGAAGTTTTGTACGTTGGACTGTTTCGGCTATTTATGATGGGTCGAATGGGAACGTCGTTTTTATGTATTTTTGGCAATGATCTGACGGTGGGTAATTTGGGATTCATGTTGATGAGTTTTTTATATTCGTGCTCGTTAAATAAAAAGGGTGAATTTTTTAGGAGTGTTTTTAAATTACGCTGAGTTTTTAAGATGGGATCTTAGAAATTATTGAGTAAGAATTATCGGAAAAGAAATTCTCCGTTTTTTGGATGTAGTCGTGTTTATTCATTAAGACTATGGTATTGCCTTTGTCGGCTTTCGTTACTATAACATTATGGGTGTTTACCTTTTTTCTTAATTCGTGGGTTTGCTTGAGAACGGTGAAATTATTGATGTTGGAAACTTCTTTTACAAGGGTGGATAATTTCTTTTTTATCTCACATCTCACGTCATTTTGTCTGTCGAAGGGAATTTGTTTATTTATGTTGGATTCAACTTCCGCTATTGTGGTAATTATGTCCTCGGCCTTATGTGGACTAGGCCAATTATATTTTAGGCCTTGGTCAAACAAATGAATTTCATTGTCCGAAAATGTGTTAAATAAGTTGATAGTGGTTGGAGTGTTTTTCCATGAGGGGGTGGAAGTTTCTCTATTTTTGTTTTGGTTTAAGGATTTAGTTTCTCTTCTATTAGACATGTCAACTTGTGGTCTAAGGTTTTTTGCTTTTTGTCTAATATGTTATGCAATTTGTGTGCGATGTGTCTTTGATATGAGTTCCATTCGAGAGGTGATAATGATTGAGCAGTGATCAAATGTTCCCGATAAAGCTGCAGGTTTAGTAGGGATTTTTTTCTATACATTAGTTTTATTTCATTTCTGAGCCAGAAACTCAATAGAACTATGCAAAACCTTAAATAAATTTAATTTGCAGCCTAACCACATAATGTGTTCATTTGACATTACCAACATGTTCTCGAACATTCCCGCTAAGAAAACTATCGAAATCATACGAACTAATCTTTCTAAACACAGCACCTTAAGTCTGTTAGAAATAGAAGAATGCTTAAAATTGCTAACCTTCGTTCTTCATAACAGTTATTTTACGTTCAACAATAAGATATACAAACAAGAAGGTCTAGCCATGGGTGATCCCATTTCGGGAATACTCGCCGAAATTTATATGGACAACCTCGAAAATAGTAAAATAACAAATAGCATTAATGGTTTGTGTCTTTGGCTACGCTATGTCGATGACACATTAGCAATAATAGACAAAAGTTGCAACAATAGTGAAGACATACTAACTTACTTAAACAGCCTTGATAATTGCATCAGGTTTACTAAAGAAGATGAGGACAATAATTTCATCAATTTTTTAGACATTACAATCACCAGGACTTTAAACAATTTCGATTTCCAAATTCAGAGAAAACCTTCATTCACTCCCACAACCATAAAACAAAATTCTCTTCACCCACAATCGCACAAACAAACCTCGTTTTACAGTTTAGTGTACAGAGCTTTAAAAATTCCCATGTCAACCGTCAACTTAAAAAAAAGAAATAAATACCATAAAAGAAATAGCTGTTTTCAATGGATACAATCCCTCAGTCATACAGAAAATAATTAATAAAGTGAAATTGAAATTGGCCACAAACCTCTCCCCAATAAAAATAAATAAGCCTAAATACGCATCTTTCACCTACATTAACCCCATCATACATCAAACCGCTACCCCTTTAAAAAAACATGATATGAAGATAGCCTATAAGACCCATAATTCTAATCAAAAGCTATTCTTCAACCACAATAGGATAAACTTGGACAACAATAACTTTTCGGGCTTTGGCATTTATAGACTGAAATGTGCTGAGTGTAACAGTTTCATATATCGGTCAAACTGGTAGAAACTTTGCAACTAGATATGCAGAACATTTCAATGCCCAAAAGCACAATAAACACTCAGCCATGAGCATCCATATGAAAGACACTGGACATAGTTTTACCACAATCGAACAGGATCTCCAAATTTTAAAAAGACTAGATAAAGGCAGACTCATGACCGAGTTCGAAAATTTACACATTTTTTTGGACCCAAAATATAATAAGAATAAATATTTAAATGATCCAATAGACAACCGAAGTCCTCTTTACGAATAATTAATATTTTCGCTCAATAGTTTAAATCTGAAAGACAAAAGACTTGTTAACATCCTCAAGACAAACTCACCAAGCACCCCCACTAAGCCGTTCAACTCATCGCGCCCCTATTCTCCCTCCAATACACACAACTCCTCCCCAAGCGCCAATCACATGCCCGCAGCCCCGCCTTCTCAAATCCACTCCCCTCCTCTAAGACGTCACACGTACAACACGAGGAGCAGGACATCGGCGACAGCCAGTGCTCCACAAACCTCCTAAAAATCAGGTAACAGCTCAACAGCTTTTAAGGTAAGCTTCAACTTTCACATTTTCATTTCTCAATGATTTCCCCCCTCTTTTCATCTCTTTTTTCATCATTTCACTTAATTAATTAAAGATAAATCCTCCATTTCAGATTCCCTCATACGTAAGACAGCTCAAACACCGATTGCACTGCTCAACGTTTTCGACCGTTGCCCATTCAACCAACAACTGACTTTTCCACACTTCAACAACAAAAATATATGCAAACCTCTAGTCAACTAGGAAGAATCTAATGACATTTTAATTGTCTTCATTTGAAGCCTTCGTTGTTTTAATTTTGTCTTAGCACAGCCTCATTTTATAATCAATAAAAACAGCAGTTCACTTGCACTATGCACTCCATCCATATAGCGAGTGACCAACGGAGGTGACTACCTCATGAACCCTTGAGCGAATTATTTTGGTTGGAGCCATTATCACGAATAGACAAAATTGGAATGTTTCTCCTCATCAATTTTAACAATTATAAATAAGTGTACAGTAATTGTAAATTGTACTTTATTTTCCAACATTTGTATATACTACGTAAAACTACCTTCGAACTCAACATCAAATAGACTTTAATTACCTTCATTGTTATACTGTACATGTGATGGCCTCGTTTTAATATTAAGAACCACTAACGTATTTTACTATGTGTAACTAGTCAATTTGTTATTTCGTCTAAGATCTTGTAAGTGTTTTTTAATGTACTCCCTCTCGCATATTATGTTCATAAGTCCCAACCAGACGTCTGGTGTGATTTTGAGGTGCTTTGATATGACTGATGATGCCCCATATAGGGGGCGAAACATGTCTCCATTTTAACGATGTTTAACTAAAAATGCTAACATCCTGTAATGTATTGAATAGGTTGGAGTCCAATAAATTTTCTTATATTATTATTGCCATAGAGATCGCGGAACTGAATACACATACTTTCGATACACAGTGCGTACCGGTTTATGTGCATTTGTGTGGAGAATATACAGCGCTATCAAGCAAATGAGAAGGATACTACGATAGTCAAGTTCTCAGAAGCATTTAAACGTTTATTGGAGAGAGCTCTTCCGGTGCCATTTCGCATTTTTCGCAGCATGTGGTGTATATTTCGTAATTATTTGCACAATTCACACAATAAATCAAATTTTGCGATATTTTGTGAGTTCATTTTGCTAAAATATGGTATTTTTAGTACCTGGGAAGTCATATATAGACAAGAAAGAAGATATCAAAAAAACTCGTGCATATCGTTATTACCAAAAAATACGGCCGCTAGCCATGACTAATAACATGTCAGAATACTGCTACTCCACAACAAACAGATGATTTTTTTTATAAAACATCTTACTATACTTTCAAAAGCTCAACAAAGCACTTGTGAAAACTACTACTGCTCTTTACAGGCATGAAGCTTGTAAATACAGTGAAGCTTAGCCTTGACCTAGCAGACTGATGCATAAAGAGCATCGAGCATGAAAAGAGGCACTTTCTACCACAGCAGAGCCTTAATTCATTCCTTTATTTAATTATTGACTGAGCAAAACGCTTCCTGTCGCAAAGCAGTTGCTCAGCAGGGAAGGAAACTTTTTATTTATATGAAACTAGTGATCTGCAGCTTGATTCTCACTAGCAAGTTCTCACGGTTATTTGTACATCCCAGTGTGGTGAATTTGGTAAGTCACTCCAGCATAGACCAAAGAGAACTTGAGTGGTACATACCTTACCCCTTATCTTGCTCCTGCTAGGTCAGGGCGCTTATGGCACTTCTCCAACTTCTCTCTCCTGCCATTCCTCTTCCATCATTTTGTCCCAGTCCAGGTTTCTTCTTGCATTTCTCTTTATTGAACCAGTCCACCATATTCTAGGTTTCATTCTCTTTCCCTCAAACTTCATCTCCATTATCTGTTTTGGTATTTTTTTCTCCTCCATCCTCTTTACATGTCCAAACCATCTTAGTTTACTCCCATCAATTCTCACATTTAGGGTTTCCATTCAGAGCTCGTTTTTCACATCTTCATTTCTCAATCTGTCTTTCCTTGTCTTTTCTATCATACTTCATAGGTATTTCATTTTGCTGGCTTGAATTCCACTTTCCTCCTTACTTATCACTGTCCAAGTCTCAGCTACAAAAGTCAATATGGGTGCATAATACATTTTGCACATTATTTCCTTACTCTTTCTTGGTACTTCCTTATTCCAGATAAGGTTTCTTAAACTCTGGTTGAATGAATTGTCCTTTGGCACCCTCTTGCTAATCTCCATGGCCAGCCTTGTATTCATTTCACTCCTTAGGTATTTGAAACTGTCAACAATTTCAAGGCTTTGACCACCACTTTTTGCAATGCTTTTCCCTTGTCTTTCTCCTCTCTATACCACCATGGTCTTGCTTTTCTCTGCACTTATTTCCATATCATACTTTTAAATTTTCTTGTTCAGTGCATCAAGTTGTTCGTGTACTACTTGTACTGTTCATTCCCCAGACCACAATATCATCTGCAAATAGTAATAATTTCATCTCGCTATCCCCATATTCTTCCTTTGTCTCGTTTACAGTTTCATCCTTAACCATTAGAAACAAAAGTTGTGACAGCACACTCCCCTTTCTTAGTCCAGTTTCATTTCTAAATCATTTTGTCCTTCCAACTGCTGTCTGTACGGTGCTGATGCAGTTGTTGCATATTGCTTCCACCATTTCTACAGTTTGTGCACGCCATGATTTCCCAAACCTTCTCCTTTGGAACATTAGTATATGCCGTGGTTTGATCTATGACTGTCATGACCAGATCCTTTCTGTATTCCTAATTTTTTTTTCCATTAATTGCCTCATGCTGAAGATTGGGTTCACTGTAGATCTTCCATTTCTAAAGCCATACAAATGACTGTATTATACTACATAAACTGGCGGATGATCTGCCATCTTTGAAGAAAGTCGATAGCTGCTCTGCTATGTTTTCTTCAGGCAGAAAAGGAGAGGGCGGGGCAACATAATGCTTCAAGTGAATAGCCAAAGCAACCATTGTTAATTTTTCAAGTCATTGCCTGTATCCTGTTAATCTAATTGTATTATACAGTATGAGCAACATAAAGCGGAGCCAGTCCCCCAGCCTGCACACAGGAGGTGCGTGCGTGACAGGACGTCCGTAGCAAATACATTGTCGTGTAAACTATTTCAACCGGGCGAGTTGGCTGTGTGGTTAGGGGCACGCAGCTGAGAGCTTGCATCCAGGAGATAGTAGATTCGAGCCCCACTGTCGGCAGCCCTGAAGATGGTTTTCCGTGGTTTCCCATTTTCACAGCAGGCAAATGCTGGGGCTGTACCTTAATTAAGGTCACAGCCGTTTCCTTCCCACTCTTAGGCCTTTCCCATCCCGTCGTCGCTTTTATGTATGAAACATCTCGAGGTAGATAATCAGTAGTAGTAGTAATAACACACGTTATTTTCAAAGTACCACAACAGCTAAGGAGTCTGAATGAATCAGGTGCAGGCTACATGACGACTGACTCGAGGTCAGAGGAAAGCTTAGGCTGTGGATAGGCGAGATAGGAGTAGGCAATGAGAGAGCTTTATTTGAATGGCCACATGACCCAATAACGTACACAACGTCCACTCCTGACGTTGTGACAATCTAATACAACTGATTTTAACCACATGATTACAATCATAAGTTCTAGAAATAAATCTGAAAATTGTAACAGAATATATTACATTTGTTCCTCCTTAAGATCTTTACTACAACAGATCAGGCCAATGTAGTATCATACGCATTCATTAGAAAACAGAAAACACACCAATATATAGTAAATACAAAAAGTGATTTTGTGACTAAATGTCTGTGAATGATTCATAAACAACCATACAATACAAAAGAGTGACCTACTCTGAATCGAACCTTACAATAGTTTTCCTGTCTCGAATTGGATAGCGTCTAGTTGCGACAGGTGATGTGACAGTTAGCTGTGAGGGTTGCAGAGATCGTCTGCAACTGGACTATGACGTGGTGGTGATGCAGGTTTGTGATGGAGGGGGCGGGGAGCGAGAAGTAGGAGAACTCCGTTGGTACTCAGAGGCTGGTGTCGGCAGAGGAGTGGTCAGTGAGGGAGAGTCAACTAACTGTGACATCCCTCACTATAAAGAATTAGCCCTACAGTGGTCAGTGCTAAAAACACCTGGCCCTGACTGTAACCCTATTAGCTGGTCTATATGTCTTTTCCAAGTCAACCCAGACTCGAGTTGAATTAAATACGTAACTGGGCCTAGTCTATGTATAACCCTACCTTCTACCCACTTATCTCTTCCTCTGTAGTCTTTAGCTAATACTGGTTGTCCTATAGTTAATTGTCTAGTGTAACTACCTCCTGCATTAGTTGTTTGTTTGTCTTGTTTATTTGCTACAGCTTTCTGCAAATTAGGTCTTATCAAATCCAACTTAGTTCTCAAAGGACGATTGAACATTAGCATAGCAGGAGTTTCATTAATAGTGCTATGTACAGCATTACGATAAGCTATTAAAAATCTACTCAAAGCTAAATTTACATCTTCATTTTCAAAAATTGCACATTTTAAACGGTTTTTTAACAGTTTTAACTGCATTCTTGGCCTGCCCGTTGGAAGCAGGATGGTATGGTGCTATCAATGTTTGCCTTATCCCGTTTTGTTTCAAAAATCGAGAAAATTCGTTAGAGGAAAAGGGAGGGCCATTATCACTAACAATGAGTTTGGGAACACCAAATCTACAAAACATAGGGCGCAATTTCTCAATGACTTGCTTAGCTGAAGTTGAGTTAACTGTTTCAACTTCCAACCATTTGCTATGAGCGTCCATTACAATTAAATACGGTTTTCCTTTAAAAGGTCCTAAAAAATCTACGTGAATTCTTTGCCATACATTGGGTGGAAATTGCCATACATGAAGTGTACTTTTATTAGGACTTTCTCGCTGGGCAAGACACGCTGAGCAACTGCTGGCTACTGCCTCAATGTCCTTATCAATTGAAGGCCATCATAAGTACGATCTAGCTAATGATTTCATTTTAACTACCCCAAGGTGTCCACTGTGTAATTCATTTAACAAGGACTTTCTCAAGGACCTTGGAATTACGACTCTGTAGCCCCACATCAAAATTCCTTGTTCTACAGTTAGCTCAGCTTGCCTTTTAACAAAGTTGTTTAAAGTTGGATCTGGCACAGTAGGCGATCCGTACGAGACACAACCTAGGATTTTGTTTAACTCCTTGTCTTTATGGGTCTCAGTACGTATATCGTTAAAGTTTATGGGAACATCAGATTCCATTATGCATTGTAAGTAACTACCTACGTACTCTAAACTAACATCAAAGTCCTCAAAATGATTGGCTGATAAAGGCAGCTTAGATAAGTCATCTGCATTGCCATGGCATTGAGATTTAACATACTGAATGTCATAGTCATAACCTGACAGATACGTAGTGTTGCAGTCTACCTGCTGCAAAGGCTGGTAAACCCTTTTTTGGAGCAAAAATTGTTAGAAGCGGCTTGTGTTCTGTACACAGAGTAAAATGTCTTTCCCATAAATACTGATTTGAACTTCTTTACACCATACACAATGCTCAAGACTTCTTTATCAGTTTGAGAGTATTTTTTTTTTCAGCTGAGTTTAAGACTCTACTTGCGACAGAAATTGGTCTCTCAGTACCATCTTCTTCTATTATACTTAAAACACTCGTGATGCCATAAGGTGATGCGTCACATGACAACTTGATTGGTAAGTCAGGGTAGTAATGTGCTAGTACCTTAGCCGAAACTAATTTTTCTTTGACTAATTTAAAAGATTTTTGACAAGCTAAATTCCAGTGAAAATCTGCATCTTTTCTAAGAAGCTGGTACAAGGATGTAAGAACAGTGGCTACATTGGGGATAAATTTAGCATAGTAGTTCACAAGACCAAGAAATCCTTTAAGCTGTGTAACATCTTTAGGAACTGGAGCCTCAACAACTGCTTTGACCTTATCATTGGCTGTAGCGACACCATCTTTACTTAAGACATAGCCTAAATATTCTAGACTGTCACAGAAAAACTTGCACTTATCTCTACCAACAGTCAACCCATTACCACTTAGGCGTTTACAAACTTCCCGTAATCTTCACAAATGTTCTGCTGTATCTGCTCTAGTCACAATAATATCATGAAGGAATGAGGTCACACCTGGTATACCTTGTAGTATTTATTTAATAACTCTGAAAAATACTCGGTGCTGATGAGATTCCATAACAAAGACGGTTGTAAGCAAATAACACTTTATGTGTACTTATCGTACATAGTTTTTTACTTTCTTCCTCTAACCTCAACTGCATGTAAGCTGATGACAAATCCATTTCAGAAAACTGAATTCCCTTTTGTAAGACAACAAAGATGTCTTCAATTCTCGGTATTGGGTGTCTTATCTACTTCTAGGAAGGGGTTTAAAGTGACCTTAAAATCTCCACAAATATGGATTTTACCACTCATTTTTTAGTACTGGAACAATCGGAGTGCCCCTTCACTTGAAGATACCGGGAAAATAATTTCCTCATCCATTAAACTTTTCAACTCTAGCTTTTTTTTTTTTTTGCTTTACGTCGCACCGACACAGATATGTCTTATGGCGACAATGGGTTAGGAAAGATCTAGGAAGTGGCCGTAGCCTTAATTAAGGTACAGCCCGGGCATTTGCCTGGTGTGAAAATGGGGAAACCACGGAAAACCATCTTCAGGGCTGCCGACAGTGGGGCTCGAACCCACTATCTCTCGATTACTGGATACTTACTGGCTGCACTTAAGCGACTGCAGCTATCAAGCTTGGTAACTTTTTCTCTTAAAGAGTATGGTATTGACCTAGGTTTTATGGTACTTAGGTACTGCATTTTGCTTAAGGTTTAGTTTTACTGGGTCTCCCTTAAAGCAACCTAATTTACTAGCGAATACCTCTGGAAATTCATTAAATAAGTCTTGCACTGATTTAGACTCTGCATTAATTTTTACATTCATTAAGTTTACGTTGTTTACACTGTTGGCAATGCTTATAATAACTTGGAGCTCTTTTATCCAATCACGCCCCATGAGAGGATTAGATCCATAATTTTTTTTTTTTTTGCTAGGGCTTTACGTCGCACCGACACAGATAGGTCTTATGGCGACGATGGGATAGGAAAGGCGTAGGAGTTGGAAGGAAGCAGCCGTGGCCTTAATTAAGGTACAGCCCCAGCATTTGCCTGGTGTGAAAATGGGAAACCACGGAAAACCATTTTCAGGGCTGCCGATAGTGGGATTCGAATTTACTATCTCCCGGATGCAAGCTCACAGCCGCGCGCCTCTACGCACACGGCCAACTCGCCCGGTAGAGATCCATTATCAATAACATACAAATCTAAGTTCTTTTCCAGGGACTGATATTTAATATTTGCTTCTAACTTCCCCACAGGCTTGATTTTCTCATTGGTGTATGAATTTAAAACTAAGTCTGTGGGAATCAATGTTACATTACTTAAGCTGTGAGCTTGCATCCGGGAGATAGTAGGTTCGAATCCCACTATCGGCAGCCCTGAAGATGGTTTTCCGTGGTTTCCCATTTTCACACCAGGCAAATGCTGGGGCTGTACCTTAATTAAGGCCACGGCCGCTTCCTTCCAACTCCTAGGCCTTTCCTATCCCATCGTCGCCATAAGACCTATCTGTGTCGGTGCGACGTAAAGCCCCTAGCAAAAAAAAAAAAAAAAAAAAAAAAACATTACTTAAGTTATCCTTATAAAAATTTTCAGAAACAACAGACACACAAGCACCAGAGTTTACTTCAAAATTAATTGGCTTTCCTTCAACAATTAAATTTACTCTAATGGGCTCAATTTTTGTTATTTTACCTAACTTAGGCTGAATGATTTGATCATATCCATCACACTGAAAAATGTTATAAATATCATAAACTTCATCACACAACTTTTCTTGACCAACATTGGGTTCATGTAAGTCTACATAGTGCTGGTTGGGTCTAAGTCTGTTTCCGTGCTGATTCTTAGTTCCCTTAGAAAATAAAGGATTGTTTGGAAGCATGTTTGGTTTTACATGAAACTGAGACTTGCTCTTATTTTTTGACTTGCAAACCCTCTCTAAATGACACTTCTTACGACAAAAATTGCAAATATATTCACGATATCAGCACTTTGCGGTAGAAGGCCCACCTTTATGACTAGAACAAAAACACTGAGGCACTTTCACAACACGTGGTAACAAATTAGGTACATTGCTGCGTGGAGAATGCCATGCTGTAAACTTCTGTAGTCTTGGTGTGGTGTGGTAGGCCAAGGACACTGCATCCTTGTCAGTTGTATCCAGCAATATCGCCAGCTGTTCTGCCTTCTGGAATGTGAGGTTCACTGGAATTTAGCTTGTCAAAAATCTTTTGAATTAGTCAAAGAAAAATTAGTTTCGGCTAAGGTAATAGCACATTACAACCCTGACTTACCAATCAAGTTGTCATGTAGCCTGCACCTGATTCATTCCGACTGCTTAGCTGATGTGGTACTTTGAAAATAACGTGTGTTATTACTACTACTGATTATCTACCTCAAGATGTTTCATACGTAAAAATTGGCCATAAGACCTATCTTTGTCTGTGCGACTTAAAGCAGCAAGTTGTAAAAAAAAAAAAAAAAAGCTATTTCAAACAAACACCACAAAAAATTACAAGTACGCCCATATATCTCGCCAGGAGATGTTGATACTGCCTCCCTTTGTTGTTCATGCATTTCTGGCACCTGCTAAGGGAATTGTTCAATACCCTCTGAGAAATGGCAGCAATTTCTTGTGCGAATGTTATTTTGAAGTTCATCTAAAGTGTGTGGATTTGTTTTATATACTTTCTCTTTCAATGGCTCCAAGAGAAAATGTTGCAGGGGGTTAAATCAATATGCTTAAATTCAGCGGGTAGTCTCGCCTGTTCTGAGGTCGTGTTTGGTTTGTGTGTGTCGCACAAAATGTTCGGTCGCTGCACACACAGCACACACTTTCGAGCTTGGTCGCGGAGCAAGGGCGGCGAACCGGCGCCAGCAGACACAAAGACGCTGCGCGGACCAACCCTCCCGTCTCACACACTCTCAGTGGTGGTGTCGACCGGTCCAGCTCCACCGGGGTGAAGCTCTTTTCAGGAGACGCGGCGGCGGCGGCCGTGGCCGCACAAACCGCGACGCTCCCACCCTCCGAACGCAATGTCGCGTTCAGTTTTAGCAACCGACCCTCAGCCAGGCGTGGTCCGGGAACGGAATCCATGGACCGCAATGTGCGTTCGAAATGTCGATGTTCATGTATCCTGCAGTTCACATGTCGACGCGCAATTTGCTGCGTTCTTCATCGACCCACGAGCCGAGTGATCCACCGTTCAGGGTTGTTTTTTTCATTTTTCGATCATCGTTCTCTCCACGGTGAGTGGAGGAGAAGCAATAATTTTCATGGGTTTCTCATCACAGAGCTAAGAAGTGTTTCGAGCATGGGCGTGGCGTTCATTTAAAACCTTCCCGCCGGGCCGAAGCCGCGACGGGTACCCTCCACTGAGCGAGGAGGTAGGTACCCAATGCCGAACGTCTGCGTCGTGGGAGATGCGGACCGCGACACTCCCCCTGTCGGCGACGGCCGGGGCCGCCGCTTACACAGTACGAACAGGACTCGCCTGAGCTCGCAACAGTGGGCTCGGCAGGAGTCTCGCTCCTTGAGGGAGCCTCGCCGGAGGAGAGGACCGCGCGGGGCCGTCCGACTCCTCCTTCTCGAAATGTTTTTTGTTAAAAACAATTTCGGTAATGATCCTTCCGCAGGTTCACCTACGGAAACCTTGTTACGACTTTTACTTCCTCTAAATAATCAAGTTTGGTCATCTTCCAGACACATCGGAAACTGCGCGAAGCAGATCCCGCGCACCGGTCCGAAGACCTCACTAAATCATTCAATCGGTAGTAGCGACGGGCGGTGTGTACAAAGGGCAGGGACGTAATCAACGTGAGCTTATGACTCGCGCTTACTGGGAATTCCTCGTTCATGGGGAACAATTGCAAGCCCCAATCCCTAGCACGAAGGAGGTTCAACAGGTTGCCCGGTCCTTTCGGACTAGGAGGACAAGCTGATTCCTTCAGTGTAGCGCGCGTGCGGCCCAGAACATCTAAGGGCATCACAGACCTGTTATTGCTCAATCTCGTGCGGCTAGAAGCCGCCTGTCCCTCTAAGATGATGTGTCGCCGGTAGCACGAACGGATACCGGATGCGACTATTTAGCAGGCTAGAGTCTCTGGAGCCGTCGAGGCCATATGTTGTTAGTGATAACTCTGTCTTCAAACACTGCATGGATTTCCTGTAAGGAGAAGTGGACTCTATGTGCCATCGCAGAGTCTTGCAGGAAAAACGTGACACTTCTTTCCCTCTCAGTTAATTTTCCAAAAAATGGCTGCAAAATGGTTTGCACATACCTATCACTATTGATAGTTTCCGAGGGAGAAAAAGGGTCTATTTTTCTTTCGCTGCTAATAGTGCACCACACTCCTACTTTTCCATCATGCAGGGGCACTTGTTGAAGATGATTAAGTTTTTCAGTACTCCAATGATGATTATCTTGTGTATTATTATACCCACTTAGGTGAAAACACGATTCATCTGAAAAGAACATTAAATTAGGGTCAATTTCTCCATTATGTATAGAATTCAAAACCCATTCACAAAATCGAATTCGCAACACAGGGTCACCTGGTTTAAGTTCCTGCATTATAGTAATTTTATTCGGCTTTAATTTCAGTAACTTTGTACCCGTTCGAACAGAACCATAGGAAATGTCCATTTCCTGAGCAAGTCGTCAATGTGATTTTTTAGGAGACCTTTCCAGAGCATTAACAATTTTACGTACAGTTGCTTGTGTGAGTATTGTACATGGTTTATTACGTTTCTTATCAAGAAGACTTCCCGTCTTACGTAATTTATTGACTAATCTATTAATCAAACTCCGACCTGGAACTTGAACATCAGGAAACTTCTCTTGAAATAATCTCTTTACAGCCCTCACACTTTCTGTGTGGACGTATGAATCGTATATGAATACTGTTTGGGGAACAGATTACTGATACCCGACTTGAGCCACCTGAGCCATTTCATTGAATTCACACACTGTACTAATGTTACCAACGAAACACGTGCCATGTTTGCAAACGTTCAACAAAGACTGAAACCTGGTGCGGTAGCGTGGCCTCGAGTACATCCAGCACTGTATTTCGTCACTGGCCGACTCACTCGCTCAGAAATTCCCACTCACAAGGTGGAACGGTTCTGCTTTATTTTGCTCGCCCGGTATATAAGGAGAGGAAATAATAAAGAAACAACATTTTCAGATACAGTGGAACCTTGGATTGCGAGCATAATTCATTCTGGCAACATGCTTGTAATTCAAAGCGCTCGTATATTAAGGCAAGTTTTCCCATAAGAAACAATTGAAACGCGGATGATTCGTCCACAACACAAAAATATTTATTCGCTTACCACTTCTAAAACAAAGTATAACATAAAACAAATTAAAGTGCACTTTTCCTTACAATAGAATCATTGTTGATGTGAGGGAGACGAGAGTTGACATGAGAAGAGTTACTGTGTAGCACGAATTTCACCACTGCTGTGTGTTGGCTCACTGGAATTGTTTTCTTTTCGTGCAGCTTTAACGAGAAACTGTCCAATGACTGTTGCTTTTGCCTCTTTTTGAGGATTTCACAAAAATGTTTCATTGCATTATCATTGAACTGATTCATCGCTCGCATGGCTACAGCCTTATTCGGATGGTGTTTTTCTACAAAATTTTTCACCGTTTCCCACATTTTGCACTACTTCCGAATCTCAGTTGAAGTGAGAGATTCCTTTTGACTTTTCCTCCTCTTCCCCGGATGAGATCTCCATAACCTCCTCCTGTTTTTTGCGATGAAGGTCCATCAGTTCGTTGGTGGTCAGTCCTGGCTATGTTCTTCCACCAGCTCTTGAATGTCCATGTCATTCACCTCCAGCCCCTTCCCTAACGACACAATTTCATCGACAATCCGCTGCTCATTGTCTCCAACAATCCTCTCAAAGTCACGTCCAAGATCACAGTCAGGCCACAGCTTTCCCCAAGCGGAAGTGAGAGTTCTCTTGGTGACTCCATCCCAGGCTTTACTGATGACCTTCAGGCAGTTCACGTTGGTGAAATGATTGCTCCCAAACTCTGGGAGGGTAAGGTTTGTTGCTTCGGTCACTTCGAAGCAACGCTGAAATAGTGCTTTGGTGTACAGCTTCTTGAAGTTCGAAATGATTTGCTGATCCATAGGCTGGAGTAGTGTTGGGAGGAAACAACTTAACCTTAACTAAGTTGAATTCCTCCAGTAAGTCGTCCTCAAGGCCCCAAGGCCTGGAGGATGAGCAGGAGCATTGTCCATAAGCAGCAAGACTTTGAGCGACAGATTATTTTCTGACTGGTATTTCTTCACTACAGGACCAAAGACCTCGTCCATTCAAAAAACGAAGAGGGGAGGGGAAAACGTATGCACACGTGACGCTCGTATTGCGAAACCTCACTCGCTTATCAAGTTACAATTTATTTAAAATGTTTGCTCGTCTTGCAAAACACTCGTAGACCAAGTTACTCGCATTCCGAGGTTTCACTGTATTGATTATTTTAACAACTAATGCCGGCTTGACACACCTTTGCAATATTTGTAATAACCTAGGCGATTCTCAGTCATACACTGCAGTATAACAATTGAATGAATGAAAACCAACATTTTGATCATTCAGAGAAAAAGCCATTTAAACATTTTAACACTTGTGTAAAGCCGGGGATGAAATAAAACAAAAGTAACATAATACACGCTTAGTGGCCAAGTGATTAGCATTACGTATAGTTAAAATCAACTTTTTCATTCGTATAGGTACACAAAGAAAGTGTAGTTCACTTGTACCCTTTTGACGCAAAAATTCGTCTGTGGAATGTCACTTATATCATACTGTTTCCAAAGGTATATCTATTACTTTGGATATCACTGAATTTTCTTGTTTCTATCACCCTTCTCTCAGTCACTCAATCACTTCTTCTGATACTATAAATCCATCTAGTTGTTTCTTGCTTTCAGTGAATAATGACAGACATCTGCGATTTCCAGGGTGACCCATGGACGGGCAGAGGACGCAGATGCACAACTGTCTGTTCGGTTCCCTTCTGTCCGTAGATGGTAATAGCACTTGTGGTAAACTGGTGAAATGAAAGGCAACAGTGACATTAAGTCATAACACTAAATCATTTCCAAAGAGAATTTTCTGATTTGATGTGCATATTCTTCTTTGTAAAGCAAGCCAGATTCATGGCTGTCACCTCTATCCGTATCTTATTACTTGTACCACTATGGTATGAGAAGTCGTGAGGAAACAGGATATTTGTAGTTATACCCCCTATCACTAAAGCGCAAAATATTACTGCAATCACTTGTCCCTCTTTGCTGTTTAAAATATACATCCTCCCCGAGTTATATCCTGCACCTAAATCATTTTTTTTAAATGTCTCGTATACCGTTACGATTTTCATCCATTCAATTAATATGAAAGTACATGCAAGATACAGATGTAGAGTAGATTAGTGGTTTGTTGTCACAATACATTTACAGTATGAAGCTCAATGCCGTAAACAAGTGATTCATCAAAATATGTAATAACCAGCAGTGACAGCATAGGGACAACAGAGAATACAGTAATGTACATCTACCGTACCATACTTCAAATATTCTCGTTCAGAAGACTATGCCTTCTGGACCAGAAGGCTTTATTCTCAAATAACTGCTGGTGGAGAGTGATCGCGCGCGTTAATGAACTGCAGCTATGGAGCCTAGCTCTGCATTCAGGAGATGCATGAGTTTGAACTCCACTGTCGGCTGTCCTGAAAATGGGTTGCTGTTGTTTCCTTCCAGGCAAATACCGGTACAGTTCCTATTCATAGACTACATCCGATTTATATTACATCCACTTTCTTATCCAATTTCATTCACCTTGATTACTTTCATACGCATTAGCTCCTCAACTGAGGTTGGTATCAGGAAGGGGTTCTGACCCTAAAACCATGCCATATAAATACATCTCACCTCATTCCCGAACCCTTATCAGGAAAACTGCTAGTTGTTAGTGCTTTTATATTGTATCAACAATCCAGATCTGTCTCTGGTTAGAAAAAGTATCCAGACTGTGCTGTGTCTCCTGGTGTCGGCTAGATCAAGTTACTTTCATTTTCCTGTCGGAGTCTCATTCTTGGCTCTGGTGAGTGGTGGTGGTGAATAATGTTTTTTTTTAATTTTTTTCTAGGGGCTTTACGTCGCACCGACACAGTTACGTCTTGTGGCGACGATGGGATAGGATAGGCGTAGGAGTTGGAAGGAAGCGGCCGTGGCCTTAATTAAGGTACAGCCCCAACATTTGCCTGGTGTGAAAATGGGAAACCATGGAAAACCATCTTCAGGGCTGCCGACAGTGGGATTCGAATCCACTATCTCCCGGATGCAAGCTCACAGGATTAATGTTTTAAGAGGAAGTACAACTAGGCTACCATCCTCTATATAACACTAATCAGACAGAGAAAACGGAAGGAATCCGACACTTCAAAAATGAAGATATCGGCCAGAGAAAAACAAGGGCCTCAAAGGGCGTGAAAATGAACTTCTCTAGCCCTCAAATGCTCTAATAGTGTCAGGGTCAGAAAAGAACAACAGTTGACCAAGGGTGGTCAGATAGAGTAGTTGAAAGAGAGGAGCTTGGCACAAGTAAGTGGAAGCAAAGCCCCTGGGGCCTCTTACGACAATCAGGTGCTACCGTGGGTGTTATTCTACCGCTCCCACCCACAGGGGGGATTGGCTTTGACAATACCAAAGTGACTGAGGTATGAGCAATGCTAGTAATGCCATTCGTCATGCAGCCAGTTCTTGTGATGAACGGTGTGAAAGTGTTCATCATAGGGTTAGTTGTTGTATGCATTTCAGTGGGCTAGGCAGACTGACAGAAACTTCTGGCCCTGTGAGGAAAGGAACAGAAACTGCCTCACTCCTCATTTTCCTGTAACACCTCTTGTCTTCATGATGCTCTTTAATGTGTATGAGTAATTATATGTAAAATATTCCTCTGGATTTTAAAATGAGATTCTCATCCTGTAGTATCATCCCAGATAGCTATGCCATATGCCATGATTAAATGAAAAGAGCTGTGATATAGGTACTACCTTTTTGGTATCCATGCTCGTCATGTGAGCTGACATAGTTTCCTACTGACACATACTGAATATGGACAGATCATCTTAAGATTTCAACAATTACTCCTAATAATGTAATTTAGTACATTTGACCTCAGTAAGTGTATTATTGAAAAATCTGTTAAGCATGTTTTTGTTCTGCACAGTTTCGACGTTAATAACATTTGTTTTTGTCATGTTTGGCTTTATACCATTTACACAGAAACATTGATCAAGATCTCTTAAAACTACTGGCACTAGGAAGGAATGAACAGTAATGATCAGGGATTATAAATCTGAATACAGCAATAGTGCCAGTTTATTGAGTTACGTATCATCAAACTAGAGAGAGACTTTAACGTTCAGTGGTTAGGACATGGGCACACACTGCATTAATTTACATAGTTACCCTTTTAAACAGATATGGAATAGAAGTTAATTTTTTCAGAATAAGGAACAAATACTCTCTTGTAAAATTATATATTTCTTGTTGTAATCACTCTATTTGTGCAGTTCATTACAGAACACGAGTTAGGCATCTTTGCTTGTTGAAAACTAACAGCTGAAGAGTGGCCTAAGAAGATATGGTGGATGTGTTACAAATTCCCTCAGCCAGGAGTGCTGTATAAACCTGTCCAGCCAGTCTATGTAGTATAATATAGGTCATTAAGCCATACTGTTCCTCATGCAACTCTCCTACCTTTCTTCTCATTCTCCTCTCTAATATCCTTTCCAGTACTTTTGCCCCTTCTGATAAGTGTGTGATACCTTGATAGTTATCACATAATTTTCTGTCTCCCTTCTTAAAGACTGGTATTATTATTATTATTATTATTATTATTATTATTATTATTATTATTATTATCTTTCCTCAGTTTTCTGGTGCATGTTTCTGCTTCCGTGTGCACTTCAACAATCTGTACACCCACTGTAGTCCAACAGCTCCAGCAGCCTGTACCATTTCCACACTAATTTCATCTATCTTTGTTGCCTACCCCATTTTCATTTTACGGACTGCCAGTTCTGCCTCTAACCTTGTTATATCATCGTCTACTGTAAAGACATCACACCGTATTACTGCCATCTCCTCTGCACAATTTCTTACATTCAGTAGTTTATCAAAGTACCCCTTCCATCTTCTCTTTATTTTTTCTGGATATGTTATCAACTCTCCATCTTCCTCTTTCATCAACTTTGTATAAACTCTTTCTTTCCTATTACTTCGTATAATTCCATACAGCATTCATTTACTGCCAGCTCTATCCATTTCCATTTTTGTATAAATTCTTCCCAACTTTTCTTTTCTTACCAATTTTGTACATTTCTTTTTATCGTCAGGATACTTCCTTTTGCTTTCTTCTTTTTATCTCTATTCCCTTCTTGCAATGCTTTCTTCTTTTCTTTCACTGCTTCTCTCACCTTCTCATTCATTCAGCGGTGTCTCCTTTCATTTCCTCTTGTCAGTGTTCTACCACAGGTACACCCTGCCCCATTTACAAATGCCCTTTTGAAGTTGGATCATTCGTCGTCCACATTTCCTACTTCAATAACTGGTATGTGTTGTTTCAGTCTTTCCAGAAATTCTTTCCGATCATTCTTATTTAATTTCCATACTTTTATTTTACTGTCTCTTATCTCCTATTTCCATTTTCCCCACTCTCATTATTAGGGCCTAAAAATGTTAGAAATATGTAAGCATTTATGACCTAAAAAGTATTAAAATGAAAATAAATATGACTTCAAAATTCTTGGTAATATTTTCGAAATCTTCAAGGTCTTGTTGTTTAACATTATATTGAAAATATACTTTTAAAATCTAGCACATTCAATAATAATTTTTAAAAAAACAAGTAATAATATGAATTATCATTATACCATATTTTTAATTTATTTAAATACTGAATCCAGGGGTAACTCTCGACTCTGCACAGAATGAAATAAATGTCACTTTTTGATGGGCGGTCAGAAAGAATTACAATAGCAAATTGTATATATTTTAAAGTTTTCAAATAGGAACAATCTTCTATTTTCTCCCAACATTGACTTGTAACGGGGAAATGACCACTCAACATCGCAGGATGTTATTGAGTCATATTTGAAATATGTCAACTCATTAGAGTTCAACTGAGGCTCACCTTTCTGTTTCCATCTACCCAGCTGTCTCTTTCTATACAGCTTACCCTCCTTATACATACACATATATTTCTAAGAAAGGTAGTTGTAAGAAATCACAGACAACAATTAGATGTGAAAAATCCGTCTTTGAGACAACTGCAAGCAGGTATACGAAAATGGAATAAAAAGATAAAAATATGACAAAATACGAACATTCATGGGAAAAATATGACCATAATATGAAAAATCACTGGAAAATGACAAAAACGTTAACAAAGCCAAAATATGACTCTATAACCCGTGAAAATTGAAAATTTTAGTCACCATAGATAAAATCATGCTTATTTTTATTTTACATGGAAAGGATATAAAGAAAAAAAATGACATGTCATAAACATCCGGGCCCTACTCATTATTGTTATCACCACTATTATCTCCATTGAATGCTTCTCCTGGTAATCCTGTTAAATCCATCATCGGTCTGCGATTTGTCCTTTCCACCAGAAAGTAATCAATTACCAGTATTAATTTTATTATTTTGTCACCCCCAGCCATATCTTGTAGCTTTCCTGCTGCTTTTCTTCTGAAACCATGTGTTGCTCACAATTATCCATTCCTCTCACAAAACTCAACTAGTTTCTCTTCTTCATTCCTTTTCCCACGTCCGTATGATCTGATTACTCTTTCCTTTCGTTTTCCACCTGTACATTTAAGTCTCCCATTACAATCATTTCCACATCAGTTATCTCCTTTTCTAGTTTCTCCAGGAATTATGTCCTCTGCTTTGTACCCTGTCTCTGGTGCATAAACTCGTATGAAGTCCTTCACTTCCTTTCTCATTCGCAGTCTAATTTTTATTATCGTATTGCTGATGTACTCAACCATATCCACATACTCCTCCAGCTCTTTTGAAATTATCAGGCCGACTCCACTTTTTGCCTCTCTGTCACCACTCCAGTATAGTGTATATCTTTTCCTCATTTTCTTCTTTCCTTTTCCCTTCCATTTAACTTAGCTCAACCCCATCATTTCTATACCCTCTTTCTGCATGAAATCCACCTCTTCTAACTTGCCTGTTAAGGTCATAAGGTTGATTATCCCACCTTCATAATTCTGTTTTCTGGTTGCCCATTTTTCACAGTTCCCCTGGTACCCAAGGAACTGAACTTGCCAAAAGTACTTAATTGTATGTTAGGGACACTCTGTATTTCGTCAATAAGTTGTCAGCCATAACCTTTCAACCCAATACACTTCCGATGAGTTTCGTTGTGGGGTCCTTGTTCACTAAAGTGTCGATTACCTTGGTCATGTCTCTCATTGAGCATCTGTTCCCTGAGGACATTACTAAGCTAAGCTATTTCACCAGTGCATGACTTCGAGCTATTTCTTGTGGGGTAGGCAATTTAATGAACAGTTGTTTTTTTTTTTCTTTGAGGAGCTATTCCTTCGGTGCCCGTCAAACCTATGATTTGGTGGAGGTATGTTGATGGCACATGTGTGGTATGGACAGAAGGTCCTGAGAAACTTAATGTATTTTTAAACCACTTAAATCAGCAACATCCTTCAATTAAATTCACTATGGAGATGGAGTCAGACGGGTGCCTTCCTTTCTTGTATATTCTTGTAAGAAACCGGACAGATCCTTAGGACATACGTCTATCGTAAGCCTATTCACACAGATCGCTACCTCTGTGCAGACTCTCACCACCACCCAGCACAAAAACAAGGCATTCTCATGACACCATGAGAGCGACACAAATTTGTGATCTATCACATATCCAGGAGGAGATGGACACACTCAAAGTCATGTTCAATGGTAATGGTTACAACGATGTACAGATTCATAGAGCCCTGCATCCTGGAGGGACAACTAAGCAAAGCTCACAGAAAGAAGTAGTGAAGGGAACTGCCTACCTGCCTTACATTCGTAATACCACAGACCGAATTGCCAGGGTCCTCCACAAGCACAATATAAAAACTGTGTTTGGCACCGTCACCAAAATTGCTCACATTTTAGGTAAGAGCAAAGACAAATTGTCCCGACTATTATACCCTGGGATGTACAAAATTCCCTGCACTTGCGGCAACGTATATACATTCGCCAAACATGCCGGTTCGTTGGGACACGCATCAAAAAACACCAAAAAAAATTCATCTCAACCAGCCAGACAAGTCAGCAATAGCTGAGCATGCACTGTTGTCAGGTCATGATGTTGTGTTCCAATATCTTTGAGCTCCTACCCACAGTAAACCCTACAGGTCTAGGATTATACGGGAAGCTGTGCAAATACGTAAAAATCCTAACAATTTCAACAGGGACACTGGCTATCAGTTGTATAATATGTGGCTGCCAGCCATTAAGGACTTGTGTAAGTAGATATCTTTCCTTTCCTTTCTATATTGTTATTTCGTTTTGGTGTTTTCCAAATTCGTACGTTCATTGGTTCATTCCAAACTATGTGTTAATGTCATACTTTCACGTGTGTACACCAGTTATGCCCCCCTCTCTTACACCGTCTCACATCATCATCATCCTCTGGTTTCCTCCACATACTGCCTTACCATAGACTGAATTGTCAAGGTCCTCCACAAGCACAATATAAGAACCATGATTGGCACCATCACTAAAATTGCTCACAGTTTCCCTTCACTTCTTCTTTCTGTGATCTTTGCTTAGTTGTTAGTATGATAGGTTCTCCTACGTATGCTTTGGCTGGATACCTAAGCAAGTTGCGTCAGCCACATATAGGACGTATTGAGTCGTACGTTAGGGACGCTCTGTATTTCATCAATAAATTGTCAACCATAATCCTTCATCAGCTCTGTTCTGTTCTATCCTGGTGTCTTTCGTTGCATTTTATTTTATTAGTTGCTATTTATTTCTTCTACCTCATTTGTCCTTGATTCGTCTGATGTCCTCTCGGTTACTCCTCATGCACGCATGGTGTGATGGAACATCTTAATTGGAGCTTAAAGTTGTCGTCAGCTCCTGCTTGAAGCGCTGTACCACCATACAGCAAGCCACCTGGGGACGAACGATTATACCACTACAGCTCCAACGGTAAAACATTCTTAAATTCAAACCCTCATTATTGTAGAAGACTTCCTCATGAACATCGTAATCTATAATCTTCATTTCCGTATTGATGAATTACACAATTAGAAATAGGAAAGGATTTCCACCTATCAATACTTATTTATTGCACTTATTATGCTACAGGACCGGTTTCGACCCTTTACATAGGGTCATCCTCAGCTGAATCATACATTCACATCCATGTCAAGAAGCTATGATTAAGATTACATTGTCTAGGGAATGCCATATGACAATAAACATTTGGTCACATCCAAATGGGGCATGTCGAAACAGGATCTGGCGTGTATGTCACTATGTGTGATATGTTTTGGTCTTAAAATTAGTTTATAAAACACATCTCTACTTAAAACTAACTTATATATATATATATAAGATGAATACAATATATATATAGGAATACTTCATGCACATGAACGTTCGTGTCTTGCATGTTGTTCAATTCATCGGTTGACTTCTGTGTTCAAGTCTTATTTACATAGTTGTACACTTGGTTGCTATTCCGGCAGTTTAAATGATATGATTTGCTTGTAAAATTGTCACGTTGTATGAATGAAAGATTTTATCTTCATGTATATACAAAGAATAATCACTTTCCAATTTTAAAAAAAGGGTGCCAGACGTATGGATAGAATTAGGCTAAAATATGTTCAGCTCTGCTGTGTGTTGAATCTTGTTGCTTTATGTTAAAATCGAATATGTCCTGTGACGTCCATAAAATTTGGGTGACATTGTGTTCAAAGTAGTGGCTCCTCTCCCATTTGTAGCTGTGCAGTGATGTTATATTATCTGTGGAAGATAAGATTGAGCTATGAGTGATATTTTATGCTGGAGGAATGTCTAAGGGTTGTGTGTGTTAATTTGAATATGTACTTACTGTTATTGGTGTGGCTGAGTTGTGTTTGATATGCGAGCTTGTTGTGTACTACTTTGTGTTCTTCTTGGGCTCATATTAGCTGTTGTGAGGGGAAGGGAAGGAGGGGCAGGGAGAGTTGCTGTTGTGGAGGTGGGGGTGGAGCTAGGTGTGCTGTTTGATGTTTCTCTATCGCGTGTCGTGTTCTGTTTATTGATTATCTTAAGGTAAGAGTTTTTTAGGGCGGGGATAACTGTATTGAAGATGATGTTAGTTTTTTCTGTAATTTCATTTATGTTGTAATTTGGATTGGTATACTGATCTAGAGTGATGTAAAATTCTTCTGTTATGTTGAGCAGGGGGCCTTTGGGGTTTATATTCAGGATTTGCATGTCGTTCTCAATGTTTGTGAAATGTGTTTATAGTCTTCGACATGTTGGCCTATTGAGGAAAAATTATTGTGTTTTACCACATTTATGTGTTCATTATATCGGGTTAGGAAGTTTCTACCGGTTCGTCCGACATAGCTCGTCTCACAGTTATTGCTTTTGATACGGTATACCCCTGAGTGGTTGTATTTGTTGTTGCTGTTGATTGTCCTGACGTTGTGTATGATGTTGGTACTGTTGTGTGTAGTTTTAAATGCTATTCGTAAGTTACGTTTTTTAAAAACGTTAGTTACGGGGTATATGTGTACATTATTGAAGATGAATAGTGCGTAATCTTTCTTGGATTTGTCTGCTTTTGTTAATTTGGTTTTAGGTTGGGATTTTATTTTGTGGATGATTTTGTTGACCATTTTTTTCATGTATCCATTGTTTTTAGCTATGTCATGAATTAGTTGTAATTCTTTGTTTAAATCTTTTGTTAACGGTATATTGAATGCTCTGTATCATGCTGCAGTAAGCTGCTCTTTTGTGTGTGTTGGGGTGGACGGAATCTATTTTGATTGTATTTGAGGTATGCGTGGGTTTTCTGAATATTTTGTAAGAAAGGTGGTCTTCATGTCTTGTTACCGTTATGTCCAAGTAGTTCAGATTGCGATTGTTTTCAGTTTCCATGGTAAATTTTATATGGGGGTCTATTGTGTTGAGTTTATCTAATATATCGGTTTCATTTGTGGATCTGTTGTCGATGATGACGAAAATGTCATCAACAAATCTACACCAAGACAATATATTGTCTATTTTACTAATTGATGTGTGCTCTAAATGGTCTGTGTAAATTTTGACGAGTATACCAGAGATTGAGCTGTGAGTGATATTTTATATTGGAGGAATGCTCAACATAACAGAAGAATTTTACATCACTCTAGATCAGTATACCAATCCAAATTACAACATAAATGAAATTACAGAAAAAACTAACATCATCTTCAATACAGTTATCCCCACCCTAAAAAAACTCTTACCTTAAGATAATCAATAAACAGAACACGACACGCGATAAACATCAAACAACACACCTAGCTCCACTCCCACCCCCACAACAGCAACTCTCCCTGCCCCTCCTTCCCTTCCCCTCACAGCAGCTAATATGAGCCCAAGAAGAACACAAAGTAGTACACAACAAGCCCGCATATCAAACACAACTCAGCCATATCAATAACAGTAAGTACATTTTCAAATTAGCACACACAACCCTTAGACATTCCTCCAACATAAATATCACTCATAGCTCAATCTTATCTTCCACAGATAATATAACATCACTGCACAGCTACAAATGGGAGAGGAGCCACTACTTTGAACCCAATGTCACCCAAATTTTATGGACGTCACAGGACATATTCGATTTTAACATAAAGCAACAAGATTCAACACACAGCAGAGCTGAACATATTTTAGCCTAATTCTATCCATACGTCTGGCACCCTTTTTTTTAAAAATTCGAAAGTGTTTTATTCTTTGTATATACGTGAAGACAAAATCTTTCATTCATACAACGTGACAATTTTACAAGCAAATCATATCATTTAAACTGCCGGAATAGCAACCAAGTGTACAACTATGTAAATAAGACTTGAACACAGAAGTCAACCGATGAATTGAACAACACGCAAGACACGAATGTTCATGTGCATGAAGTGTTCCTATATATATTGTATTCATCTTAATGAGATGTGTTTTATAAATTAATTTTAAGACCAAAACATATCATTTTAGACATACAATTGCATTGTCGCACATAGTGACATACACGCCAGATCCCGTTTCAACATGCCCCATTTGGATGTGACCAAATGTTTATTGTCATATGGCATTTCCTAGACAATGTAATCTTAATCATAGCTTCTTGACATGGATGTGAATGTACGATTCAGCTGAGGATGACCCTATGTAAAGGGTCGAAACCGGTCCTGTAGCATAATAAGTGCAATAAATAAGTATTGATAGGTGGAAATCCTTTCCTCTTTCTAATTCCTTGTGAACGGTCAAGATTTTCTTCTGAAGGCACGGAGCAAAGTTCTCTGTGAAACGTTATGAGTTTCGCCTTGTTTTCTTGACACTGCATCAGCCCAAAAGTCCATATCATATCTACAAGTATGTGCCGCGAAAGCAACAATGTTAACAGTTTCTATATCATTGATTTCATTCTTATTGCTGTGGTGGAGGCATGCCTTGTTGTTTATAAATGGATTGTGTGTCAGGTTACAACAGCAACACTAAGCAGTGATAGGAAGAGTACAAGAAAAAAATGTAATTGAGCTGAATCACAGTTACTTGAGAAATATTTTATACTCTCTTACAAATTACTTTTTCAGCAAGTAGCCTAATCAGTACTTTACAGGATGCTAGTCTTAAGGAAATTGCTGACTTTTTTTTCCACATGAACCTGAAACAGTACCAAAGTTTGCAAGGAAAATATATATATATATTTTTTTTTTTATAGCATACTGACATTGAGTGAAGTGAATAAAAACTAGTTGAAGCTATGTCTTTAACATTTTTGAGATGTATCTCTATTTCATGAGAATAAAAAGACTAGAACCTGCTACACCTAAACGTATCTTGCTTTTTCCAGGCGGGCTAGATACATGTTAATTTTTATAAGAATGTGATGGGGCATGCTAGCTATTTCCTCGCTGCTTCTCAGTTTTCATCATGGCGATGTTCATGCCGGTTACACAAGAGAAAACGTACTGTGTTTGAAGAGATGTGAGCAAATGTAAGGAACTGTTACGTTTCAGTAGTGAAAATGTAGACATTTTGACGTCGGAATTTTTGGCAGTAACTGAAGAAACGCGAGGGGTAGCCCTATCTCCCAGAAAACGGATGGAGATACTTCTTCGTTATATAGTTGATCCAGGCTTCCGGGGTGGAATAGCAGAGGACTTCGGAGTTGATCGAACAGCAGTATGTAAAATTGTTAATTTTGTTATGGATCGTTTTTCTGACAAAGCTAACAACTGGATAAAATTTTCATCCACAGTGCAGGAAATGAATAATGCTAAGTTACACTGGCAAACTCATTTACATCTGCGAACCGTCGTAGGTGCATTGGACAGCACGCAAATAGAAATAAAGAAACCATTTGTGTACGGCAATGAGTACATAAATCGGAAAGCATAGGCCAGTATCAATGTGCAAGCTACTGTCAGTGCCAATGAAAAATGTACTTCAAGCATAAGAGCAAAGTGGCCTGGTAGCATACACGATGCTAGGATATGGAGACGTAGCCCAATTAGGAATATCATTTCTCAGTTCGATTAATGCTTGCTTGGCGATTTGGGCTATAGTATACCAGTATCTCCATGGCTTATCACTCCATTTAAGCCAGCAGAAATTGCTATTCAATGCAGTTTCAACTTGACTTATGCCAGAAAGAGAGAGAGGGAGAGTATTAGTGGAAAGAACCTTTGGTAATTTAAAGTGCCTGTTTCTGAAGTTCTTAACTTATGATTCTGATCCTTGGTAATTGTGTCTGAGTTGCCCTGGAAAGAATCCCCATAGTAATTGTCATGTGTGCCATGCTGCACAACAATGTGAAACACTTGAATGACCCATTTGAGTATGACTTGCAAGACAGGGAAGAAGCAGAGAACAAAATGACTAAAGTTTGTGGTGAACAGAAGTGCTAAGACATGTCAGATTCTACGCGTATATAGTCTTTTGTAATTTAGTTATATTTTACATTTTGATATAGTTCTTGGTAGTTAAAGAAATAATATAAACTGTTTATAAATAAATAGTAATGAAAATAAATGGAGGAAAAAGAATGTGTCTTATGATTGGTGTAAAGGAGTAATGATACCAATATTTTAAGAAAGGTGATAGGAAGGTATGTGACAATTATCGTGCAACTACGCTGTTGTCATGCCTTTGCTGGTGAGATGGTGTTTACAGTGCACTGTGTGTTTTATTATGGGCTAGAATAAATTTGTTACTTTCATCGAAGTCTTATCCTTGGCTTTGACAATATGAAAGTGATACCAATATAAGTGGTCCATTATTGGACATTACAAATTTTCCAGCTAACTCATTCCTGGTTGCCAGCGTTTCGCCCCCGTGTGCTAGGTTGGGCTCCTCAGTTGGTACCTAGCACACCTACCAAGACGCATGACTAGTGCATACCGTGGAGACCGAGTATGAGCAATGCTAGAAATACCATTCCTTATGCAGCCAGTCCCTGTTATGAATGGTGTGAAAATATCACTCATAGGGTTGGTTGGTGCATGCATTTCAGTGGGCTTGACAGTCTGATATGTAATAGCAACTTCTGGCTCGGTGAAGAGTGCAATGGGAAACTACCTCACTCATTTCCCTAGTATGCCTCTTCATTGACACCTAGGCTATCTATGACAGCTTTTGGCGGGACTGGGGAGGATCAAACCAGCCTTTGGGCTGAATACCCAACATACATACATTGTTGTCACAAGTAGCCAAAATATTCGAGAGAATAATAAAAAGGAGGATGAGAGGAAGGGTGGAAAGGAATTTAGAAGAACAGCAGTATGAATTTCGACAGGGCAGGTCAACGATAGACCCTATATTTACCATGAGATTACTGGTGTTGGGATTCCTTGATGTAGAGAAGGCATATGATAGTATTAATAGAGGAAAGGTTTTGGAAACCCTGGAAAGAAAAGGATGTCGAAGGCAATCGAGGGAACTAGTGAAAGCAATGTATAAGAATTGTTTTAGTTGTGTCCAGTCTCCATTGAGGAGAACAGATTGGTTTAGAAACTAAACTGGACTAAGACAGGGAATTGTCTTCACTTATGTTTATAATGGTTATGGATGAAATTCTAAAGGAAACAAAGGCAACATATGGACAGGATTTGAAAATATTTTTGTTTGCAGATGACAGTAACCTGGGAAGTCAACAATACAGAAGTGCAAATCTGAGTAGAGGCTTTAAATGACAATATTGAGAAATATGGTATGAAAATCAGTGTGGAGAAAAACAAAACAGTGATGATGACAAGAGGAGAAAGAGAAGAAATGGGAATCGTTCGTACCAGGGGACAAAACCTTGAGGTTGTTGAATACTTCAAATATTTGGGCAGTGAAAATAATGCAAGGTGCAAGGTTGGATAAGGAAATCCACAGAAGGGTACAAGCAGGAAATACATTCTATCAGGATGTAAGGAACCTGGTGTGGAACAGAGAAGTTCCTATGAAATGTAAAGAGATAATGTACAAGATGTACTATACCCCAGTATTAACTCTGGATTTTGACCGCAATAAATGAGAGTAAAATTCATGCCAGTGAGATGAAGTCCCTGAGAAGTATGGTAGAGAAGACAAGGAGAAAGACAAGGGTAAGAAATGTTGAGGTCAGAAAATAGATAGGGGTAGAAAAACTGAGTGATAAATCAAAATAGTTCAGATATGTTACGAGGATGGGAGAGGGAAGGAACCAAAACATGTGTTAGAGGCTAAGATAGAAGGAAAGAGGGAGGCCCAAAGCAAGATGGACGGACTCTTTCAAGAACAGTATAAGAAAAAAGAAGACTGGACTAGAATAAAATTACTGAAGAGGAGTGGTGGAGGAGAGGTGTTAGTGGAAAAGTGCCATCAATACCCCGACCTGGCAGGAGGTGGACAAGGGGAAAGGATGATGATGATGAGTAATGAAAGTAAGAAGAAAACCCTGTGTTCAACAAAGTGCCAGGAAGTGCTTCAGCAGGTGTTAAACAAGATTCAGCAACCAAAGCTATCAGTCGTAGTAATGAAAATGAGCAAAGTGACTGTAATTTTTCAGCGAATACGACCATATCAACATCCAAAACCACACATACAATTGAAAAAGTGTAATAAACAAACATTAAATTTGAGTTCTGAAAAAAGGTAAGGTTGTAAATTAAATACAAAATTTTAAAAATAAAAATCAGACTTTAAAAGGTACCCTTCCAATTTCACGACGCAGAGAAATTATGTGACATCACTATTGTTGGCACATATCAGGAACTATGCTGCCTTATGCGTGTTAGTTGGGTAGGCCCTGCTCACTTACATCACACCGGTATCTCGCCTTGTGCATGAATTTCCTGCAATTTCAACTGCTGAATGAACCGCAAGCCTTTGCAGCTGAGGCAGTGACAAATCTTTCTTTTCTTTTTTTTTCATTGGTTGCATTGGACATTAGCTTTTTTTTTACACCAGGGCTAACGTGAGTTTATTGTATGTGTGGTTTTGGATGTTGATATGGTCGTATTCGCTGAAAAATTACAGTCACTTTGCTCATTTTCATTACTACGACTGATAGCTTTGGTTGCTGAATCTTGTTTAACACCTGCTGAAGCACTTCCTGGCACTTTGTTGAACACAGGGTTTTCTTCTTCGGAAAGCAATTACAAAAGGTCTTTTTCGCAATCCTTTACCTTAATTGGTTTATTGCCGATTGTCTTTACGTCTGTTTTCTTCTTTATATGGCTCTTCATATTTATGAATAATTTATTCAACTGAGCAACACTAACATTTTTTTTACCCATTGCATGGACGTATTGCTCTGCAATACTATCCCATGCATTTTTTTTTCGTGCACTACCTTAGGTAATCAAGATTTTTTAAGAACAGCCATATGTTTGGATAATAATATATCAAATATTTGTTTGCTTCCGTAATTTTTATCACAATTTTCACCTTCACTAGACGACATGCTGCAGTTGTGAATTTTTGTGTTGGGTGTTATCCCAGCCAAGGTGTACTACTCAACTACTGGCTGCTGTATGAGATGACGAGGGACAGAGGAGAGAGAGAGAGAGAGAGAGAGAGAGAAAGGGAAGTGTTGTTGACAGGTCGCAACTCAATTTCCTTCAAGAGAAAACAAAGATGTAACTTTTTTTTTTTCAGGTACAGAGGGTACAGCTACTTAGACAGCCTTTGTATATTCACCTTGAAATTAGTTGACATTGTCTAGACACTAAGTAGATTCTACCTTTTAATTACTTCACTCATTAAGTGGCTATCATCACTAGGTGAGCCTGTCGTTTTATATTTTCAAACTTGGAAATAGATGCAATGAGTATGATATGAAAATTAGCCTTTCCAAAACTAAATCGATATCAGTAGGTAAGAAATCAAAAACAATTTAATGTCAGGTTTGGAATACAAAGGTTCAACAGGTAGATAATTTCATGTAGTTAGGATGTGTGTTCTTCCAGGATGGTAGTACAGTATATTATGAGGGATTGAATTAAGGTGTAGCAAAGCTAAAGCATTGAGTTTGCAGTTGCGATCAACAGTATTCAGTAAGAAGGAAGTCAGCTGTGGACGAAACTATCTTTACACCGGTCTGTTCAGAAAAACATCGCTTTACGGGAGTGAATGCTGGGTGGGCTTAGGATATCTTGTTCATAAGTTAGAAGTGACAGACATGAAAAGTAGCAAGAACGATTGTTGGTACAAACAGGTGGGAGCAATGGCAGGAGTGTGCTTAGGATGTGGAGATAAAGGCTAATTGCACATATGCGGCTGAGATGGCTGTCATGGATCATAAGGGTGAGAAACAGGATAGAATTTAATGACTAGCTTCTGGTGAGGGTGAATACCAGGAATAAATCCACAATATAAAGTGTGTGTACAATCATGTTTATCTATGCAGTGGGAGTAGAAGTGGAACTGGAGCAGAAGTTCGTGCAGTGAAGTAAATATCTCGGAAATTTTCTACAGCACTTTCGTTAGGTTTGGTCGTAAAAGTTCCTTTAGACTTAAAGGAATCTTTTAAGCCCATTAAAATGTAGGTCATGGGAGAAATGGTTTCCTGTTGTGTAAAAATTGCTTGTGCTTGTCGGCCTGTCCCTGATCGTTGCTGTATATACTATGTAGGCTCTATTTTTATTTTCTCTATGTCTAGAGCTGAGTTTATCATCTTGGAATGTGTTTATGTATATATATTTCAGTGGTAAGGAAATTACCTACGTTGTTGCATAAGAAAAGACCCCGTGTTTGTACAAAAATTGCTTGCAAACATTACTTGGTTTCCTTAGCACCATATATAGCAGAACGCAGTACTGTAATCGTGTGGCGTAGCTAGTGCCGCTCTGTGGCGGAACCGCTGAAACAGGAGAAGTGGTCACACTTTATCTTCTATATGCTATGGTAGAGGCAAAAAGAGCCAGAAAGTCCATCAGAACAATCCGTGTATGGCTGAGGCCCTGGAATATGACATTAGGAAAGGATAAATGAAATAACAGAAGATGAATTGCATCATGTCAGAATTTCCTTTTATGATGCCAGGTCTGCATTAACAAAAATGGAAGTAATTTCTAGCTGCTGTTGTGACGTTAACATAAGGAAAAGGAAATCATAGCCTGACTTTCATTTTTTTTGTGATAATGAAGCCATTTCCTAATTCCCTCTTGTTGAAGAGAAGAGCTGGTGTTTCCAGTGGGAAGGACCGATAGGATTCTGAGGGAATACAGCCTGTCCTTCCTGTCAGCTTGCCAGGTATGCCCCGCATGAGTCTGCTATATATCCACCAATTTGGGAACCATCTTTTAACACATGGAGTCAGCTGTCGTTTGGAAACTTGGTATTCATTGTTTCCAGTGCTAGGAGTCTAATAATTTGAAAGCGTGTTTCATGTTTTGTTAAGCTTTGCTGTAATTCTTTGTAGAATTCAGCAAGTACCAGTTCAGTTGGTTTTTGTGGTTGTTGCAGTAGTTGAGGCCTGCAGTCAGATTGTAATTTTTAATTTCTAATGTTTTTTTCTTACAAATCCACTTTGTGCCTTCATATTTCTCCCCTTATTCTCATAGCTTCCAACACTGGTAACCAGGCACTCTTATCATCTTCTCGCGCAAAAGCACTGCTCGATCTTCTGTTATTATTTGTAATGGCTTGGTGTTAATGACAGAAACTGTTGCATTAATTGGTCTGAAGGCTTGGTTCTCTACTTGTTCCAGGGCCGCAGAGTTATGCTGGGATGTTGTGACAGTATGCTATTAATAGGGAGCGTATTTTTATATGCTAAAAATGTGAAAAATATTTAGTTTTTATGTGTTAAAAATTCTAAAAATATTTGCTAAAAGGTTTCAAATATTACATAACCATTCGCGTTCTGGAGGTAATTAAGTATAAAGTATTGTATTAAAATATGCTCCTTAAGGCAAATGAATATCTGTGTATGGAAAAGTACATTATGGTATATTAATTTTTGACGCGCCAGTGTAGATGTTACTTACAAAAAAGGTAATGCTTTGTTTAAATGCAGGTAAAACGACCTACCATCTTTGAAAAATGTGTACCAGTTCGCACTCACCAATCTCACACAGAAATATTGGTTGTTAGAAGTAGTCTCAGAATTGCAGTAAACAACAAAGGTCATCTCCAAATTGACCATCACAAATGCATGCTGATTATCTCAAAAGAACGCATTATGCTGCGAAAATGATCAGTCCGCATTGTAGGAAGTCAGGCGTGCATAGATAAAGAGAGGAATTTCACCAACACTAACGCCATCAGTTTCACCAATATGAGCATCTTCTAATACTTCAGCAACTTCGCACATTTTTAAACCCCTGACTACAGAGGATGGCAAAATTATTAGACTGAACGTCAATTTTGCAACTTACCAGTCCTTATTTACATAAAATTACATAATTTATTAATTCTACACAATGATCAGTACTTGGTATGCATTCCTTTGTATTTGATAACAGACTGGAATCTTTGAGGCATACTATTTACCAAATTTATACAGTTTGTTCTTATTTCTCGGTTGTGATGCCAGATTTCGTAAGTCGCTCTATTAAGGCTTGCTTGGTAGTGATGTTACTCTTATTCACCGGGCGAGTTGGCCATGCGGTTAGGGGCGCGCAGCTGTGAACTCGCATCCAGAAGATAGTGGGTTTGAATCCCACTGTTGGCAGCCCTGAAGATGGTTTTCCGTGGTATCCCATTTTCACACCTGGCAAATGCTGGGGCTGTACCTTGATTAAGGCCATGGCCGCTTCCTTCCCATTCCTAGGCCGTTCCCGTCCCATCATCAAGACCTATTTGTGTCGGTGCGACATGAAACAAATAGCAAGCAAATTACTCTTCTTCAGTTTCATCTAAATTATGGCCCAGAGATTTTCAAGAGGGTTAAAATCTGGTGAGTTCCCTGGCCAGGGGGAACACTGACCTCCTCCTCAGCCAAATTATTCAACACTGACTTTGCCGTGTGACAGGGAGCTCCATCCTGGATCATGACAAATTCCCCATTTGGAAACAAGCCATTTGCTTTTGGCAGATGTACTTCTTTCAGTACCCTAAGGTACTGATACTGATTCATAGTTCCCTCTACAATATAAATATCTCCAGGGCCCCACAATGACATCATTCCCCAAACCAGTACACTGGTTGGGTGTTTAACACTTCGTTGAATTCCTCGTTCGATCTCCTGATGTATTGGGAGAATTCATCGCAAATACAGAAGATGTATTCATCTGTAAAGATCACCTGGTAGGAAAACAGGTCCCTTTGTAACATTCAGCTTATAACTGACACTCAAAGAGAAGGGGAAACAGTTCCATGCATAACAATAAAATGAACTTCCAAAACTTCTTAATATGTGACATTTTACTCTAGCGGGCCTCCTTAAGTAATTAATCCTTCTAAATGAACTTTTGATGTCTATTTATTGTAGAAATAAGTAAAGAAAAGGATTTACCTTTTGCCAATCTAATGGGGTCCAGTGTTTGAGGCCTCTAGCCCACTTAAGGTGCTTCACAGCCATTGAAGGAGTGATCTTGGCTTTTTTCCGAAGCCGACAAGTTTGAAATCTTTCCCTACTGAGTGTTCTTCGCACTGTTCTTGGCAACACATCCATTCCATACTCATGCATCTTGAGGGAGAGTTCGTTATTCCATACAAAGTATCAGTTTTCAGTTTTTTCATGCATTCTTTCTTCTCCTACCCATCAATCTGCAACTAAAACCCCATGACGTATGACGCCACTGAACCAGCTTTAAACCAACCCAAGATATTCTTGAAAATAACCGTAGGTCCAAAGAGAATATAGGTACACTTCTTTGCTTGGGACCATCTATGTATATCGATAAGCGGGGAACAGGGGAACAACCAGCTTTAAACCAACCCAAGATCTTCTTGAAAATAACCGCAGGTCCAAAGAGAATATAGATGCACTTCTTTGCTTGGGACCATCTATGTATATCGATAAGCGGGGAACAAGGGAGACTTAGAGCTATTGATAGAGAATAGTTGATGTGCATAATGCAGGTGCCCCTCACTTGTTATGGCAGCAGAGCCTTTCTGGAAGAATTGAGAACTTGCCCTTTACCGCACTGTTTTTTGATTCTGCTAACAGATTTTTGGGATATGTTCAGTTTTTGTGCTATGGCCCTCTGCGAGTAAGTTTTTCTTGTAAAAGAATATTGCTTGTTAGAAGTAGTATCAGAATTGCAGTGAACAACAAAGGTCATCTCCAAATTGACTATCTCAAATGCATGTTGGTTATCTCGAAAGAACGTATTATACTGCGAAAATGATCGGTTTGCATCACAGAATGTCAGGCGTGCATAGATAAAGAGAGGAATTTCACCAACACTAACGCCATCAGTTTAACCAGTATGAGCATCTTCTAATACCGCACATTTTTAAACCCCTGACTAGTGTAATACGAGCACGTTAGAATGCTAGCTAACTCAGTCATGGTGGGAAACAACTTGTGCAGCAAATCAACTCACTATTTAAAGGTAATGACGTAGCCAGTGACCAGCAAGTCTTTGAACTTCTGGAATAGCCACAACATTCAGAAATATGAGGTTAGATACACTGTTTAAAACAATACTATAATCGTAAAATATGAATGAGAGCATCACTTCACTATACAGAAGCATCTTAAATTTTATTGGGTAGCAAATATTACCGATTTATGAGCTTATTATTGATTTTCTTAACATATTTATTTACATAATTTTTTTGTGAAAATATGTGCTTTTATGTGAAATAAGATTAGGCTTTTACGATTGGGGTTTACAATAGGAATAATAAACTTTGTAAATTGTGTAAAATCAATGCAAGAAAAATATGTAATTACATAAAAATCCACCCCGTAGTCATTACTGACAAGATGAGCTTCTGATATGTTAAGGCAGGGGTGCGGAAATGCAGGGTGCCTAGTTGCAACTACAATTTTGCTACTGGCACCTAAGTTCTGCTCTGTCCCCTCTCCATAGAAAGTATCTGTTTTCAGTTTTTTCATGCATTCTTTCTTCTCCTACCCATCAATCTGCAACAAAAAACCCATGGCGTATGACGCCACTGAACCAGCTTTAAACCAACCCAAGATCTTCTTGAAAATAACTGCAGGTCCAAAGAGAATATAGATATACTTCTTTGCTTGGGACCATATATGTATATCGATAAGCGGGGAACAAGGGAGACTTAGAGCTATTGATAGAGAATAGTTGATGTGCATAATGCAGGTGCCCCTCATTTGTTATGGCAGCAGAGCCTTTCTGGAAGAATTGAGAACTAATTATAGGGTGTCTACAGGTCATGGAAGTCAAAAAAAGTACCGTATAATCCTGAATACCACCCGCACTTTTTTCCCCAAAATATTGGTTCTAAATCTTGGGTGCGGATCGTATTCAAGCCGTTCATTCTTGTAAATATTTACTACATTTACATGGAGTATTGAAATAGATTTGAATACGGTTACCGTACTCAATATACCACATGTAAACGGGCATTCAGATGATCTTATTGTGTTTTAGTTGCATTCTAGAAAACAAGATTGATTTTTTCCTCAATACGGTTACAGTGGCATGTAAACGTGAAATGTAAATTAATGAAATACGGTAAATCAAAGAATATGGGTAAATATACGGTAAATATGAAAGCCGCTGCTGCGGATGCTCGATCGCCATTTGTTTCACAAGTGTTGCTGGCATGCTGGGTGCGCGAATAGCTGATCTTGCGGGATATCGTACTTTGCGAGAGTAGAGACGGTTGGTTTACGGAAGTTACCTCACTCACGTTCGAGTTCCGTATCTGTCCCGTGAAATTGCTGTCTCAGTAGTAAGCGATGGATTCAAAACGGCGTCTGGGGTTATTTACTGTGCGTGAGAAACTTAAAGTTGTAAGCAAAGCTGAAATATACGGAAATTGTGCCGTTGGCAGAAAATACTATATGATAATAAATTGTGTATTTGTGATTGGCGGAAGAAGAAAGAAAACTTCTAAAATGTAACTGCAATTGCAGAGCGTTTCGCGGGCGGAGTGCACTGATTCCGGAAATTGAAGAACGAGTCCGCAAGTTTGTGATAGAAAAACGTGAGTTAGGATATGGTGTTTCTAGTGAAATGTGTCAATTGAAAGGACTAGAGATCTCAAAAGAACTTAAAACACAGGGTTTTACTCCAAGCCGCGGATGGATCCGAAACTTTTATTGGAGAAAGGGATTGTGCATTTGAAGACTTACGTCTATTTCACAATGTCTCCCTGGGGCGTATGAAGGCGTATGGGGCCTTTCAGCGTCACATTATTCATTTCAGGAAGCAAAATTCATATTTGCGGTTGCAAATTGGCAATGCTCACCAGACACCAGTCCTCTCTATTTTGAAATGCTGTTGGTAAATACAGTGGATACGAAGGGTTCTAAAAGTGTAACCACCGGGCGAGTTGGCCGTGCGTGTAGAGGCGCGCGGCTGTGAGCTTGCATCCGGGAGATAGTAGGTTCGAATCCCACTATCGGCAGCCCTGAAAATGGTTTTCCGTGGTTTTCCATTTTCACACCAGGCAAATGCTGGGGCTGTACCTTAATTAAGGCCACGGCCGCTTCCTTCCAACTCCTAGGCCTTTCCTATCCCATCGTCGCCATAAGACCTATCTGTGTCGGTGCGACGTAAAGCCCCTAGCAAAAAAAAAAAAAAAAAGGTGTAACCATCAGAACAGGTGGTAACAAAAAGCAACGATGCACACTAATGTACGCGTTAGCAGATGGAGCCAAACTCCCTCCATATGTGGTTCTGAAAAGGAAAACACTTCCGAAAGGAAACTTGCCGTCCGGTGTTATTGTTAGAACACAGGAGTCCAGCTGGATGGACAGTGCGTTAGTTGAGAACTGGGTGAAGTGCGTTTGGCAACGTCGCCCGGGAGCTTTGTTACAAAAACGAACATGCTTGTGCTGGACAGTTGCCGAGGACATACAACTGACGCTGTAAAAGATATGATGAGGAAAGGAAAAACCGATCTTGCTATAATTCCCGGAGGACTCACTTCTATTCTACAGCCGTTGGATGTGTGCGTGAACCGGCTTTTCAAAACTGCAATGAAACAGTTGTACACCGAATGGATGTCTGATGGTGATCACGCGTTAACACCAACCGGATGAGTGAAGAGGCCTGAAGTGGGACTAATATGCAGCCTGATCAAGACTGCATGGGTGCGCATTCCAAACGATCTAGTCTCCAAAAGCTTTAAGAAATGTTGAATTTCAAATTCAGTGGATGGTATTGAGGACGACTATTTGTGGAAAGATGCCAGCGATGAAAGTTCCTATCGCGAAACTTCAGATGACGATGCTGAATTGTGAATGATCTGAGTATTGGACTGATTTTATTTACGATTTTTGTGATGATTTTATTAATTGTAAGCTGTTTGAATTTGGATTTGTGGTATATTTGAAGAAAATTAAATAGGTATGTAAGTTTTTTTATTTTTTTTCCATATTTTGCTATCTCAAATTTAGGGTGCCGGTCTTATTCGGTGGTGGGTGGAATTTGGGATTATACGGTAGTTTGTTCATTTTTTGCATTAGAAGAGAATTAAATTCATATGGAGGAGAGCGAACTGGAAGTTAATCGTTTAGGTCAATATGAGCCTTGTATTTAGTCACAGTACTTACTTTAGGTGATATGCATTTGGCAACGTCGCCCAGGAGCTTTGTTACAAAAACGAAACATGCTTGTGTTGGACAGTTACTGAGGACATACAACTGACACCGTAAAAGATATGATGAGGAAAGGAAAATTAAGTGTTCAGTTGGTCTGTTTTCCCATTTTCACACCAGGCAAATGCTGGGGCTGTACCTTAATTAAGGCCACGGCCGCTTCCTTCCAACTCCTAGGCCATTCCTATCCCATCGTCGCCATAAGACCTATCTGTGTCGGTGCGACGTAAAACCCCTAGCAAAAAAAAAGAGAATGCTTACTGGAATCCTCATAAAAAATCAAACAAAAAAATAGGTAGGATATTCAAAGTAATTAACTAGAGGAATATGACAGAAAGGATCAAAGTGAAAAGATATATGCAAATTTGCAGTATCATAAATAAGTCCAGTGTGAGAAAAAAAATCATATCGCAAATATAATACGAAAAGGTAAGTTTTCTGTAAAATGGAATGAATGAGGCTATGAATATATGTGAATTTTTATTATTAGATTTACTCTACCATTTACTTTCAAGGGATGATTCAAAGCATAGGTACAGTGTATGAAAGAATGGATGACTTGAATCGTAGGTTCAAGTTTTCGTAATTCTTGGAAAAAAAGCAAAATTAATTATTTAGTGAATCTGGTATCTGGAACCTTATTTATTGTAGCAATTATAGTATGGTATGAATGTGACATGTTAACCAGATTGATCATATGCTGATAGATACAAGGCACTAGTCAGACCTCTTGGATGTGAGGAGCCTTAAATGCCCAAATACAGACTCGGACCACTTCTTGGTACGGGCGCGAGTTAGGGCTAGTATCTCCAATGCTTTCAAAGGAACCCTACCCTACATACCTAAATACAATATAACAGCTCTGGAGTCATCTGAAATTAAAAATCAGTACCAGAAGAGGATAACACAGATTCTTGAAAATGCTGAAGAGTGCAATGACATCGAATATCAGTGGGAAATTATCAGAAATGCAGTGGAGACGTCGGCAAATGAAACACTGGGTGTTGAAGCAAGATATATAAGATGTCCATGGTTTGACACTGGGTGTGAAATAAATAGTAACAGAAAAGAAGAAGGCATACAGAAGGACTTTACAATCAAATAGTACAAGAAGAATGATGGAAATCTATAAAGAAAACTGGAGGATTGAAAAGATGATTGATCAAAAAAGAGAGAGTGGATGAAGGCAAATATCGAATAAATTGAGCTTCTGAGGAATCAGAAAGAGGTGAGGAAATCCTATAGAGGTAAAGGCTGCTCGGAAACCCTTCTGTGGCCAAACTAGCCTGGCAAATGATGAAACAGGGAAAATCGTTAGTGAGGGGAAAGAGATATATGAAAGATGGCGGTCCCGTAGGTGACCTGCACGTCATGATGAGGATGAAATGATGATGAAGATGACACATATACCCAGCCCCCGTGCCAGCGAAATTAACCAATTAAGGTTAAAATTCCCGACCCTGCCGGGAATCGAACCCGGGACCCCTATGACCAAAGGCCAGCATGCTAACCATTTAGCCATGGAGCCAGACAGTGATGCAATAGATATGCAAGGAGAAAATGACCTGATGAAAATACAGGCCCACCAACTCTAGAAGTGAGAACTGCCATGAAGAAATTGAAGAACAAACAGGAACAGATTATATTCCAGCGGAACTGCTCAAACAAGGTGGCAGAGATTTGGAACGGACTTTCCTAAATATGACTTTAGTATGGGATGAGGAGAAAATGCCCCAGCAATGTAAAGAACTAATTATATGTTCTATATATGAAAGGAGATCAGCTTGAGTATAATAGCTATAGAGAAATTACATTACTTAACTTGGGATACACTCCCACGCTGGTATCTTCATCTTGTCGCGATGTGGGAGCTTGCGTGCCTAAGTGATCCTGAGAGCTATGCCGCTGGGAGCATAAGCTCCTGGTAGGGCCACCCAAGTCGGACAGGTCAAAGGTGATAGGCCAGACTAAGAGGGATACCCTGGTCCTCCAGGTTGGGGGTTGATCATGGGGCTAACAACCATATATCGGAAAAAGAACTCGTTACGAAACTCATAGACAAGAATAGCCGGACTGATGACAATGGTAAACGACCCACGCGAGGAAATGGAAGATGCAAATGGAAATATGATATGTATATAGCAACATGGAATGTACGAACCCTGAATAAACCAGGAGCCCTAAACAGTCTGAAACAAGAAATGGAGAAATATAATATTGGAATAGCAGCAATTCAGGAAGTCAGATGGAAAGGAAATGGTGTTTTTAGGAGTGGTAGATATACAGTTCTGCATAGTGGTGGAGTCAGAGGTACAATAGGTGGCACAGGCTTCCTAGTGGATGACAGATATAAGACAGCAGTTTTGAATTTTAAACCTGTAAATGAAAGAATATGCACTCTAAGGATGAAGGCCCATTTTTTCAATATCACGCTGATGTGTGTGTATGCACCTACAGAGGAGGCTGAGGATGAAGAGAAAGATATTTTCTATGGACAATTAGAACAAGAAATAGAATGCATCCCAAGACAAGATGTAAAAATCATACTTGGAGATTTCAACGCTAAAGTGGCTAAAGAAGAAGCCTACAGGGAGACAGTTGGGAAGGAAAGTTTGCATGATGAGTCAAATGATAATGGACACAGGCTAATTGATTTTGCCATGGGAAACTCGATGGTGGTGAAGAGTACATGGTTTCAGAGAAAGAATATACGGAAAGCCACTTGGTATTCACCAGATGGTGTCACCTTGAATCAAATAGACCATGTAGTAATTGTCGGAGACATGGATCTGACATACTACAAGTTGACAGTTGTAGAGGAGCTGATTGTGATTCGGATCATTACTTGGTACGGGTAAAATACAGGCAACGTATTGCAACTTACAAATCTGCTAAGAAAGGGAAAGCTCCAAGGAGATATATGGTCTCAAAATTGAAAGATAAAGAAACTGCACAGCTATATGAATCTAGGATGGAGAAGAAATTGGAGGCTAAAGAACAAAGCTGGGCAATGGAAAACATCGAAGGAAAGTGGATTTTATTGAGCGATGCATTGCAGGAAACTGCGGATGAAGGATGAAGTACTAGGAGTGGAAGTAAAGACTGAAAGGCAAGGATGGTTTGATGACGATTGCAGAAGAGCAATTGAGGAGAGAAATGAAGCAAGGAAGAAAATGTTTAGCAGGAAAACAAGAACATATGTGGAAGAATTTAGGAAGAAGAGGAAAGAGGCAGACAGAATTTATAGGAGAAAGAAGAGAGAGGCAGAGAGGACAAGGATTACAGATTTGGAGGAACAATATGATATGCAAGAAGTACGGAAGTTCTATGGGAAAATAAAGGACGTACTACAGAAAGGTTTTCAACCACATGCTGTATTCTGTAGAGATAAAGAAGGAAACATGATTGGGGGACGAGACCCGATTCTTGACCGATGGGCAGAATACTTTAGTGAACTGTTGAATGTGGCTGCAGAGACGGTGAGATTGGAAGAAGAGGATGGGCAGCCTTGGCAGGATCCTAGCCTAGATTTAAAACCAGTGCTTGTACCATCTATAGAAGAAGTGAGGACAGCAATTAAGTACTTGAAGAATAATAAGGCTCCAGGAAGTGACAACATTTCAGCTGAGATGATTAAATACGGGGGGTGAACACTTGACGCAACTTGTTCACCAACTAATTGTTGAAGGTTGCCGAAACAGAACAAATGCCAGAACATTGGAGCTTAGTGATTATTTGCCCAATTCATAAGAAGAAAGGTAAAGCAAATTGTGAAAATTATAGAGGTATAGCTTTGCTTAGTGTGGTTTATAAGGTCTTAGCCAAGGTTTTGTCTATGAGACACTCCACTAGTTGAGCAGATACTAGGAGACTACCAAAGTGGCTTTCGACAGGGTAGATCAACAACAGATCACATCTTCCCTGTCAGGCAAATAATGGAGAAATGCTATGAATATAATGCGGATGTGCATCAGCTGTTTGTGGATTTTCGGCAGGCTTGTGATAGTGTGAAAAGGAGGAAACTGTATCAAACAATGATGGACATGGAGTTCCCAACTAAATTGATAAGACTGGTACAAATGACCCTAACAGGTACTAAATGCTTGGTTAAAATAGAAGGAAATTTTACTAAAGAGTTTGAGGTAAACCAAGGTTTGCGGCAAGGGAATGTGATATCTACCCTGATCTTCAGTGTGGTTTTGGAGCGTGTGATGAGAAAGGTGGAGGTCAGTAATCCAGGTGGTACACTGTTCAACCGTGTAACACAGAATCTGGCTTATGCTGATGATGTTGATATGCTGTCTAGAAGATTGAAAGACCTAGAGGAAGGACTGGATAGATTAGAAAAGGAAGGAGGAGAAATGGGCCTAAGAGTGAACCTGTTTGCATCTAGAAGAACCGTAATTAGGGAAGACAAGTGCATAAAATTAAATGGGATTAACTACGAGAGATGTGAAAAGTTTAAGTATTTATGAGTGCTGGTGACATAAGATAATGATATGAAAGAGGAAATAAAAGCGAGGATTGCTGCAGGCAACAGGGCTTACTTAGCTTTACTGAAAGTGTTTAGATCACGCAGCCTTGGTAGAAGATTAAAGTTGACAGTCTATCGAACAGTATTACAACCAGTGGCAACTTATGGCTCTGAAACATGGACAATGACCAAAGTAGATGAAGAACTGTTGAACAGATGGGAGAGAAAAATACTGAGAAAGATTTTTGGCCCAGTGAAGGAAGGGGAATGGTGGAGAATAAGGAAAAACAAGGAAATGGAAGAACTCTATGGACATCCAAGTATCATAACCGATATAAAAAGCAACAGATTAAGGTGGTTGGGACATGTGGAGAGAATGCCAGATATTTCAGGGCTGTCAAGAAGATCTATAAAGGAAATCCAGATGGTAGAAGATGAAAAGGAAGACCCCGGAAAAGACGGCTGGATGATGTGGAGGAGGATTTAAGAAAGATGGGAATAAGAAGATGGAGGAGGGGTGCAGAAGATCGTGAAGATTGGGCTACAATCGTCAGAGAGGCCAAGGCCCTATAAGGGGTGTAGCGCCGAGGAGTAAGTAAGTAAATAAGTAACTTGGGATACAAAGCATTCTCCAATGTACTGTTTGAGTGTCTTCTCCCTATTGTTCAGAGAGAGACTGGGTCATATCAATGCGGATTTATCCCAGGAAAGTCAACTATAGATCAGATCTTCACCTTAAGGCAAATTTTAGAGAAGACAATCAAATTTGGGATTGGCACGCGTCACCTCTTCATTGATTATAAAGCAGGATATTATAGTATAGACGGAGAGCAATTGTATTGTTCTATGATTGAAGTGGGAATTCCTGGAAAATTGGTAAGACTGGTAAGAATGACAATGAGTGAGACACGAAACCGTATAAGAATGGAAGGAATTATGTTTGAGACATTTGTAATTCAAAATGGGGTATGGCAGAGAGACGTGCTGGCATGCCTCCCTTTTAATGTTGCCTTGGAGAAGGTGATGTGAGGTGCAAACCTCCTGAATAGGGGACCAATTTTCTATAAATCAGTGCAGATACTTGCCTACGCTGATGATATAGTGGCAAGAACTCAATAGGTAATGCAAGAGACATTCATCACCCATGAAGAGGCCAGTAGAAAATTGGGACTGAATATCAACCAACAGAAAACTAAATATATGGCTGCCGGGAAAGCATGTAAGGAGAACATGCCAGCCTCAGTAACGGTGGGCAATTACACCTTTAAAAGAGTTGAGCAGTTTAAATATATGGGATTGACAATCACCTACTCAAATGATACATCATATGCAATTAAACAAGAGATTAATAGCAGCCAACAGGGCCTATTTTGCTCTAACAAGACTTCTCTCCTCAAGGCTCTTGACTTGTACTACCAAATTAACCAACTACAAAACACTTTTAAGACCTCTGCTTATATATGCCTCAGAAACTTGACCATTAACAGCAAAAACTACTGGAATGCTTCATGCCTTCAAAAGAAAGATATTTCAAAGAATCATCAGCCCAAGCTGTTAAAGAGGAACATGGAGAAGAAGGTACAATCATGAACTGTACACCATTTATAAAGTTCCACCTATTATAAGAATGGTGAAATCAGCCAGATTGAGATGGGCTGGGCACGTTGCATGGATGAGTGATACGGAAGTATCTAAAAATATATTAATATATTATATTATATATTAATATAATATATATTAAATGGAAATCAGGGGGGTGGGAGGGGTAGGGGGCAGAGAGTACAAGGCCGACTGAGAAGTTGATGGACGGACGGACGGATGGACGGACTATAAAAATTGGGTAGCTCTAGCATTGGATAGAGATAAATAGTGGAAGATTGTTGAAGAGGCCAAGGTTTACAATGAACTGTACAGCCGTAGAAGGTGATGTAAGCGGCATGTTTTGACCCTCATTGCGCAAACTGTATATTGACGCGGTCAATATTAGTTTAACATATAAATAATGCGCAGTAGAGTTTTCCACCTATTCAATACTAAGTTGTATTTACAATATTTACATTACATGGGACTAGTTTCAACCCTACTCAGGGTCATCATCAGCCATATTCAAACATACACAAAATACATGGCAAAATCCTTAAAACATGTTTTCTAGCAGTAAGAGTCGTATGAAAAATATAATTTTACAATATGAAGTGTGGTTGAAATGTTGCAAATGAAAATGAAATATTACGTGTGATGTAGGTGAGTAATAACTAATACAAGTACATTATACATGCTAAGAATTCTGGAACAAAAGTACAAATAAGGTGCTATGTTGTTAAAATTTATAGACTCGTGGAATTCAATAGGTCCTGGTGATACATAACGGTTGTGGACCGAGTGCTATGGCAATAAGAATGAACACAAAGTAAACTGACACATATATAAAAATATACAGGTATGTACAATGTCTGAGTAACAAAATGTGTAGTTGATACTCTCTGGAAGAAGAGTCGACTAAACACTGTATCAGCTTAAGCGGAGAATTTGGCAGTTGGTGTATTGAGTAACCAAGCCGTGTTGATGGGCTGCATGGTTGATTGTTGTGCAGAATGTGAAGTTTTTGAATTCTTGTTGAGAAGAAAGTAGACACTGTGCATGGTGATATTAATTGGTGAAATTCTCAGTTCATAGCGGAAAACAAATTGGACCTCGCGCTGTGATTTGTGTAGCTTAGCCGATAGTGTGTGTAATGTAAATATTGTAAATACAACTTAGTATTGAAAGGTGGAAAACTCTACTGTGCATTATTTATATGTTATCTCAGTTCAATACGGTCCGACTCGTTGGCTGAATGGTCATCGTACTGGCCTACGGTTCAGGGGGTCCTGATTCCCAGCCGGGTCGGGGATTTTAACCTTCATTGGTTAATTCCAGTGGCCCGGGGGCTGGGTGTTTGTGCTGTCCCCAACATCCCTGCAATTCACACACCACACATAACACTATCCTCCACCACAATAACACACAGTTACCTACACATGGCAGATGCCGCCCACCCTCATCGGAGGGTCTGCCTTACAAGGGCTGCACCCGGCTAGAAATAGCCACATGACATTAAAAGTTCAATACGGACCAACAATATGAAGTTCATAACTCTTAACAATATTAGTTTCCCGGAGGAGGTATAGGACATTGTTTCAAAATATGGCCGAAACCTTCACACCTGCATTTCACAGATAAATTATTTGGAAGGACCCGATTAGGTTGTGTTTTATTTGCATTTGATTATGAGGAAGGAGTAATAGTCACAGTTGATGATGGCAATGATTTAAGTGCTGGTGGAGGCACATTGGCAATAAGATGTATTGCTGTAAGTATGAAGGTTATCAGCTTGGGCAATGCTATAACACTGGAATATGGTAGTTGGAGGAGCAAAGAGATTAATTAGTAGTTTCAATGACAGAGAAGTAAAAAACTGTACAGTGAAAACCAGAGTGACCAGATTAATAGGTAGTTTGAATGACGGAGAAGCAAAATACTGTACAGTGGAAACCATTTCGGCTGGATGAGTGGCAATGGCCAACATATCACTAAAAGTAATTATAGTATCTAAATAACCATACGTGGATTTGTGTGGATATCTGTAATGAATTATAAATACATTACTAAGGCTATACGTAATCTCTTAAGGTACAAAATGATGAAGGCATTGCAAAACTGTTACCACTCTTGAAATCTCTTCATATTCTCTAGCCAAAATTTACTCTCAAAGGTAGAATCTTTGGATATAATAGATTAAGTAATTGATTAAATGGATCTAGTTATGTAAGAAGGAAATTCAGAGCTAAATAAAGCCATTATAATAAGCTTTTCAGGATCCATGGCAGTTAATGGGGACTTGAAGCAAGTGTTGTTGTATAATGCGGAGCTTTATTGAATTATTAAGAATTATTAAGAGGAGTATTGCCATGTGATAAAAGGGGATCATTAAGTTAGTTCAGAAATGTGGGGGACATAGGGCTTATTTGGTATGCAGTTAAGGTTTAGTTTCATTTCACGAGGCATGTTTTTTAAGTAAGTACCGTTTTGATATAGAAAAAAGGTAATGCAATTTTTTTAAATTCTATTTTTTATATGTAAGCCTGTACCTTAAACTACTTCTCAACATAAGTTCCAAGCATATTAAGGCACTTGTCATATTGTGAAACCATCTTCTGAATTCCATCGTCATAGAAATCTGCCACCTGATATGCCAGCCACTGCAGCACGGTCGTTTTTCGGTCATCATTGTTGTGGCACTGATTTCCTACATGCTTTTTCAAGCACAAAAACAAGTGTAGTCACTATACGAGATCAGGACTATACAAAGGATGATCAAATTGTTCCTAACCAAATGAAGCAATGTGGTCGTGGGTTCGATTAGCTGTGTGAGGTCGCGCATTGTCATGAATGAAAAGAACCCCCCTTGTGAGTATGCCATGCTTTTTTTGGTAAAGTCCCACAATAAGTCTCAGCATTTATTGTGTCACCTCAGTGCAAAAAAGTTACAAGCAACACATCCTGCCTATCCCAAAACACAGTACACATGAGTTTGCAAGCTGAAATTGTTTGCTTGCACTTCACTTTCTTGGTTGATGTTGAGTGTGTCTCCATTCCATGGATTGCTGTTTTGATTCTGGTGTAACATAACCCATGTTTTGTGGCCTGCTTAGGAACGCATCACCTTCATTACTGTACCGCCCACCGGGCGAGTTGGCCGTGTGGTTAGGGGCGCACAGCCGTGAGCTTGCATCCGGGAGATAATGGGTTCAAACCTCACTGTTGACAGCCCTGAAGATGGTTTTCTATGGTTTCCCGTTTTCACACGAGGCAAATGCTGGGCCTGTACCTTAATTAAGGCCACGGCTATTTCTTTCCCACTCCTAGCGCTTTCCTATCCCATCATTGCCATAAGACCTATCTGTGTCGGTGCAACGTAAAGCAGGTTGTAATAAAAAGTAATTAAAAACTATACCGCTCAAGGAAAGTCAAAGCACTGCTTATGCGCTTGGTCTTGTGCACCTCGTTCTGCATCCTCAGTATCCAGCGCGAGCACAACTTCCGATAATCTAAGCGTCCTGACACAATTTGATGAAGAACACTCCTTGAAATTTCAGGCAATGCAAAACTTAATGATATAATCATAAAGCATCTGTTTTCTCGACCCTTTGAATCAACTTTTTGCACCAAGTCTTCAGTAATGACAGACAGTCACCTTCTACGCTTCTCGTACGATATAATTTCTTATTAATGTTACTACGTCTCTCATCGTGGACATTAGTATGGCCTTCTTTACATGCTGTAACCTATTTTGTTTCCATTCTTTCACTTGTAGTGTGTTCTCCATACACTCCACAATGGTTTTCACATCTTTTGCATTTAGAAAACAAATCACAGCGTGTACTTCACACTTCTAGGACCATTAATTGTCAGTTGGCATTTTCAATACACACAAACCTGAATACAGGCGAATGTTTCTGTAATGGCATTTCTGGCTAGCCTACTGATGTACATACTGAACACACATGCTCTGAACGATAACCATATTTAGAAACTTACTTTAAAAACATGTTTCGTATGAATGGGGAATTCAGGGTTTGGTTGACTAGTTGGCATATCAATTGGATGCTGCATTTGATCGCGTAAATTTTTGTTTTTCCTGGAACTATTTGTATTTAAGCTCTCAGCATGGGATTACTTTCATCACCTGGCTGCTCGGTGCTGCGGGAGGAGTATAGCACCAATCATGCTATGAATGCAGGCTTCTAGTTAATCGGGCATAACTGACAAACGGTTCAGTGAATTTTACCAAAATTTTCAGTTTGTTATTAATGCATAAACACACAAACAGCATAAGTTGCTAGAATTACCTAAGGTCAATGAAGTGGAGGAATCTTGTAATACTTCCAAATCAAACAAGGAATATGGCTGAACCAAATACAGGAGTAGCTAGTACCCAGTTTTTTTGAGAAATAAGATCTCAATATAGGGTTTGGTACTATGCTCATAAACATGTGCAATGCAAAAACAACATGTATTTCCTCTACAGTAACTGGTTCCCATTCATTTACCCTCAATCGGAACTGAAATAATATACCATGTGACCACATGTGTAGTTGATCAAAGATATGTGCCTGTTCTACTACCATCTTTACGAACTCGACAGTAAAAAAAAGCCACTGTAAGTTTTCACAGGATATAAGCAGTTCTTTGCAGCATTCTGAGGCCCATAATCTGCCGAAAACATTTCTCTTTGCCCTCTGTAATTATCCACGTCTTCCCACACAAACCCACCATCGATAACATTATGGCCGATATTTTCTCGTGTATCAAAATCAACATCAATGTCATGAGCACTACTTTCACTCTCAGATTCTATATCCTAAGTCATCGTTTAACTAAACTTTCCGTATCACCATTCGCTAAAACATCGTTAATTTTCAAATTTGCGATTACATGAAAACGTTTAGCTGCCATGATGTCAACAGAACTTGTTTTTTTTAAGACGTGATATATCATACATAATCGATAAAAACTCAATAGATTTACACATCAAATTAAAGATCGATGCTTTTCCTATAGATATATCTTGCTACATTTGTAATAATTCAAGAACTATTCGCTGGATAGAAGCACAAAGCAGAAGCTGCTATGCACGTGCAATGTATGTCACTCCACGGCAGAGAGCGCTGGGGAGTCGGTGTGCAGTGTACAGCACTCCACATTGAGTGGTTAATTCATGATGGATCGGAGAATTTTGATCCATAAGGTTGATATTCAGTAGAGATTGTGTTTGAACTATTTGTTAGTGTATGTTTATGGTATTAGGCAAGATTTAGAAGATTTATAAAATCAACCAACAAGTGAGACAGTGTACAAACTTATTAATTATTGGTATAAATACTTACTCTAATCATAGACCATATTATTAAGCAAGAATTTGTTTTCCTACAATCGTTAATTGAAGTGATGATTCAAATGAACAAGTATAAATGTTCCCATTATCATTGTATATCTCCTATCATTTTTATTTGAATAGCTCTGCTACGATTTTGTAACATCACTACCGTTTCGCTCCTAGTAGAGTCAGCGATAGATGAATAATTCGTATCTTTGAAAGGATTTATGAATCATATGATTTACGAACCCACTTGCGATTATAAACAAATTTACAGTGGAAGCTACTGTAGATAGAAAGACATTTACCCAAGAATAACTCCGTGGAGTGGAAAGCAGAGAGCTGGGGAAACTCGAGGAGTAACAAGAATTTCACTCTTTATGTATATTTTTTGCATTTCAAAAATATATATTCTTTGGCAATATGACAATACTAGATCTCAATTCGTTTTCGTTCATTGATACACAATTCGTTAGTGTAACGCTAAGTTATTTTGCAAATATTGAGGTTATATTAGTCTCTGTGACACTTGACCAAATCAAGTTTCATTACTATAGCTAATATTGACATGTTATGTTTATGAATAATTGGCAGTTAGATTTAGAAATGACATCCTTAGTTTGTTCTTGTTACACTTTTTTTTTTAAGTCTCCCATGGGTATTGTACTGTATAACCTATTAATAGAATTTTTACATAATTCAAATAGCTTAAGTTACCTTGAGCCTAAGCTTTAAGTTTTCCTCAAGCTTACAAATTTCAGTTCCACTAAATCTAATGATGTAGAAAAGGAGGGGAATCTAAATAATATAGAAAACGGAATGAAATCGTCATCAAGGAATGCACAAGTTCATATTCATACTTGTTTCAAACAGGTCGGGGATAAAAGTGAATCAGAAATCATCACCAGGCTATTCACTCCTTAACATTAATTAAAGAAGGAAAGAATGGTATGCTAACTTTGCAAAGTTTCACCATGGAGAATAAATATCCCAGGTCAAAAATCGATCACGATGACTGCAAACGAGAAAATAAACATGAGTCTCTCATTATTGTTCATTCTTGCCGAGTCTCTCATTGTTCAATCTTGCCTAAAGTTTCCACAGTTTGATGTCCCCCCTGAGAACCAGCTCAGCGAATGGACAGAGGGTCTGGAGCACCTAGGAAGCAGGAATTACCTGTGCACAAACATGTCAGTCAATTTATAGGTGAGTGGAAAATTCGCAAAAAAGCAGAATGAAACATGTGACAGATGAAAAGTTACGTCAGGTGTAACGTCAAAAGACAATGGCGAATTGAGACCACTTGGCAGTCAGAGGAGTGCAGAGTATGCATTCGCCAGCGATTTTGACTGGAGGTAAGATAATTTTCTTTCTCTTGATGCCAAGTCCAGACGGTGAGGTACTGTGTTTTACTTCCCAAATAGTAAGATATAAGGAGACGTATAAGGTAGGGGTTGCAGTACCGGGTGAGTTAGCCGTGCGGTCAGGGGCGCGCAGCTGTGAGCTTGCATCCGGGGGATAGTGGGTTCGAATACCACTGTCGGTAGCCCTGAAGATGGTTTTCCGTGGTTTCCCATTTTCACACTAGGCAAATGCTGGGACTGTACCTTAATTAAGGCCACGGCCACTTCCTTCCAACTCCTGGACCTTTCCTATCCCATCGTTGCCATAAGACCTATCTGTGTGAGTGCGATGTAAAGCCACTAACCGAAAAAGGAAGTTACAGTTCTTTTGAACTCTGTATGGGACGAAGCATCACAAAGTGACCCTTGGCTTTTTATATAGGGCTGGCAACATCCTCATCTGCACTTTCATTAGCTGTTATAATGTTTCCCAGATGGTATAAATTATCAACCCTCTCTATGATTTGTCCATCAACCTGCAATGGTGTGGTGTTGCAATTTGCTGTCTTAGTGTTGAATACTTCCTGCTTGGTTCCTTGATCTCCTCAGTTTCCGCATTAACCCCGAGATATTTGCAAATTATCTCTCCATCTCTTCAACTGCTCTTCAGCTTTTTAGTCTTGAAGTTCAATTTCTGTATCTTTGCAGCCGTGAGCCAACAAGCATGTATTTGGCAAAATTCAGTTCCTCCGGGCATGCAAGATTCCACTGTATATCCAACCGTCGGTTCATTGCTATAGTCACGACAGGCAGGCTTCTGAGAGGGCCGCTCATATGATGACCAGATCAGTATATTACGATTAACTGCAGGACAACGAATCACCACTCATCCCTCTACGTGTTGTTCATTGTCCTCAGTTTTCTGACCACACAAGCTTTAATATAATCCAGGATATGTAAAATGATCTGAGTAAGCACCGACAGAAGTGTAATGCCACGCCAGTTGTCACGGACAGATAGCTCGTGTTTCTTTGGAAGCTTTATTAACAGCCCCTAACTCCATTCATTAGGAAGCTCCTCTTTTTCACAAATGGCTGTGAGCAGTGGAAGCAGCATATCTATAGTTGTACTGGGGTCTGCTTCAAGAGCTTCAGGAATTACATTGTCTAGTCCTGCAGCTTTGCCATTTTTGGGTTGTTTGATGGCTTTGAATACTTCCTGCTTGGTTCCTTGATCTCCTCAGTTTCCGCATTAACCCCGAGATATTTGCAAATTATCTCTCCATCTCTTCAACTGCTCTTCTGGAGAAGAAAGGAGGTTACCATCCTTGTTCTAAATTGACTTACTGCTGTCAAATTTCCTGTTAGCAAGTTGTCTTGCAGTACTATAAAGGGTTCTAGTATACCCTACCTCTGTTGCAAGCTTAGCTTCTGTGACTAGTTCATTTATATAAAGATCCTTTTACCTCTGCAGAAGGTACATTTTACTGTTCGATTGATTGCATGGTAGTCCTTATACCCCTTCTTTAGCTTCTCTTGTTCATGCCACAGTTTTTTTAGCTTTGGCAACTTTCCTTTCTCGGATTAAGTTATAAATATCTTGTAATACCCATTCAGGTCTTCCTCTCTGTTTGATCCCAACTACTGCCTCACAAGTTGTGCTGAAGGCTAGCTTAGCCTTGTTCCACAGTTTGTCATTATTCTCAGTTTCTCCAAGTTTGGCCAGTTCCTCAAATTGTGTCCATAGTTTTATCAAACTCTTCTTTCAGCCTGTTGGTGTTGTATTTGACCTTCTACATCTCTTTGGTTTTCTAAGTGTTGCTGTTTTTAATGCATATAATCGCTGTGACAAGATGGTGGTCACTGCCAACATCTGCTCCTCTTCTGTTTCTCACATCAAGCAGAGAGCTCCATCAGTTCCTTTTTTATCATGAAGTGGTCAGCTGGTGAAACCCAGGTCACCTTACGGCATTCTCTATAAGGAAAGATTGTACCTCCTGTAACTAATCCAAACATGCCACAAGAATCAATAAATCGCTTTCCATTATAATTTCATGTCCCTTTACCAAGTCTTCTAATAGTATGTTCCAGGACCGGGCAAGTTGGCCGTGCGGTTAGGAGCGCGCAGCTGTGAGCTTACGTCCGGGAGATAGTGGGTTTAAGCCCTGAAGATGGTTTTCTGTGGTTTCCCATTTTCATACCAGGCAAATGCTCGGGCTGTGCCTTAATTAAGGCCACGGCCGCTTCCTTCCAACTCCTAGGTCTTTCCTATCCCATCGTCGCTGCAAAACCTATCTGAGTCGGTGCGACGTTAAACCAATTGCAAAAAAAAAAAAAGTATATTCCAGGCCTTGATTTTATGCTTCAATCTTCACATTCAGATCTCCCATTGCCATCACGATGTCCAATTTCAATACACTGTGCAAGATTTCATGTAGTTTACCACAAAAACTGTCTTTCTCTTCTACTGCAGCCATCTCAGTGGGCGCATAGCATTGCACTATAGCGATAGGTCTTGCTCCGGATGCAAATCGAGCAATGATTCGTTTTGATATGGGGTGCAATTCTAACAAGCTCTTCTTTGCCATGTTACTCAAGAACAGGGCTACTCTGTCACTGTAGCTATCATCTCAACCAAAATATAACAAGAAGTTTCCACCTCTGGTTTTAACTTCTCCAAGGCAAGTCCATATCGTCGCACGGAAACTGAAAATTGACAGGTGATATCGTGTCGTTTCTCTAGTTATTTCTTCTAGTCTCCCAGTCTGCCACATGGTCTGAACATACCAAAAACTAATTTGAGTGTCCTTTTTAAAACCAAATGTTGCATCTTTAGAATCCGTTGGGATATTTCTCATTTTGGTTTTTTCAATTTTGATATTTGAGTTCGGTTATCGGCCCAAGCCAAATGCGGGGATGTCCCTTACGACTCCCAGGCTTGCAAGAGTTTTCTGTAGAGGTTCTCCCCCTTAGCCTTTTAGGCATCCCTTCCTCACCCACAAGGCAGTGGTTGCTATCCTATTTACCCAGGAAAGCAAGGCTGCCTCTTCTGCCAGCTCCGCCATACCAAGATCCACTCTTTCTGCCTTGAACACCATTGGGGATCGCTAAAGAGCGATAACACAATGAAAATTATAACATTAACAATGATAACTCCCAGCCTTGGAATCATTAAGTGAGTGCTTTACAGCTGTTCCTTGAGAAGCAGATAATTACCCTCAAGTGTTAATGCTCACCACCACCATTATGTGCATAGAATATCACCAGTATACTACAGGGCAAATGTAATTATACTGAGGCACTGTTGCCTGCGTACCATTCTGTTCTGTGGAGTGATTGTTATATTGAGTAATAGGATTAGCATGAGGTGTATGTAATATATTGTCTGATTGGACAGTTGCACCATTCTTCTATCAGTGGTATTTATCTTTTCAGTATCCCAGATCTGCAGTGAGAAATAGTGGTGAGTGAGTTCTTGGTTCCAAAGTAGTTGAAGGTTTTGGGCAAAGCTATAATCTTTTACCCCGATTGTTCATAGTTTGCATGGATCATTGACATAGATGATGTCAACTTGAAGGAAACGTTGTAAGCTTGCATGAAGTACTTTCAAAATTTGCAAAGAAAAGAAGGGCAGGAAGCTCTAGACTAAAATATTGGTGACTGGAAAGATTAGAAGATGAAATTTCAGTTAGAATGTACAAAGTTTAGGTAAACTAGTGCAGGTATTTCTTAAGACATTGGAATGTAATTAACATATGTGTATTTGCTGTTGGTTAAGAGAATGCTGTTGGACCAAAGTGGAGTTTCTTACTTTCCTTTCTTTTCCTTTCTACTTCTAATGAAATTGCTTTCAATTAAATATGAGTGTATTCTCCCAGGCTGAAAATATAGGCTATGTGCATAAACCAACTTCAGTGGAAGGTCACTTGAGGGAACAGAGGATAATAATAATCTACTTGGTCATGGAGGGTAAGAGAATCGGCACTTGGCAACTCCTATCTTTCAACATAGAATATATTTTATCGGAGGACTTGCCTGGTCAAAAGTGACATTCAGAGAAGCTTTATCAACAACCTTATAACACATGCATGTACTCTACTATGGTCATAATTACCGAAAACCATTGTTAAATATAACTTTCGAGTGTAAAAAATAAGCCTGTTTATATATTTCGTGTTTTGAATATCTGTGCATTTTAACCAAAGTTAGGGCAATTAATAATGAATGGTCTGTTAGTATAAAATAGTAGTAATTGTAAACACAACCGAAATATTTATGCGATATTAATAAAAAAAATAATGTCTAAGCTTAATTCCGTGGTAGTTGATACTGGGGATGAGTGAAAGTTCCCCTAAAAAGGAGAAAGTAAAGTCTGATAATAAAATATTGTAAATAAAAGTTTTCATTTTTATGTTTATGTCGTTACAGTGTTATAAAAACTGTATTCTATGCAAGTTGTTTTCATGAAATCTCTTTAGCTTTTTCTGTATCCTTTCTGTGACCCTTCATTGTTTTTAAAGGGAAATGGTCCCTGTGGGTTATAGTCATTTGTATTACACTGTATTGGCAAGAGGGTGCAACAGGGCAATGCATTTTACCAGAGTGTAAAAAAACCTTGTCTGGAATAAGGAAGTACCAAGGAAGTGTAAAGTGATAATGTCCAAAATGTTTTATGCACCTATATTGACCTATGCAGCTGAGACCTGGACAATGAGAAGTAGGGAGGAGAGTAGAATTCAAGCCAGTGAAATAAAATACCTAAGAAGTATGATAGGAAAGATAGATTGAGAAACAAAGATGTGAGGAAGGAGGTTGGAATGGAAGACCTAAAGAAAAGAATTGATAGGTATAAACTAAGATGGTTTGGTCATATAAAGAGGGAGGAGGAGGAGGAGGAAAGAATTCCAAAACAGATGGAGATAAAGTTCGAGGGAAGGCAAGTGAGAGGGAGACCTAGAACAAGGTGGATTGATTCAATGAAGAGGAATGCAAGAAGAAATCTGGACTGGGACAAAAAGATGGAAAAGAAATATTGGAAGAAGAAAGGAAGTTGGAGAAGTGCCATAAACGCCCTGACCCAATAGGCGAAAGGGGAAAGGATGATGATGTATTAACGATCATTACTCATTCAGTTTAATTTTTTACTATGTTTTACTCAAAAAAAAAAAATGAATTGCCTCACTAACATGTTCTGTTCCTCTGCCATTGAATATTCTGAACCCTGCCCATCTGATCTACCCAACATTGGATTTTTTTTTTCAATTTGCTTTACGTTGCACAGACACAGATAGGTCTTATGGTGACGATGGGACAGAAAAGGGCTAGGAGTGGGAAGGAAGCGGCCGTGGCCTTAATTAAGGTACAGCCCCAGCATTTGCGTGGTGTGAAAATGGAATCCCATCGTCACCAAAAACATATCTGTGCTGGTGAATCATTAACACACTAGGGAAGAACAACAATTTTTCATCAGTTACATATGAATAAGTTCCAGTTAAGAAATGCATTAGGTGAAGTATCATTTTGCAAGCAATTAATTCAGCAATATGTCTTAAAATTTTTCAGAGAAATGATATTCATTCTAGAAATGTGTAAATCTGACTTTTTTGGTGATGCGTGTCATAATGCTCTTAGCTATATGAAGTCCTGCTGAAACATTCGGATTTCATTATCAAACAGATCTGCTTTAAAAATATCTCGTTCTGACAGTCCAATGTCTTCCATTTTCCAGCCCCCATTTCTTCAAAGATATCAAGATATCTGCCTTGGCTTTACTCAAGATGGTTATGCATGCACGATCTGGAGGCACGCTTGAAGTGATGGGTCTGTTGCTGGGGAAGGTGGATGCCAACACTATGATAGTTATGGATTCCTTTGCTCTCCCAGTTGAAGGCACAGAGACCAGAGTTAATGCCCAAGCCCAGGCATATGAATATATGACTGCTTATATTGAAGCAGCAAAACAGGTTAGGTGTTCCTTTTCTTTCCTTTTCTTTTTCTTTCTTTTTTAACCTTGCCACACGTCATTTGTCAGTTTTTGAAACAGTTGCTGTTTCTAACATAACCAGCTGGCTTTTTAGGTTGGACGTCTGGAAAATGCCATTGGCTGGTACCATAGTCATCCAGGCTATGGTTGTTGGCTATCAGGAATTGATGTCTCGACTCAGATGTTAAACCAGAACTTCCAGGAGCCATTTGTTGCCATTGTAATTGATCCTGTAAGGACGATTTCAGCTGGAAAAGTATGTCTGGGTGCATTTAGGACATATCCAAAGGTTAGCTTTTGCTAATGAAGTTACCTTACATGATTGTGTTTCTGAATGAAAAGTGTGATTTTTACCATTTACATCTTCTGTTTGTCTTTATTAGGGATATAAACCTGCCAGTGAAGAACCATCGGAATACCAGACCATTCCTCTTAACAAAATCGAGGACTTTGGAGTTCACTGTAAACAGTACTATGCATTAGAAGTTACTTATTTCAAGTCCAGCCTTGACCGCCGTCTTCTTGAGTCTTTATGGAACAAGTACTGGGTGAACACACTGAGTTCATCTAGTTTATTGACTAATGCTGACTATGCAACTGGACAAATATTTGATTTGTCAGATAAACTCGAGCAGTCAGAAGCTGCTGTAGGCAGGGGAGGTTTTATGATTGGGAGTGGAGAAGATAAGCTCTTGAAAGCTACTAAAGACAGTTGTAAAACCACCATAGAAGTTATTCATGGTTTAATGGCACAAATGATTAAGGATAGGCTCTTCAATCAGTTTAAACCAAAATGTGACTCATAAATTGCAAATTGTTTGAGAAGTTGTGGAGAAATCCTTTTTTTTAATATTTTTTTTTAAAATGAATATACCTAAACTCTGTACAGTCTGTCACATTTTGATCCTATTTCCTTTCCTAATAATATGTTGTGCTCATTGACGTAAGTAAATGTTAACCAGATATCACTATTCTTTCTCCATGATTGTACTTCCAAATGAATTTTTGCTCTGTGCCCACGAAGGCGACATACAAGCTATTGCTATGAAACAGAAGACTGTCAGAAAACATTGACTTAATGTAGCAGTTGACTGGCTTTCGTCTTTCTTCCACAATGGTAATCTGGTTTCTGTCTGTCTTCCCTGTAATAAAACGTCCCTTCAAATTATACTTAACTCATAGGATACTGATATCAGGTTGTTCAGCATGAGTTACTGAACTGAAATCTAAGAATGTCCACTGTTGAACATTTTTCAATTTATAAATTATTAAATATGTTTCAAAAATCAGGGAGCATGGGGAGCAGTGAGACACATCTTTTTCTAGCATACAAAAACAATATGAATTTTATTTTCTGAAAAATTATTCATACATAATAACAAACCCTTATACTATGTTTACTGAAATCACCTTCGAAATACTTTTTTTTTTCTTTTTTTTTTTAAGAACTGTTATATGGTTGACACTGTATGCATACAAATGTCATCAAGTGCACCTCCTCTAAGTGTTTCCCATATCCCCTGTGGGTGGGGGACGCAGATGAATACACACACGGTATCCCCTGCCTGCCTGTCGTAAGAGACGGATAAAAGGGGCGACCAAGGGATGATTGAATTAGAACCATGAAACTACTTATGATTAGTACCATCATGCGGGGAAAACTATGGCTCGCCTTTACTTGCGAGTAGTACCACTATGTTTGGGAATAGGTTTTGTGATTAGTAGCAGCAGAGAGCAGTTCACTGTGGATTTCCAGTACCTGTGATTAGTACCACTATATGAGCGACACCGTTGGTCTGCGTTGCCTATGATTAGTACTCACTTTGTAAGGAACACCACAGGATAGTATGAGTCCCTGTGATTAGTACACCTGTCTGAGGAACACCATTGGGTTTGTGTTGCCTACGAATGGCACCATTGTGTGAGAAACACCATAGGTCTGTATTACCTGTGCGACGTACAGTACTCGTGAGTAGTGCCATGATGTTTGGAATACCGTGAGTCTACGCTACTTTTGTTTAGTACCGCAACTTGAGAAATACCATGGTTCTACTTCACTGACAATAAGTACCATTATGAGGGGCCGTTGACCTGGATTTTGGACCCCTTTAGGCAACAAGGATCATCTATTCAGGACTTTGCTTTGGAAGCAGTCCCTTCGTCAGTAATACTATTGTTTTAATATAGTTTCTGGGAAGGTGAGGCATTGCGGGTCAGATCTGCTGATTGTTTTAAGTTCATAATCATTCTTTGTCATCTTTTTGAATTGTAGTCAGTGGATCAATTTTGGAATTATTTTTAACTTTCAGTATTGTGAGTTGGGTCCGCTGATTATTTTAAATTCATATTTATCCTTTCATTCATCATAACGTTTTGAATTCTAGTCAGTGGATGAATTTTGGACTTTTAAATTGTCATTGCATTTCATCTCATTTAGTACCAGTAGGGACCGATGACCTAGATGTTAGGCCCCTTTAAACAACAAGCATCATCATCATCATCATCATCCGTGTTTCCCATAGGTGGGGCACATTGTGACATGTATTTGGGGTCAGTGTGACAAGCTAAATATTATTAGGTTTACTGGATATTTATAAGGCTGAAATCCATATCATATCTGTAATAAGACTGCTGCCTTTTCATACCACCACACTGTTGTGGATTTGGCGGGATCATCTTAATATTACTGATGGGAAGTGAAGAAATATCTCAGACATCTGGAAGAACAAATATTTCTTTCACTTTTGAACTCGCTGAGCTCGATAGCTGCAGTTGCTTAAGTGCGGCCAGTATTCAGTATTCGGGAGATAGTAAGTTCGAACCCCACTGTCGGCAGCCCTGAAAATAGTTTTCCATGGTTTCTCATTTTCACACCAGGCAAATGCTGGGGCTGTACATTAATTAAGGCCACGGCCGCTTCCTTCCCACTCCTAGCCCTTCCCTGTCCCATCGCCGCCGTAAGACCTATCTGTGTCGGTGCGACGTAAAGCAACTAGCAATTTAAAAAAAAAAACTTTTGAACTCTTTCTCAGAAAACTCTCTTCCACATCGTCTTCGTCATATATTTGCTTTGTGACAGTTCCGATAAAGTACAGATTTCTTTTGCCATTTTGGAAGTCAGTCGGTACATACTGGTAATGACCAATAACAGGATCCTCTAGATGCAATGAATCATCTGTACTACCAAACAACGCCATCTCATCAACTAATTCTTCGTTAGAACTGTCATCATAAACCAAAATCCATTTCTGTCCCTTTTGTGTGTTATTCCTTTCATCGGCTTTGGGATAGCCTCTTATGTCCTAGAGTGTAACAAATGAACTTGTTGTGGTTCCCTGCAGGGTGTAGTTGGGAGTAGTTGAAGGTCATTGTTGGAATAAGGTGAGAACAAACCTGAATTTGCAATAAATGTAGAAGGTACCACAGCTTTCTGGGGCCTGTCAATAACAGAGCTTGGAAGAAGTCTGTCTTCGTGAATATATTTTGGTCAAATGGGAAAATTCCACATTTCTTGAATTCTGCCATGATGTTTGTCGGTGTGAGTGTGTGTTGGTGTGCACTACCTCCACAAGAAGCAATTTTATTTATTTTCATTGGTTTCTCTGTATATTGCATTAACCAAGCGTCAATGGTAACATAAATATGCAAGATAAAATGGCTTGAAAACTCCAACATCCAGTGGCTTTAGTTTGTTGGTTGTGTGTTGGTGGATCTTTAAAGGTTGTGATACCATTATCCTTAGCCACATTTAGTACATTAATGGAAATTTGACTCTCATGATTGTCAAATATTAAGAGACAGGGATTTTCCTTCGAGCTGTCAGAGTGCTTTTTGAAATGTTTCATCACATCATAAAACAGCTCAGCATTCATCCATCCAGACAGTTATGCTAGACCTAGACTTCCAGTAGGTCTGTCATTGAGCATGTGCTCTTTAAAATGTACCCTTGGAAAAACTAAAATGGGTGAAAGACTCTTCCCTGCAGCACTCGATATGCAGCATGTTGTCACCAATACCCCGTTTTCAGTACTTGTGTCCTTAGATACTTGGACGTTAGATACTTGTTTCATGCCCTTTTCGGCAATAATTTTTCCATGTTGCTTCTGTCTGGTTGTACTGATATGTGTTCCATCAGCAAATTTTGGACATTTGAGAATAACATCTTCCAGGTTGTCATAAAACACTTTCACATTATGCTGCCTGTTGCTCTCAATAGACTAAAGCCCTCAGGTCTCAGACGATCAACAAAGGTGTTATTTTATCCAAATGAAGTTTTAAGACAATAGGCTAACACAAATGTCAAGTGCATCTAAGTGGTCATTTTATGTAAATGTTGTGTATTTGTGTGATTGTTCTTTTAGTATCACAAGCCATTTCATATAGTGTTTTAAGCATGGCCTAAGGACTCGTTAACTATTTTAATCTTAGTATTTAGACAACACGGTTGAAGATGCCTGATATATTTAGGCAAAACATTCCCCGTTGGTCCATTATGTAACATCACTTTTGATTTCTAATAAATCATAAATTATATTGAAAAGGTGGACTTCCATGAGATAATTCTTTCATGAGGTTATAAAATATGAAATTTATAACTTGCAATGTCTGGAATGCCACATTTAATTCTTTTGCCACAGATTGAATGCCACATCCAGTTATTACCAAAGAAACTGCCTTTTATGCATTCATCAGTACATGTCTCTATCCGAGTGTCTCTTTTATGCATTTGTGGCATGTTCCTGAGACAATAAGTTAACAGAACTAAAATTATTGCTTGTATTGCTGAAGTATCGTATAAGCTTTGCACATAGTACGTTGTTGGGAAACAGCGAAACACATCCGTTTCATTGTTCCACATGAATATTTTTTTAAATGAATGCTGAATTACACCAGTTCATATTTAACCTTTAGAATGCCAGACAATGATATATCATTGTTTGGGACTTGTGCGTATAGTGCCAGCAACAAAATATCTTCGTTTGAACAGTGCACCTTACTATCTGCATTTAGCATGATTATGAACAGCAGATGCAAATATCTTACGTTTTGTTTCCATAGAGTAAAGAACGTAGTTATATCACTATGCAGCTCATTTCTTCATTTATTTACGCACATTGGATTTCCAAATTTAATGTGTTTCTCTGGTCGTGTGACAATTGGCAGTTATGTACCTAACTGTAATTACTAGGGATAAGAATTTCTCTTGCTCGAGAGTCTCGAGACAAATAGCCAAAATCTGTAGAATCTCATAAAGCATCTTGAAAGTGAATAGATCTGCACTCTCTTAAGCTTGTTTGCAAATTACAACGAAATGTTAGCGATAGAACTTCTTGCATGAAACGTGGCATTCAGGTTATTTTAAATGACCTTGTTTTTGGTTGATCTGCCATGGAACACATGGAATATTTGCTTTGACCTTATATTTAAGTTCATATGAACACAACTGCTTATTTACAGAAAGGAATGACAAAGAACAAAATGTAGTTTATGTGGTCTTCGAAGAAAAATTCACAATAATAATCAAAGAGGAGTAGGTGGGCCATGAGCTCAACAAAGTAGTTATTCGGCTGTGAGATATCGTCCCTGCTCTGGCAAACTAACGAATCTGCAAATTGCCAAAAGGTTAGGAGAGCTGAAAGAATTTGTGATTACTCATGTGAAATCAATTTTTATATTTAATTATTTGTTTTATGTGTTAGGCATACAGAACGAGCTGCAGATGTGAGACTTTGCCAGAGGGTAGACAATATACAAATAACAAAATATAGACCAGAACTTCAGAACTACAGATTCCTTAGTTTGTCAGTTTCGCTAGTTTGCCAGAGTGGGGACGATATCTAAACATCATTTTAGAGGACGTAATATTTATTATGAAGTACGTCTAGTACATATGTAATGAGAATTGCTTAGTATGTGTTTCTGGCGCAGAAGTCACCGAATCAAATGTCTGCTCCGTACTCGCTCGAACAGACTCCCACTATCCCCCGTTTATTGAAGATAATACATTTTACATACTTGTACACATACCTATACAATGGGTAACATTAACATTGAATCGTACAATTATGTTGGCTTGAAGAATCGGGCGACGTGATCTTGCTGTCATTGAACTTTGAGGTATTATGTAAGTGACTATTGGACTCAAACTTGTTAGATTAATAATAACATAATTTTAAATATATAATGCAATAAATGAAATATAAACTTACATTTTAAAACACTTTGTCTTGAAAATATGAAAGAAATTGCTTGATTTACATAAAAAAACTTAAACACTTCCAGTATTGGCACTTACAGTATTTTAACTAGCATGACTTTGACTTATTTCACTTAATAATTTTTGGCACAACAATGACAAAAAAAGTATTGTTTTCCCTTGAATAAAGTTGTCTGTTCCTCTTCCTTTAAGTAGTCTATGATTTATCTTGTCTTTCTTACAAACTTTGTATATATGATTATAACTACTTAGCTGGAAAAGAAAAAGAAAGAAAGAAAGAAAAATACAAACAACTTTTAACTTTACATTTTACATGCATACAACAGTGTATTCGCAAAAGTGACAAAAGGGAAGGAAAATGACATTGCAGTTTATTTTGTGGGACATTCGTGAAATATTCCGAGGCCCATGATTTTTTCCTGGTAGCCATCAAAATGCACTAAAAGTACTGTATTGCATTCACACCAGTCAAATGAATAGGATTAAGTAAAATAATGGATTTTTCTTTGTGTATTATTTCCAGTGAATAGAAGGCCGAACTTCCATTCATGAAAGCCTGTTGTGAGAAATGCATTGAGAAGTTCTCTCTCTTATTTTCCATCCCTAGTAATTACCTACTGAACTACAGAACAGATACTTTTCACATTTTCTGTGTTTATGCAGTTGGATGGCTGCATTGCACAGGGACTTCCACATTTTGTCTGTAATTTTAATTTTGAATGATTTTTATTGCTATTTTCTAATTTGATTTTTTGTTTTTAAAGTATTCAGAAAATGTTTTTTTTAAATATATTTTGAAACTTAACAGCTTTGTAATAATTGTCGGTGGTAAGTACATACCATCCTCAACATTTCCTGCAAGTTTGAAGTCAAAATATTCAAAATTGTAAATTATGTGGTGCTATAAATAGGGTCTTGCAGAATGCTACTAATCAGCCTAGCATTCTTGGCTCATTCTCAGTATGAGAGCATGGCAATAAGAAGGTTTATAATACTGCTATATGAATGTATCACAATATAGTTTGATATGTAGTTAAATAAATGCACTCACTTGAAGTTTTTGAAAGTTGATGCTGTCAGAAAACTCACTGCACAACATTACTTTTGCCACCAAAACTATGACTTTTATCTGTAACTCAACTTCATGTTGTCCAAATTCAACTTCAAACTCAAAAATACTGAAACACTGAGTGGTAGGATCTTAGTTCCGTATCACACCATTTCTATGACAGACAGAGATAATTATGAGTTCTCACTTCCCTATGTCTCACTGCTCCCCATGCTTCCCTAATTGTGGAAGGAAATTAAAAAGTCCTGTGAAGACTATAATTACTACTGCTCTTAAATTTAAGGTAGTGTGAACTGGTACGGGATCATATGATGTGATATTATTCCTCCTAGAAATTGGAAAATTTTATTTTCCTTCCGAATTGATACATAGTCTTGCAGAGAGTCTCTCTCTCTCTTTTATTTTTTCTTTGTTTCTTTTTCATACCTAAAGCCTGGTGTGCACCATCACATTTTTGTCAAATTCAAGACTTCACAAGAATTTCAATACCTCACAAGTTTACTTGCCAAATTGCTTGCAATACTTGAGAAGTCATTGAAAGTCTTGAAAGAATTAGAACATGTTCTAAATGGTCAAAGAATTGCCAAGTCTTTGACAGAATTGACCAATTGAATTAGAGTGTTAACAGCGTGCGCTAGGTTGCTAGGCATGTTGGGAATCAAAACAACCAAAATGGCTTTGTCTTCATGGCCAAAAAATATTTTGTGTGTGTGTGTTTTTTTTTTTTTTTTCTTATTGCTAAGTGTGACACACATCCCTGTCTATATTCAGTGAACTCTGTAGAGTACCACAATAAAATCAATAAAACTGCAGCATACAAGGAGAATGCAAGAGAAATATCGACAGTAAGCTTTTATGTTTATTACTGTACGGTAACCCATAAGTAATTGAATTCCTAATATGTTTTCGTGTAATAAGAATGAATTTCCATTGCATTGCTATCATTTTTATTCAACTCATGTTAGTAAATGTAATATGACATAAAACTGCAAATGATGATATGGCAGTAAATACTTTGCAAAAATTATGCTGAAAGTAACCACATTAATCTTTTCTGCATGTAAATTATGCTTTATTATGTGTTTCTCTTTGTTTTAAGAATATCTCTTTGTTTTAAGAATATACCCCACTGCTAATCCAAGAATCACAACTGCTGCTTGACATTCCTCCATTTTAAAACAAAATGCTGTCAAACCTTGCCAGATCTTTTCAAATCTTGTCAAAACTTCAGCAGTGTTGAACAAAATTTGAAAATTTTTCTTGTGAAGTATTGAACTGAAAGCGAAATCTAGTGGTGTACAACAGGCTTAATGTATACAGAAATTACAACTATAAAAATATACTTACCTTATTCATTCATTAAGAAACATCTTGCAGCATGTTCAAATTAATAAATATAGCTGACATTTTTCTGTACACAATTTTTCAAACAGTCCTATCACACATCTTTTACTACTTGTATCTTTCTCAACAATGTTGAGACAACAGTCCTCTCCAAATATGCTTGTAATGCCTTAGTATTTTGAGGTAACCTAGTGAGGCCTAGAATTTTCCACACTCTATGACCTAAAGGATTGAGGACCTATCAACAGTGGTGATAGATAAAATTGGGTTTTTCCACACACAATCAGGATTCTGATGACTTCTCTTTATGTGCCAGTGCTGAATCCTGTTGGAATGTCTTAATTGTCTCCCTCAAAATGATCCTGGTTAAGGTTTTCATTAATTTGACCTAAATCAGCACTTTGACAGCTATCTCTTTGTGTGCTGCCAGGCTGAGTGGCTCAGACGGCTGAAGCGCTCACCTCCTGACCCTATCTTGACAGGCTCGATCCTGGCTCAGTCCGGTGGCATCTGAAGATGCTCAAATACGTCAGCCTCGTATCTGTAGATTTATTGGCACGTAAAAGAACTCCTGCAGGACTAAATTCTGGCACTTTGGCATCTCTGAAAACTGTCAAAAAGTAGTTCGTGGGACGAAAAAACAATAATATTAATTAATAATCTTTATTTGCCAGTGCCGAATTCTGTTGGAATATCTAATGTTCTCCCTCAAAATCTTACTGGTTAAAGGTTCCATTAATTTGATCTAAATGAGCCTTTTGATAGATGGCTAATCATCATGTACAGCAAATATGTATGACTCAATGGAGTTATTGCTTTACACCCAGTTGTCTTCTTGGTTTGTTCTATCATAATTATGTTTGCTGTTCAACAAAATCCAGTTGTGTTAAACTTTCGTATGACATTCTCTACCAACCCATTCTGCCCTCCTCCCACCATGGCAGTTTTTCCATAGGCTCCTTGAGAGTTGTGAACATCTTTTAAACTTTGCTGTTAAATGTTTTCTTTCACAGTGAAGTGCTGTTAGCTGAGAAGAGGATTTGCTGTTGTCCAACATTCACATTCTGCTAAAATTATGGATTTGCTCTTGTGTTTTTTTAATTTTACATCAAATTTTGGTTGGTTACTGTTTTGTTGTTCCTTATTGGTTCTTTGATAGACTCCACATAAGGCATAAAGCATAATGTACAGCTTTCATATCCCATTCCATGATTTTCTGTTCCTGGTGCAGATTTCTCCTAATTTTCTTCGTAATGAATTGGACAGTGGCTAATATCCTTGTCTCAGAAAATAAACTGCTGCTTAGTCTTGTTGTTATGTTGAGACTTAAGACCTCTTCCATTAAGAGAATTATTGATAAAACATGTGCAAAAGATGAAAATCTATAACGGACAGCAGTGTGGTAGCCATTTGTGGTGCTGCATTGTTTCCCTCTTGTGTTTGTATTCACATTAGCCTTGGACGGTGGCGGATGATAAAGCAACAGCAAAGAATGTGAATGTAATTGTTGCAATTTTGTTACAGAATTGTTTCATTTATTCATATTGCCACAAGTATGTTGAAGTAAATATACAATGAATGCATATAGAATTTCTTCGCTTGTTGATACATTAACAGCTCAAGATACATCAAATCACAATCCATCAAATCAGATTAGCTAGAAGTGTATTATCGTAGAGCAACTGGTAAGGCCATTTTAATTGTAGTAAAATTACTGCTGCTTTCTGCGTATAATTGACACTTTAAGATAGGTTTTCAATGTTGCCCTTCAATGTAAATGTATTGAAAGAATCGATGTGATAGGAAATGTGGTTTCAGAGTCATTCAAATATTACTGTTAATATATTCTGTTCAATCTATTAAGGGTGAAGTTGTCAAATCTTATTCTCAACACACTTACACACTTTTTAAAACAGTCAGATTCAAAATCTGTTTTTAGCTGTTTAATAGGAAAGGAAGATAATCAATGGTGTTTTTTGTTACCGGTAACTGTAGATTCGATTTGTGGTTTTTCTAAACTAAGGATTTTTTTAAACAGCAATCAGGCATGTCAGTTCCAGACTTCCCTGTAATGCCATGCATTGACAGTATTTCTGGTAAATTATTGTATGATTTTAAATGTTTTGATAAAATAAACCTATCCAGTGGTCAAAGTAAATCAGTGCAAAAATAAAATAGTTTTGTGTTTGTCCATGGAGAGATTTTATGAATGCTGTTGGGAATGTTGAGATCATAGTTCAGAATGTATGTCCCTTAAATACAGTGAAGAATTTTATGATATAACACATGTGAGTGGCATTGAACCTGCAGAAATCTGCAGGAAAATACAAACTCATTTCATCACCATGCTCCTTATAAGCAATTTGTTTGCAACACAGAACTTTGAAGATATCAAGCACCATTAAAATTAGGTTAGTTTAGTCAAAGCAAGTGAGATGATTTCTTAATGGTTAATTTGTTCTTGCATCTGATGCAGATAATGTACAATACCAAATTCACTTTTTGTTGGCAGTATGCAGTTTTTGGTCTTTCTTGCATTGAAAGTGCAGTCCTAAACCTCCACACAACAGTAACTTCTTCCTATTCCCTCATTTTTGTCAAGACGGTAAATAATAAAAGTGCTCAAATCTACTGTTCCATTTCTTTCCTTGGTAAACCTACTTTTTCAACAGTACTCTATTATAGGCAACTGACCATCAGCTGATCAGCAGTTAATACGTTACATATCTTTTGTTAACATGTATTTCATTCCAGTAGCAAGTTAGCCTCAAAATCTTTTGTTACCAATATCATAGCAACTATATAAACAAATATTTGCACGTACACTTTTAAGGTTGTCTAGAGGACAACAAATTGAATCCTTATGAGGTACAGTGAATGGTAATATCCTTCAGATAAATTTCATCACGGACATAACCAGGAAACAGGATTTCTCGTTTATTTATATTAGCTATGGTATAGGAACAGACATCAAAATCATTTTGAAACAGGTAACAATACCAGATTGATATTGATGATTCGAAACGTGTGGACAACTGTGCGGAAATTACCAGCCTCGAGTCGAAGATAGAGATGTGCACATGGTCATGTACTGATGTATAGTACCTTAAATTCAAGCCCAGATATAGGAGGCCTAGCCACTTTCATAAATTCAATCTTGGGGTTAATTCATATTCGCAAGTCTAAATTTACAGGATTTTATCACCGTAAGTACTTGTATCCATGAAAGCATGAGAAGGATTATAATATTTTGTTTGCTTCTGAACGGTCGATTTGGAAGGTCAAATTAGATTTTATTTCATTAACGTAAATAATCAGAGCAGGTAAGGTTGAGAGTAAAGTAACGTATAAGTGGAATACGGAGTTATTGTGAACAGTTAGCCGAGATAAAGGAAAACACTATAGAGTGGAGTTGGATAAAATGGAGGAGAATAAAGAACAGTTAACTAAAATGTTAGAAAACACTAACCAGCGACTCGGTCAGATAGTTAGCGAAAATCTAATCACTAGGGAAACACTAGTTCATTTAGATGAAAAGAGAGATGATGTGCGAACGTGTTTTTTATAGAGGGCACTGAGAAATTAGAAAGGCAACTGATATAGGTGCGAGACACGTCACAAACACGAATTGAGGCATTGGAAGCGTCATTTAAAGCAATCGAAGGGGACGTAATAGAGAAGAAATTAGAAATCCTTGCTACAGGTATCGAGAATTCGATGCTAGATGTGGGAGAAAACCGGAGTTCGAACGAGGTTCTTAGGAGGCACATCGAGACGAAGTTCGCAGAAATGTCTAACGAAGTAGGTGATAGAATCATGCAAGCGCAGGAGAGAGGTTAAGAGAAGAAATAGAGACGGTCCAGGGCCAGACTGCAGGAAAAGTGAAAGGAATGGAAGAGCAGTTGCGAGAAAGAAGTAGGCGAGGAGATAGTGAAGATATCGTAAATATGGTTATAGTCGACCGAACGATTAAAAAAAAAAAAGCGCACAACTACTAAGAAGTCTCTGCTATTTAAGCATGGGCTGACTTCACACGAAACGAATACCAAAATCTTTTGGTTGGATAAAGAAATCGAGCACTTAAGGGAAAAAGAACAACTTCTCGAATTACGCGGCAGCAAAGACTGTAGTAGGATCAAACATACACTACAAGGCAGTATGGGAGAGGCACTAAAGCAATGGCAGCCGAGCACAGCCAGGCTAGTGAACCTGCAACGTTGAGTGAAGTACTAAGCCTACCGAGACCGGAGATCGGGATTTCGACGCCTGACGTTCACGAGACCATTCCGCATAACCTCATGCGAACAGCTGACGATAATCAAAAGAAATTCACGGGAGAAGATGGAATTACGCCAACATCTTTTCTCAGGGATATGGAGGAGTACATGTACGACTACCGTATGCCTCCAGAGAACTGGCTGCGAACTGTGGAAAGATTTTTAGGCGATTCAGTTTTAAATTGGATGGCGGTATTTCGATACACGTTCACGACATACGAGGAGTTCAAACGGGGATTTTAGCAAAAATATTGGAACGTTGCGGTCCAACAAAATCTGGGGATGGAGATGGATATACGCACCGACAATGCCCACACGATAAGCTGGTTTTTCCACTCAGCAACTCATTTTTTTTGCTAGTTGCTTTAAGTCGCACCGACACAGATAGGTCTTATGGCGACGATGGGAGAGGAAAGGGCTAGGAGTGGGAAGGAAGCGGCCGTGGCCTTAAGTAAGGTACAGCCCCAGCATTCGCCTGGTGTGAAAATGAGAAACCACGGAAAACCATCTTTAGGGCTGCCGATAGTGGGGATCGAACCTACTATCTCCCGAATACTGGATACTCATTAAATTAATCCAGACAGAAGTGTCCACCTAGCGAGCCAAAGGTTATTGCGGCAATATCGAGACAGCTGCCGGTAGAGGAGCAACGCACGTTAATCGCAGCGAACGTTAGAAAAGCCGTAGAAGCCGATTCCACACTAAGGCAGTTGCACCAAATGTTTGCGCATAATCTCCCGCGAGTACGGCAAAGTGAGCAGATCCATACTGTACCGGGAAATGATTATGGGGCCAGAGCATGGTAAGGATCTCAGGTTGTATGCGGTTACTATTGGAGCAGGTACAGAGAAGGATAATTTGGCAGGGCGGATAATAGATGGTAACTAAAATTTTTGACAATATTTATTGATATTCTCAAGTAAATCAACCTGCTGTTGATATATCAAAATAGAATTTTCAATCGATCTTTTCAGAATGCAAAAAATGAAATATATGCGTTGTTATATTCTGAGACATCCACTTGATGTTAGTAATCTCAAACACCCTACAGTTCATCTAGGATCTCTTAAATAGCCTCAAATTCAAAATAACACTTTGTACATAGAACGTAATTGAACCACTTTACCAAATTTATAGATTGCATAGAAATTAAGCCCATCACTTGTGATGTGAACCTAAAGTTTTTCTAAGATTATTAAACATAACATTAACTCACACTTCCTTTAACAATGTGATAGTTCAAATAAATATTTTCAACCACTTGCTGAAAACTCCTACAGTTCATCTAAACCAATTATATAAGACGGTAAAATAGTGCACTTGTTTTATGGCAAGCCCTATAATTCATCTAAGTGAAATGACTTCAATTTACACAAACTTTGAAGAGAAACCTACAGTTAAAAATAAGACCGGAAGTCTTCTTGAATAACCTCCTACAATTATTATAAACAGTAGGATTAGAATCCACACGAAGCACTTTTCCTTTGACGAATGTAGCAATGTGAACGATTGAGTGCTTTATTAAAAAGTCAGTCAGTGTAAGTGTAATTACTCACTCAAAAATATATGGCATACACTTATATCACCTGTAATCTGCTCATAAGGATAGATGAAGTACTGTCCTGCGGCTTGGTGACTGGAACTTTCTGCAACGCGCAGCTCGAACTCGGCACCAGCAGCGTAACACGTTCCATCCCATGCCACCACGTTATCTTCCCTCGTAGAAACCACGATCAATCCCTCGCTATATACGGTACCACGATTAATCCCACGCTGGAGATGACGCTCTACGTAGTTTAACCCTTTATAGCTTGATGGGACATATGTGGAACCCTTCCGTATTTCTTTCATAGACTCTTTGGGATCTATCTGGAACACATGAAGCTGGTGCTGCTCTCTGCTGGAAGACTTGTATAATGATGGCACATGGAAGTTATATATGAACATTCACTGTAGATCGTAGTGGTAGCGCCTGACCTCTGTGGAACTGCTGGTTCACCAGAGTATGGAGGCTACACAAGTGTGTTTTGGCGCAAATTGGTTATTATATGGCGTTTATCAGGGATGAAGTGAGTATATTTAATATCACTGTGTTGAATAATGTTTCTGAAGTAAATTGAACCAAAGTTTGATAATCAAGTATTATATAAATTATTTCATTGGCAGTTTTTTCAAGTGTCCCTTACGTGGAACACTAACCTTAATGTGAATGGACTTCTTTCCCTAACCTCAAAATTCGCACTATAAATGAGCAAATATTATCGCAAAACTTCTTCATTTAGTAAACATGTGTTAATTTTCTTAATATATTTATGTATACAAATCAAGTAGTATTTATACTCATTCGTAAATGTAAGAAATAAGTACTATAGTGACTTGGTAGACGAAAACATGTGCTAACTTGATGGTGTTTACTTTCTGAACTTGCGATGCTTCCTAATGTATTTTACTTTAAAAATGCCATTGACTTATTATTAATTAAGTATAGTATTCAAGCGAGTATATTTCAAGAAATTTAAAGAAATTGCTTGCCTCCCAGAGATTGCGGGAGGAAGACATTTTGCACTACCTGCATGGCTTGCCAGATGATCCAACTTCTGTTGAAGGAGATGATTGGGACGATTCTGAAGATAATGAAGCCCTATCCAGTGGCAGTTCTTCCCTGTTGCATGCAAGTGGTTCCGTTGCATCATTTGAGGCTAGTGTTGAAACAGCTTGTGATGAGGCTGGCGATGAAACAGTATGTGAGTGTAGCATAGTTGAACCATTGCTCTCTTTACAAGAAGTTGAGTATTGTAGTAGAAATCCAGATTTAGGCCCTGTGAATGTGAACGTATCTTGCAATAGTACAATACCGTCCGTTGAACGCACATTTTCTGATGAACAACCCGGCTTTACTGACAGTCCAGAACCTCTAATGGTAACTACTCAAATTTCAAGAAACGTTGTACCTCCTGATAGGATTAGTAACAGTATAGACTCAGACTGTGTAAATTCAAATAGCCCTACATCTACGGGCCTTGTCACAAATGGACAAAATCCTCACGAGGGACATGCTGATGGGGATTATGTGGGAAATACACTTTTGTCAGATGAAGACAGTGATGAGGAATGGGGAGATGGTGTTGAGAGTTTGGAAAAATTAGGCGAAGTTTTTCCCTATTATACTGCAGAATCAACCTACCAGTTTACTGCTAATGATAAAGAAATCGTATATTTGATAAATTCCTAGGCATGGACTTTCTAAACTTGGTTTGTGATGAAGCAAATAAATATGCAATTCAGAATGGAAGGCTGAACTGGGGAGACATTACCGTGGCAGAACTGAAAGCTTTTATTGGGATGAATATTATAATGGGGATACATGTTTTACCTGCTGCATCTCATTATTGGCACAGTGATCCTATGCTCATGTTGCAGGGGTGTCAAATGTTATGACAATGAACAGGTATAAGAAAAATTTGCAAAATCTTCATCTAAATGACAACGAAGAAACCTAAATTAGGTGATCCAGCATTTGATAAACTTTACAAAATTAGGCCTCTCATTGAAGAATTAGTGAAGAAATGTATTTCCAATTACAGCTGTTCTGAAAATGTAGTTGTGGATGAAGCCATGGTGAAGTTCAAGGGGGAGATCCTCCATAAAACAGTTCATGTCCCTCAAACCAGTGGAACGAGGGTACAAGGTATGGTGTTTGGCAGATGCACTTACAGGCTATGTGTAAAATCTAGAAGTGTATATAGGAAAATCTGATAACAATGCTGGAAATTTTTCTATGTGCGAGAGGGTGGTTTTGAATTTGTGTAAGCCTCTTATCCATACACAGCGACTGGTGGCCTTTGACATCTTCTTCACCACCTACAAACTGATGAGTAAGCTGATGTCTGATGGTCTGTACTCTTGTGGAACTGTAAGAACCAATCGAACTGGACTTCCTGCAATTATGGTTGACAAGAAACTGAATCGAGGAGAATTTTCATTCCAAACTAAATCCGGAGTTGCTGCAACCAGATGGAAATATAATAGAAATGTTGCCTTGCTTTCAACACTGCACAACCCAAAAGGTGCAGTTTATGTAACAAGAAAGCAGAAAGATGGTTCGAAGGAAGAAATATCCTGTCCTAAGGTGGTTCGCACATACAACAACATATTGGGTGGAGTCGATCACTTTGATCAATTTCGAGAGCGCTATGAGTTGGGCAGGAAATATAGAAAGTGGTGGCATAGGTTGTTTTAATTTTTCCTCGATTTAGCTATAATAAATTCTTTTATTATATACAAGCTCCAGCACCCCAAAAGTACACAGCTGAATTTAAGGTTGAAGCTTGCTAGACAGCTTATTGATGGCTATTCATCCAGGAAGAAAAAGGGAGTAAACTTTCAGTTTATAGTACACAAAAAGTTTGGTTATATAGGGATTCCTGAAGAAGTTCGACTCCAAAATGTGGGCAACCATGTTCCCAAGCAATCTGAGACAAGAAGGAGGTGCAGAATGTGCTGCACAAAAGAGAAACAGAAGAAAATTAAAATATTATGCAAAGCCTGCAATGTACCCTTGTGTGCCAGCCCATGCTTTGCACTTTTTCATAATCAGTAAGATGCCTCACTATCAAGGGCCAGGTGTATTTTCAACTTTGCTAGCCTATTACTAAGAAGAAAAGTGCTTTGTAACTTTGCAATTGTGGACTCTGTATTTCAAGTATAAGGGCATTTTATAACAATGTTTCATTTGCTAGAGAAATTTTGCTTCACGTCCTTGCCTGCAAATTGAAGTCAGTTTTATTTGACGGTACTTGGTATTTTGTGATTTTCGTTCGTATTTCACAGCTTAATTTACTGGTAATAAATGCATTTTGAAAGTATGATATGTTACATTGTTTATTTGAAAACTATTCTGAAAATATTTAGAACTAGTAAAATACAACCATGCCTGTGTCACGTTTGGTGGGACATGTGTGTCCCACTTCAAATATTTGTTGGAATTGACGATCCATGTTTTGTCAAAAATGACCTAAGGAGCTAAAAACTGCAAAAAAATATTTAAATACACCTATCATAGAATTCTAATCCTTAAAGGGGTAATATCACGACACTTCGCCAAGATTTCCGATGTTCTTTTAAAGAGAAATGTTGAAACACGGAAAGTTCAATTGGCACAATACAACGACCTGTAGGACTCTTAATTATCATTAATGAGTTGTATATTTCACTGACATAAGTCTTAATGCACAGTTTGTACTCGCACTTTTGTTCTACGATATTAAATACGCGACTCAGAATATCACAGTCTATGCTACAGTTTGAACCATAAGTCAAGTTAATGCAGTAATGACCTGAGGTCGTTTTCAAAATGGGAAAAAAAGTATTTTACTCACAGTTTATAAAACATGAATTGAACATTATCACAGTCCATAATAATCACTGATTATGTCTTAAATTCAATCGTAGAATAACTAACACGGTCCGTGAAACACTCGAGAAAATGCAATTAATATCACTCCTATAGGGAGCGTGCACGGTACTAGTAACAGAGCGCTCTGGCGGAGTTCCGATAGTTAATACGGTGAGAGTGCGTTCCGCTGAAGTGAAGACTTGCGTCATAGATACGGCAAAAAATATCGTTGCATCTTGTCGTCAAGATATGAAGTAGTGCTATGGAAGTTGTAATACAGTATGGGTTTGAGTACATACACTTCCAAAATAGTCGCAAGTCAACAGTGAATAAAGCGCAGAAAGTAGTTGATAGTGACAAGTTGAAGAAAGACGAACTGTTTCCAGTTTTACACTTGCTGGCTTCGTCATAAGACAGACGAGTGTTAGCAAAAACCCGTACAAGGTTACAGTTGAGGTAATTACGTTAGCTCATTATTGTTCAATATACAGTATTATATTTTTCTATTTTAATTTTATGTGATTCAGTGAAGTCTGTAATGCTTCGAATTTCTATTACAGCTTGACAATCAACAAAACTATTTTGAATCATTCCCCCTAAAAATACAAGTGAATTTGAAAGTCGTTGCTTCAATCTCAAATGCCGCTTGCACCGACTTGTAGTTTTTCACACTCATTTTTCAATATTACATGGCTTTGCTCCAACAAAATGTTCACTTCAAATGACGGAGCATTTGGTGGGTTCCCATGGAGTTCCATCTGCACTGAAATGCAGGAAGACATTATTCATTATTATTATTATTATTGTTCCGAGGTATCTGTGGAACAGCAGAGGTGAAAGAAGGTGGAGGGGTGAATGGGTCTAACTACAAATGCCAAGAAGAGGAAAAAAATAAAACTTAAATTGAAGGTTATATTTCCTTTTTTTAATTCAACTTTAGCAAATTTTATAACAGTGAAGCGTTAGGTAAAATGACAAGACTTTAACCAAAACAATAAAATCCAAAATTTAGAGACAATTTAACAATATGGGCTTCAAGCCCAAAGTTTTACAATTTCTGAGCTCTCAGTTCACAAACACACATATACCAAGGGGCAGAAATCCCCTAATAACATGGAGCACTTGCTCCCACCTAGCAATGTCAAGCCTCCTAGAGGCACATATCCAATACTCCAGTCGTCTTGGAGACAGTAAAGAGTGCGGATGTGCTGAGTAGTGCGCGGAGCAGCGGAACAATGGGTATCACGTTGACTCAATACAGGATAGCGATTGGGAGATGGAACGCCATAAAGGGAAGCAAAATGGAGACAAGAATGGAGCTAAAAGGTGAAAATAGAAGGGTGGTGGCTACTCTACTGGTGGCGGGGGTGGTGATGGTGTTATTGATAATAGGAGGGGTGGAAATTAATCCTGGCCCAGGACCAGTGGGTTCCATTGGATGGGAAGAATTGGAAGCAATAAGAGAGGCTTGCCAGACAGAACAAATAAAGGAAATGTTTAGAGAGCTATCCATGGACTTTATGGACCTAAAGTCGAGTATTAAGGAAGACGTAACGAAGATTTTAGAAGAAGAAGAATGTAAAAAAGTGAGTTGGACGTGTTGAAACAGAAAGTAAGAAGTTTGGAGCGAGACCTGAGAGATACTAAGAGACTACTAGAGAAGAGTGTGCAAGATAGTGTGAGAAAAAATATTTTCATATATGGTGTCCAAGAAGAAGAAAAAGAAACAAAAGTGGAACTAGTATACAACGTGGTGGAAGTGATACAGAATAGAATGAAAATCAATTTTAGCGAAGTAGATATAGACGATGTGCATCGTGCGGGGAAAATGAAGGGCATAAGGCCAATCAGAGTGAAATTATTATCCACCCTGCTGGCTGACATTGTGATAAGGAACTCGAGCAATTTAAAAGGAAGGAAAGTGTGGATACGAAGGGAGATGAACAGAGAAAACATCCAGAAGAACAGGATCATAAATAGACACTTAAAAGACGCAAAAAACAAGGCCTCAAAGCCTATCTCAGAGGACAACAATTGGTGGTTGAAGACGGAAGATGGAATCGTATATGGGGAGTAAACCAGCTAAAAAACTTGATGAGGATCACTTACAACAACAGAAGGAACCCGGGATGGCAGAGGGAGCAGCAAGGAAGGTCACGAGGAAAAGTGGTAGTGACGTAGTGGAGTGTGATATTACGGAAGTGAGTGAAGTCCGCATCATATCAGGTGCAGAAAGCAGAGAGCTGCTGACCAGCAGAGCCAGCAAACAGATGGTCGGGACTGTGGAAACCTTGAAGAGTCAGCGAAGCGTAGAGACACAGGAAGCAAGTAATGTGTCACAAGTGGTGCTGAGTGGAATGAAAAGTCTAATTGAAGACAATAGGAGCCAGGGTAAGGATACATCCTCACCGAATAAAAGGAATACAGAAAACAAAATAGAGAGAAGACAGGTATTAAATAAGGAAAGATCATTAAGTTTGAAGGATTTATGGGGAAAGAAAAAAGGCGTAGGCACGGAGAAAGGGAAGGAGGACGAGAGGAATGAAGAAGGGGATAGAAATGCAGAAGACATACAAGAAAGAGTGACAAGGAGTAGGGGTGGAAGTGGAGAAGTACAGAAGCAGAGAGGGGGAGGGAAAAATAACTAGAGATGACAATAGGGTTGTGGAATATCGAGGGGTTGATGGGGAAACTAGGAAATAAAGAAATAGAAGAATTAGTCAACGAGTTTGAGATCATTGCCCTAGTAGAGGCTTGGTTAAGGAAAGAGATTGAATTCAAATGGGATGGGTATAGAGTAGTTAACGTCACTAAGAAGAAAATAGGGAGGATGGGAAGGAATCCGGGAGGGATAACTGTCTTAATAAAAAATGAGATTGTAGGGAGAGTAGAGAGAATACAGAATGAACTAGGAGTGGTGTGGTGTAGAGTTAAAATGGGAAGAGAAGAGGAGTCAATTTGTATAGCTCTCTTGTACAACCATCCTAAGGATTCAGTTTATGCGAATAAGAATTTTTTTGAAGATTTGATAGAAGAAATAAATAAATAAAATTAAAGGTACATATGTAGAAGATGGAATGATACTATTAGGAGATTGGAATGCAAGAGTGAGCAATAGGGCACCGAATTTTGGGAGGGAGGATACTGAAGTGAGAGGATACAGAAGAAAGAGTAAGGACAAAGAGATAAATAGTAATGGAGTAAAATTGCTAGAACTATGTGCTATAGAAAAATCATATATTTTAAATGGTTGGATGAAGGGAGACAGTACGGGAGAATTGACATTCATTACATCGAAGGGAGGGAGTGTGGTAGATATAGGAGTAAGCTCGGAAACAGCTTTAAGGAAAATAATAAATTTTGAGGTGGTAGAATGTGGGTCAACTGATCACATGCCCATTAAGATAAAATTAAGAGAGGAAAATGGCGAAGTAAAGAGAGGGTTAAGAAAAAGCATGAGGCATAAAGAGAGATGGAAGTATATTTGGAATGAAGCTACTATTGAGAAACTGAGATTGGAGCTAAGGGAGAGGATAGTATAAGAGTAGAAGCAGAAAGAATGCTGGAAGAAGAGGACATGGACACAGCTTTAAAAATAATTGAGCGCCCAGTATGGGAGGTGGGAAAGAAAGTGAAGATAAGAGAGGAGGGAGACAGAAACAGAGACACGGGATGGTTCGATGAAGATTGTCAGAGGGAACGTGAGATAGTTATGTCAGCACTAGCAAAGTTTAAGAAAGGAGGGAAACAAGAAAAAAGAGAGGAATATTGTAAATTAAGAAGAGAATACAAGAAGCTAGTGATGGGCAACGCTCTCGCTCGAGACTCTCGAGACTGATGTCGCAGATCTCGAGACTTGCGAGAATCCCGAGACCGATCGTCCTGTAGCGCAAGCTGTACGACGTACCAGTAAGTACGACTGTAAACTTGACAGTATATCATTGGCAGTTATTGCGTGAAATAACGTTCTCTTATGAAAATGTGTGAGCCAATACATTTTGTCAAACGCCTGGAAAAGTACTGCATATTCAACTATGAACCCCTTAATACCATTAACTAAAGTGGAAACAGAATGTCAGTATCTTAAACTGTTCACGACTTATTTGGGGTGGACATCTTAGGTGAATAACAATGCATACTTTGTGAATAACTGTAGATACGATGTACACCTACTTGGATACTAGAGGCGTGCATTATTCGAACCTGAGACGGGGAAGATGTGCTTTGCTACATATGCAACCCCCATAACACATGAGTGGAACGTGTAATAGGGGTGATGGGCAACGCTCTCGAGACCGATTCTCGTGTGCTGCGAGCTGTGCGACGTTCCAGTAACTACGAGTGTAAGCTTGATAATTATCATCAGCAGTTCTCACATGGAAACGTGTGTGACGATAAATTTTGTCAAAATCCTATGAAAGCACTGCATGTTGAACTATGAGCTCCTTACCATTCACGAACGTGAATACAGAATGCCAGTATCTTAAACTGTTCACGAGTTATGTCAGGTGGACATCTTAGCTGAATAACCCCTATAATTTGTTAATAATTCTTATTAGGATGTAATCCTACCTGGATGCCTCACAATCGTTGTCGGCAGGGTAGTTTCTTGTGATTCAGACCGGGCCGGAGGTGTTCTGTGACAATTCCTCTTCATTGATTTTTTTTTGCTAGAGGCTTTACGTCGCACCGACACAGATAGGTCTTATGGCGACGATGGGATAGGAAAGGCCTAGGAGTTGGAAGGAAGCGGCCGTGGCCTTAATTAAGGTACAGCCCCAGCATTTGCCTGGTGTGAAAATGGGAAACCACGGAAAACCCTCTTCAGGGCTGCCGATAGTGGGATTCGAACCTACTATCTCCCGGATGCAAGCTCACAGCCGCGCGCCTCTACGCGTAAGGCTAACTCGCCCGGTCTTCATTGATATTATGCGTTTGTAAGTGCCGGATCATCCCAGAAGTATTTCTACCGATGTATTTTACTTCTTTTGAATAAGCAACACAGTGGGCTGTGCTATGTGACATCTCTTAAAAATAACCGACGTCCACGACTTACGTTGCGTTTCGGACATAGTCTTCAAGTTGTCGCGTACAGTTCGACACAGTTCACGTTGCACCGTCATATATCGAAGTACCTACCTAATTATGACGCGAATACTCTATAGCAATTTAGATTGCACATTCCACTCATGCTTAATGGTGGTTGCATATGCAGCAAGGCGCGTCTTGCCTCGTCTCGAGTTCGAATAATGCACGCCTCTAGTACCAAGTTACATGTACCTACAGTAGCCGTCAGGTTCTGTACTTAAACCAATCATTCGTGTACCTACCAGTGCATACAATGCCCGAATGCGTATCCTATATAATTATGTTATACTTCGTCAAAATAGACCTCGGTATAAACGAACGCCCTAGTCGCTTGTTGACACGTATTTACGAAAATGAGAAGGCCCGTGGTTGGCTATTCGCATATTCGGAACAAACAACATTCAACTCCGACTACCTGCAGGCCTACGACACGCTGCTCGCCGCACAATGTGGGGACAACGCTCTCGAGATTTCTCGACATTTCTCGCGAGAAATAATGCCTGCGCTAGTCTCGAGAAATCTCGAGATCTCGTCTCAGACTGCCCATCACTACAAGAAGCTACTGAATGGGAAAAAGAAATGCTGGAGAGAGACGGAAGCAGAAAGAGTGAACAGATATTGCAAAGAGAAAAGATTTGAGAGGATATGGGAAACCATAAACAAACTTAAGAGAACTAGGCCTACGGGGAAGGGAACAAGCATAGAAGAAAACGAGTGGGTAGGGTATTTTGCAGGTCTTTTGAGTGAGAGAGGGGACTGGCATGAAGATAAAAGTAGGACATTTATTCAAAGAGAGTAGCGGGTGGGGCAAATGGTATTACTAATAGAGTATGGAAAGAAGTAGGGACAAACGAATCGATGTTGAAGGTGACGGTTAAATTTTTTTAACAAGGTACGGGAATCGGCGAAATTTCCTAGTGAATGGAGAAAAGGAGTATTATGTCCCATTTACAAGAATAAAGGAGAATTCAGTAACGAACAGAAAAAGAACGGTTGATGGTTATGACATCAACTGGCTGACTATGAATTGGTTACTTTATAAAAGTGAATCCTCTTTTACCCTGATGTTTAAGCAGACCTTGAACCCTGATATGCAATTTGACGAAGTTGACGTAAGAAGGAAGTTTCCCGACCATCGCATAACACACCTTTATAACATCCAGCAAGGCCCTCTTTATACCCAACGTCGACCAGTAACAAAAGCGAAGGAAAAGTACATAGAGGATTTACTGCTATACATTCCGCCTGTGCATCATAATTTTTCAAGAGCCTACCGTGTGAAGCTGCCACAAGGGCTTCCTCGGCTTTGCATAGGCAAGCAGACGAAAGTGAATACGTATTTCTTTGAATCTGAATTGTATAACTTACTGTTTGGAAATATTTGCTGTAAGCATACATAGAGAAGAAAATTATAATTATATATTCAAGAAAGGTATTTCCTTTACTGTTTCCTTAATAAAACCAGAAGCCTATAATAAAGAGGAAGATACAAGTACAACACATTCAGAGCACAAAAGAATCAAGTCCAAATCCAATGTACAAGTTCAATACATTCAGAGCACAAAACAATCAAGTCCAAAACTTTACTTCTCTATTTTAGTTAGCATGTATTAGCACTTATATTTACCCTTTTGTAATATGCGAATACATTGTACAAAATAACTTCTATTATTGAAACACTTTAAAACATTGTAAACGTCTTCCTGTAATTAATTATTCAGCAAAACCTTTGTCTATTTTTCTCAAAACATTCTTATTGTGACTTGATTCCTTTGTGCACTGAACGCCCCATATGCAGCAGCAATAGATTTGGAGAAAGCCTTCGATACAGTGAACAGGGAGGCATTGTTTACTAGGCTAAGGGATATTGGGTTATCAACGAAAATGAGAATGGCAAAAGAAGGAATATACGAGGAAGTAATGGTGACGATTAAATTACAAGGGGGTGAACTGAGTAAGTGTATTGAATCCAAGAGGGGTGTAAGACAAGGCTGTAAACTGTCACCGATATTATTTTTATTGTTTATAAACAATATATTAGATGGTCATAGAGGAGAGGGTTGGCAATGTCCTTGGATAAGCAAACGGGAAATACCGGGACTGTTAATTGAGGATGATTTATTGATTTTGGCACTAACAGCACGGGGGTTGAGAAAAGGGCTAGAAGAGGTGGTGCAATATACAAAAAGATGGGCACTTAGAATAAATGTACAGAAGACAAATAATGGTATGCAGGAAAAGGAAAGACAAGAAAGAAAATAAATTTTGGATAGTAGAACAAGAAGAAATCAGACCAGAAAAAAATTGAGTATTTAGGAGTGAAAATTAGTAGCAACGGAACATGGAAGGAACAGATCAAAACAGCTAAATTAAAAGGGAGAGGAGCATTGGCTATAGTGGGGGTATTAGAAAATAAATTCCCGGATATTAAATACAAAATTCAAAAAATGGTGTTTCAATCAATGGTTAAAGGAAAAATGTTATATGGAGTAGAAGTGTGGCGATTGGAGGAGAATAGAAATGAATTAAACCGGGTGGTGGCTAAATTTAGTAAGATTATGATGGGGGTTCCAAACTGTACAGCTAATGTAGGGACTAGATTAGTATGTAAAGAATCGATAGATATCACTATAGCACAGAGGGTAATGAAGTATTGGATGAGATTGGAAGAAGGAAAAGGAGGTTTATTACAAGAGGTGTATAGGTTCCAGAAAAGTATGGAGAATGAAGAGTACTGGGTGAATAAGTGCAAAAACAAATTACGAAGGTTAGGATTTGAAGAATGGTGGGAAAGGTGGGGAGAGAGGAAATATTGGGTATTGAAAAAAGTAGCAAAGAGAGTGGCTGATATAGAAAGACAGACTTTAATTATGGAATGTAGAGAAAGAGACTCATTATCAGTTTTAAACAAATTAGTAGAAACTACGAACCCAAGAACCGAATTTGAGGGTAGGAGGAGAAAAAGAGGATTATGGTGGTGGGTTTTGGGAATTCCAAAAAATTAGGATGGATAGGTCGAGAAAACAAGGATAGATGTATCTTATGTGGAGAGGGATGGTCGGATATGCATATATTTTCTAAATGTAGCGAATTAGAATAGATGAAAAGGAAAGTGTTGAATAAGAAAGAGATAGAAAAAGTAGAAATGGGTCATAAGATGACGACGTGGCTGTGTAGAGAATGGGAAAGAGAAACAAACATATCAAAATATTTAAATTTGGTTAGAGCCAGGTTTGTAAAAAAATTAAGTGAACAATAGAAAGGTGTTATGTTCCAGATAATGATTGCCAAAAGGAAAAGATTGTAGTATAGTGTTGGAAATATGAAGAATGTATGACATTTAGACTAAGCGACGCAAAAAAAATTGTTATAAATAATGTTAGGACAAAGAGTTGAAAATAAGAAAGAAGTGTGCTAACTATAATGGATATGTATAGAAATGTGTAATAGAGAATGGTTTTATTAGACTTAGTGATGTAAATATGAGGAAAGAACTATGGTGTGTAAGAGAAATTGTTGATTTGTGGACAAGTTCGGTGAAAAAAGCGAAACAGATTATCATTAGATCATCATAGTGAATAGAAAATGTAAGTAGGATAAACAGGTACATCGAGATTGGTAATTTAAAGAAATGTGTAATCAATTAGTGGTAAAAAATAAATTAAAAATCTAAGAGATATAAATAGGATGAAAGAACGGTGAGGATTAGGGAAACTCTAAAAGTGTGAACAGTCCAGTGTTGCTCAATGGTGTATAGAAAACAAACTCTAAGACATAGTGTTGTCAATATAGTGGTTAAGTTATTATAAGGTAGATGAGTAGGTGTAAGTGAAGAAGAGAGATGGAAAGATGTGAATAAGAGAGGGAGTGGGGATTATAAGGGGAAGGATGGGGTGAGACCGACCCATCCTAATGTGTGATAAACAAACATGTCCGTACATAACGAAAATGGAGGTTCAAGATGGGAGAGGCAATGTGCAACAAGACGACACAAATTAGATTAGTACGCGGGAAAATAGATAATAACGTGACGAATCGCTGGACGGTCCGGGTTCCACGTCGGCGATCCGTCACACAAAGAAGGGGAGGGAAACACATTGTCATAGAGGTTTAGGTGGGGCGATATCTGACCCACGGGTGTGGCTGAGAGCGGTACGATGGCAGGAAGGCGTTCTCTCATCACGCGATCAGCCAGGTGTCTCTTTTCTTTTTGTTAGGTAGTTGTAGGGAGTAGAAATTTAAGTTTTAGTAAAGCGAGGTGCAGTTGATGGTCTGGAGATCCGCCTCAGCAGCATCTTCAAATTAGTTTAAGTGTGTTTTTGTGTGTTTTTTAGTTCTTTGTCTTTTTTCTCTCTGCTTTGTTTTGTTGAAAGATAGAATAGATTTTGTTGGTTTATGTAGCCTAGTGGGTGCCCTAACATGTGGACAGGACATCCGCCCTTGTTAGGAGCATCGTAGTAGATTTAGTAAGTGTGTTTTTGTGTGTTTTTTAGTTTTGTCCTTTTCTCTCTGCTTTGTTTTGTTGAAAGTTAGATTTTGTTTGTTTATGTACCCTAGTGGGTGCCCTAACATGTGGACAGGACATCCGCCCTTGTTAGGAGCATCGTAGTAGATTTAGTGAGGTAGTTAGGAAGTTTTAGGAGAGTTATAATAGAATTATATGTTTGTAGGTTTGCCTTTGTTGTCTTTATTGCCTGTAAACCGAAGGTGTAAACTAGGGTGGGCAATAAAGAAATGTTTAATAATAATAATATCCAATACTTAAAAGAGCTGACCCGCTCTCAGTTTTCCAAGCCTATTAAAAGCAATGCCAGGCTTTACACTAAATTGCCATCAAGGCACAACTTACACAAAGTGAAACGGGGTGTACCTTGTACCCAACCTACTGGGCCTTAGTAGAAAAAGAATAGGTTAAGTAAGTGGCCCAAAATGCAAAACTGAATGGAGGCGTGAATTTGCACTCTTACATGAAACTTCTTAAATCCTAAGAGGCACTAGGCCGATGAAACAGGGGCTATTCCCAAACTATGAAGGTGACTCGTATAATGAATAAATTTAACACATTAAGGAAGAGTAGAAAATCAGTTACCAAAACGTAGTCACCTCAAGTCAAAATGAAGGGGAGCTCGAGAGGTTAAAGCACTCTCTATCCCCGATTTACAGTTACAGATATATGCAGTTTTTACATAAGCCGACACAAGTTTTCATTTGTAGAAAGGTAGGTTACATTGTAAAAGTTTCGGACCTTTCCCGCGGGTTAAACTGCTGAGCAAGCAAGAAATAAAGATGTTAAGCGGCCATTACCGTACTGAAGAACTGCTGCCAGATGGGAGAGGCGCTTCTCGCCTCCTGCTACACGTCCATACACTTAGATGTTGATGAAGTGGCCGAGAGACAAGAAAATCAGCAGTTTTTATACCCTCGGGGAAGGTTCGAGACCTTTCATGAATAATTAAGACACACCCACAGGCGTTTATTGGGTAGCTTACAGTTACACATCAAAATCGAAGAAGAAAGACACGATTGGTCGAAAATTAATTACAGAAATTCTGGATTGGCGAAGTTCAAAACTGGTGGAAGGAAAGATTAATATTGCCAACCCACAAATGAAAGAACGAAATTTAGTAAGGACAAACTTATGAGTACAAAATTTCTTCAAATAAAGTTCCTTCACTTCGCACCAGGCTGCATGATCATAGTTTTTAGTAGAGACATCTATGAGAGGATGTCCACATTTCTTGATAAATAGTAAACAAAAACAAGTCGAAATTCACACAGCGACATCTTCAGGGGAAAAATTTAAGTAGGTCCAGTTTTTAGTTCACTGTTTCTCCTGTAGAGGAGTACTTTAAGGCGGAAAATTCGAATGTGCGGCGTAGAGGTGTATCACCCGGTACAGGCCTCCCCCTCCACAAATGTCCTTCCACGGGGTGACACAGAAGAAGTTTTTTAACAAAAATTAATCATCAGTTGAAATTTTCTGCTTCCATGCAAATAGATTTGTGGGATAATATGTATGAGACATTTGAATTTCCAAAGTTTCGTAGAAGAATTTTGAAGAACATTGAACAAAATTTTTTTTTAAAGTCTCTTCTTTTTGTGAAGTAGATAGGTAGGAGTTAGTTGAACTCCGGCTTGAGAGTGTCTTAGTTGCTGTATACATTTGAAATACTTGTTCATTTAGACGGCAAGTCCTGCCGCCGCTGCCGGTATCCAGTTGAGGTCGCCCGGACTCCTCAAGTACCCTCAGATACACCTCTCCCGCTACTCCGAGAGGGGTAGTCGTCGTGAAGGACGCCGCAGATCAGAAGTGTATTAACCGTCCCCAGGTAAGTTGGCGGAAGGTGCGCCGCACATCAGCCTTTGCCGGGAGATGGACTCCGGCGGGCCGTACACAGGAAGACATCACGGGAGTGGAGTGCGCCCAAACCCCACCTCGGTGGCTGTACTGCGACAAACGGCTGCGGGGCACTGAAACAATCAGATCTCGGCGGCAGAATTTGTTGGTGACTAATGGCTTTAGGGTACGATCTTTGTTGGTGAGGCTGAGGGGCCAGCGGCGTGAAAAATTTTTGCCACAGGAGTTGTTTTTTGCAGGAGGCGGGGGCTTGGTAATGACCGCAAGGGAAAGGACAGCAGAATAACCAGAGGGGGAGATCATACAAACGTATACAGAGCAGAAAAGAGAACAAAGAGCAGAAGGCCTAAAACTTAGAAAAATATAATCTTCAGAATACCAGCAAAATTTAGTAGCACCGGGCGAGTTGGCCGTGCGCGTAGAGGCGCGCGGCTGTGAGCTTGCATCTGGGAGATAGTAGGTTCGAGTCCCAGTATCGGCAGCCCTGAAGATGGTTTTCCGTGGTTTCCCATTTTCACACCAGGCAAATGCTGGGGCTGTACCTTAATTAAGGCCACGGCCGCTTCCTTCCAACTCCTAGGCCTCTCCTATCCCATCGTCGCCATAAGACTTATCTGTGTCGGTGCGACGTAATGCCCCTAGCAAAAAAATTAGTAGCTAAGTTAACAAAGATATTAAAGAGGCTTAATCTGTAAAATATGCACCCTAAAGATCCTCTCGGTGGCTGGAATGCACACCAACAATGTAACCGGAGTTAGGAAATCTAAAATGATGCACGGCCCATGAAATCTGGGGGCTAGCTTGCCCGCGGGAACAAAGTTCTTAACCTTGACTTGATCTTCTACCTTTAGATTGGTGTGCCTCCGTCCACGATCATATCTTACCCTAACCTTTTCATAATAAACTTTAAAATTAGCCTTAGCCTTCTTCCATGGATCTCTAATATTATCGGGATTTATTGTCTCAGGTAGAATATCACTAAGAGACCAAAGGTTAGAGAGCGGCGCGTTGGTTACAAACTTAAACATCAACGAAGCTGGAGTGAACTTATGAGATTCATGAACCGCCGAATTCAAAGCGAAGGCTAACCAATGCAGGGACGTATCCCACCTAGAATTGTCATCATGGTCATAGGCAATTAGAGCCGACCTCAGATTACGATTGACCCGTTCAGCCAGAGATGGTTGAGGATAGTACGCAGAGGTAGTTAAATGAGAGATGGACAGAACAAAACAGAATTTACTGAAGAGATTGGAGGTGAAAGCGTTAGCATTGTCAGAAACAATATATTGACACGGACCAAAAGAACCAAAGATGGAATTTAAACAAAAAATAGTGGACTGAGCGGTAGCCAGCTTAGTCGGAAATAACCAGGAAAATCTTGTGAAACCATCTACACACACAAGGATGAATTTGTTGGCATTCCCCTTTGATTGGGGGAAGGGTCCTACGTAGTCGATATAGAGACGTTCAATGGGGCGCGACGCTTGGACCTAGCTTAGTGGACATGGTGGGTTTACTAAGCAAACATGATTTACAAGCTTTTACTAATTCTCGAATTTCACCGTCCATACCTTTCCAAATGAACATTTCTCGGATTTTTTCTCGGGTTTTGAAGATGCCTAAATGTCCCCCCAATGGGGTCTCATTGTAGTACTTGAAGATCATGGGTACGAGAACAGCTGGAACCACAACCTTCATCTTCTTATCATGCTGCGACGGGCAACATAAAACCCCATTCCTCAACGCATAAGGGACGACATATTCCCCAGAAGAAAGGGCTTCCATGATAGGGGCCAGCGTCGGATTTTCACGTTGATATTTTTCAATATCCCTAAACAACATGGGGCATCAGGTAGAATGGCATTTACACCAGGAGGTATGGACTCGGGAAGTGAAGAACTGTCTTCCTGTTCAGAGGTCTCTACGTCATTAGAAAACATACGGCTTAGTCCGTCCGCCACAACATTTTCAGACCCTCTTATACGCCTAACATCAAACTGGAAGGCAGAAATTCTGATGGCCCAGCGGGCTATACGACCAGTACGACGCGGCCTAGCTAAGACCCAACTTAAGGCTTGGTTATCTGTTTCCAAGTCGAACTTGACGTGTTCCAGATAGAGGCGGAACTTCTCTAGCGCAAATGAGACTGCCAAACCTTCAACTTCATAGATGGAATACTTGGTTTCTTGAGCCGATACTGTCCTAGATGCATAGGCGATGGGTCGCCTCCCTAGTTCAGTCTCTTGAAGAAGGACTGCAGCCACCGCCGACGACGACGACGCGTCGGTTTGGACGATGAATTTCTTCGAGAAATCACGCATAGCAAGGACAGGGTCGTTACAAAGAGAGTAGTATAAAAGGACAGTTCGGCGGCCTCCTCCTCCTCCTCCCGCGGGAAATTTGAATTTTGGCGCGAGATTTGAATTTGTAAACAAAGCCACGCGCCTGCATCCGACAGATGAATCACCATCAACATCTTGTACTCACAATCATATTCGAAGGAGTCTGCACAAGGTTTAACGTCCAGATCAACAGCCCTTACTTAATGCTGGCTTTTTGCACGCCCTCGAAACTACCTAAGAATGTAATATACAACAGTAGGGAGAGGGTAAGACCCAGTGCCGGCACATAGCCTACTCCTGCCGAAAGAGCCTGCAGAAGGCTTATTACCTCCATCCGACAGATGAATCACCATCAACATCTTATACTCACAATAATTTTCGAAGGAGTCTGCACAAGGTTTAACGTCCCCATCAACAGCCCTCACTTAATGCTAGCTTTTTGCACGCCCTCGAAACTACCTGAGAATGTAATATGCAATAGTAGGATCGCCTCCATCCGACAAATGAATCACCCTCAACACTCTTGTACCCGCAATCATTCTCGCTACTTCGGGAGATAGCGGGTTCGAACCCCTACTGTCGGAAGCCGTAAAAATAGCAAATGCTAGGCGAGGAACCTGCGCGATCGTCATAACGTGTAATTACATGATCTAGCCGGATGCCCTTCCTGACGGCATAAGTTGCTAGGATTTGAATCGCGGTATCCATCATTGTGTCTGACTTGCGTGTATGCAAGCTCACGCGTATTTTTTCTGAGATATCATGCTACTTCCATTCGCCAGTTATAGCGGAAACTCGCAGTACTGCGTCTATTTCGTCTTACAACTTGGAGGAGACAACATGTGTACATATAATTTATGATTTTTCACCTACCCCTATTTTTTTAACATGTAAGTATGTCGTATCTCGCAACATTCTTATCCGTGTGTGTGTGTTTCGAGAAAAAAGAGTAACGTATCGTAATGTATTTGCAGTGTGACCGAGCGAGTTGGCTACGCAGTGTGCTTTCTTGATTTTCGCATGACATATATCAGTGTATTTGCAATTACTAAGCGTCTTAGCAGTGCGGTGAACGAGTTAGCTACGCGGTATAGATCTTTTTATTTTCGTACTAAGCAAATCATTTGAAGTGTTGCCGAGTTAGCTATGCGATATGTGCACAGTGTGTTTTTGATTTTCATACTAGGCAAATAATTAAAGTTGTATCGTTTACTAAGCGAGATAGCTAAGCGATATGTGCACAGTGTGTTTTTGATTTGTACACTAGGTAAATCATTGAAGTTGTACTTTTGCTCTGAACACATCAAACAATGTTCTAATCACATGTTTTATCGAGTACAGTGTTCGATTCTAGTCTTGCTATGTTTCAATCTAATGTTCTCAGAACAAAGGTATCCCCTAACATGTTGTATCGGATCACATGTTAAGGTTAACGACATCGAGTGTAGTGTTCGATTCTAGTCTTGTTATGTTTCAATCTAATTTTCTTAGAACAAAGGTATCCCCTGACATGTTGTATCGAGTACAGTGTTCGGTTCTATTTGTTTAGTGATCTGAACACATCAATCAATGTTCTGAATCACATGTTGTATCGAGTGCAGTGTTCGATTCTAGTCTTGTTATGTTTCAATTTGATCTTCTTAGAACAAAGTTATCCCCTGACGTGTTGTATTGAGTACAGTGTTCAATTCTAGTCTTGTTATGTTTCAATCTGATCTTCTTAGAACAAAGGTATCCCCTAACATGTTGTATTAAGTACAGCGTTCGATTCTAGTCTTCATCACTTATGTAGTGTTCTGAACACACCAAACAATGTTTTTATCACATGTTGAAGTTAACGACATCGAGTACAGTGTTCGATTCTAGTCTTGTTATGTTTTAATCTGATCTTCTTAGAACATGTTCTAAACACATGATGTATTGAGTACAGTGTTCGATTCTAGTCTTGATCACTTATTTTGTGTTCTGAACACATCAGTCAATGTTCTGATCACATGTTGTATCGAGTACAGCGTTTGATTCTACTCTTCTTATGTTTCGCAAGTCTAAACATGTACAATAATGTTATCGCTGCACACGCTTGCCTTCCCGATGCAGGTTTAAACTTGTTCGATATAAAGCTATGCCTTGACATAAGAGGTGGAGGAGGAGGAGGAGAATAATAAGGTCTTAACAGCCTATGTATAGTCGCCATTGTTTAAAGATGACACCTGTCAAAAGAATTTTTCAAATTATCCGCCACCACATTTCAGCTAAAGAGGGCAGCAGGGTGCTCTGTTGATTAAGCACATAGAATTTCAAATTGCTCTCCACCGCATGCATAACAGCAACCGTTATCTTGCGCAGTAGCCTCTAAGCTAGCTTTCTTCATAAGAGTAGCCGCCATCTTGTGCGAGCACTCCTAGGCTGTCTCATAAGGAGCTATGTATAGTCACCATTTTGTGTCCGCCATCTTGCGTAAGCATCCCTAGGACGTATCAAGCCATCTTGTGTCTCATAAGAGCAGCCACCATCTTGTAGAATTAGATAGCTGCCAATGCCAAAGGGCTTAAGTAGGAATCGAACCGCTGATCTCATCATTAGACTATGTTTTTCTTGTTCCTGATACTGCGAACCTACGTATTAGGCGGAAAAATTTTGCCCGTTTTGCTCTACGATGCACTGTTTTCGAGATATTTAACATTTTGCATTTAAGCCCCAAATTTAATGAATTGAACCAGCATGGTACGTTATACTTTCTACCATAGCTAGACCTGATCATGTTACGAAGACTTGCTTCAATACAAGCTAAAACAGAGCGAATGCCAAAGGGCCTAAGTAGGAACCGAACCGTTGATCTCATCATTAGACTATGTTTCTCTTGTTCCTGATACTGCGAGCCTAGGTATTAGGCAGAACAATTTTGTCCGTTTTGCTCTACGGTGCACCGTTTTCGAGATATTTAACATTTTGCATTTAAGCCCTAAATTTAATGAATCGAACTAGCACGACACGTTAGCCTCTAAGCTACGAGCGGCAGCCATCTTGCGCAATCACCCTTAAAGCGTCTCATAAGGAGTCGTGTATAGCCGCCATCTTGCGTCCGCCATCTTGCGCAGGCATCCTTAGGGCATCTCTAGCCATCTTGTGCAAGGACCCTTAAGCCGCCTCATAAGAGCAACCGCCATCTTGCGCAAGCATCCCTAGGGTGTCTCATAAGGAGCCTTGTATAACCGCCATCTTGCGCAAGCATCCCAAGGGCGTCTCATAAGGACCTATGTATAGCGGCCATCTTGCATAAGCACCTTTAAGGAGTCGTGTATAGCCACCATCTTGTGCAATTAGCGTCGAGAGATGGCTGCTGTAGAATTTTTCTTTTTAAATTATCCGCCACCATATTTCAAAGGTATGTACGTAAAGAGTGTAGCACTGAGGTTTGCGATGTAAGATGGCGGATGACAGCTGACAAAAAGCGCGTGAGTTTGTTTACTAAACAAGATCACGTGGAATTTTTCAATTTGCCGCCACCACATTTCAAAGGTATCTAGCTAAAGATGGCAGCACGGTGCTCTGTGGATTAAAGATGGCGGATGACAGCTGACGAAATTACGCGCATGATTGCAGCACTGTGCTCTCTTGATTAAAGATGGCGGATGACCGCTGTCAAAGAGCACGTGGCTTTGTTTCCAAACAAGAGCAAATAGAATTTTTCAAATTGCCGCCACCACATTTCAACTAAAGAGTGCAGCACGGTGCTCTGTTGATTAAAGATGGCGGATGACAGCTGTTAAAAAAGTATGTTGATTTGTTTCCAAACAAGAGCACGTGGAATTTGCCGCCACCACATTTCAACAAAAGATTGCAGCACTGCTCTCTCTGGATTAAAGATGGCCTGATGACACCTGTCAGAAAAGCACATAGGTTTGTAAAGCACGTGGAATTCACCGCCACCACATTTCAAAGGTAAGTAGCTAAACAGGGCAGCACTGTGCTCTATAGATTAAAGATGGCTGGTGACAGCTGTCAAAAAATTCACGTGGCTTTGTTTATCTCACACCGGGCGAGTTGGCCGTGCGCGTAGAGGCGCGCGGCTGTGAGCTTGCATCCGGGAGATAGTAGGTTCGTATCCCACTATCGGCAGCCCTGAAGATGGTATTCCGTGGTTTCCCATTTTCACACCAGGCAAATGCTGGGGCTGTACCTTAATTAAGACCACGGCCGCTTCATTCCAACTCCTAGGCCTTTCCTATCCCATCGTCGCCATAAGACCTATCTGTGTCGGTGCGACGTAAAGCCCCTTGCAAAAAAAAATTTTATCTCACGCTAGTGAGGTTAAGTTGGTAGCACTAAGGTTTAGGCCCGCCAAGATGGCAGCACTGCGGATGACAGGTGACGAATTTGCAGCTACTGCGATAAAGAGGGCAGCACAGTGCTCTGTAGTTTAAAGATGGCGGATGACAGCTGTCAAAAAAGCACGTGGCTGTCAAAAAACACGTGAATTTGTTTACAAATTCAAATCTCACGCCTGTGAGGTTAAGTTGCTACTACTGTGGTTTAGGTCCGTCAAGATGGCAGCACTGAGGTTAGCGATGCGTTGTTGTCTGTCAAAAAGCACGTGGCTTTGTTTACAAGTTCAAATCTCGCGCTAGTTAGGTTAAGTTGGTACCACTGAGGTTTAGGCCCGTCAAGATGGCAGCAGTGAGGTTAGTGATGCGTTGTTGTCCATGACAGCTGTCAAAAAGCACGTGGCTTTGTTTACAAATTCAAATCTCGCGCCAAAATTCAAATTTCCCGCCAAAGTTCATATCTCCCGCCAAAATTCAAATTTCCCGCGGGAGGAGGAGGCCGCCGAACCGTTCCTATTATGCTACTAAAAAGCTAATTTGATGTCTTCTAAATTGGCTTGTTGAGAAGACCTCCACTCGAATTTGACGCCTTTCCTACGAAGTAAGTTCAAGGGTGCCGCTCTCTTAGCGAAGTTAGGAATAAATTTCCTGAAGAAATTCACCATGCCAATGAATCTGGCAATAGCTTTTATGTCCTTGGGAGGTGTGAATTCACGGATGGCCTGTGTTCTGGAATGATCGATCGAAACGCCATCGGGCGACACAATATGCCCTAGAAATGACATGGAAGGCTTAGCGAAAGCAAGCTTAGATAACTTCACAGTTAACCCTGCCTTATGAAAGAGATTAAGGAGCTCTTTCAGATGATCTCGATGTTCTTCAAAGGTCTCAGAAAATACGACATCATAAAGATAATGGTGTAAATACTCGAATTTGATGTCGGAGAAGACCCTATCTAGCATTCTCGTAAGCACAGCGGCTCCCGTGGGGAGCCCGAAAGGCACGCGGTTGTACTCATACAAGCCCCAATCCGTGGCAAAAGCTGTAAGGTGTTTGGATTCCTCTGCTAGAGGGATCTGGTTATACGCCTGATTAAGGTCTAAGATGGTGAAGAACTTAGCTTTCCGAAACCATGAGAAACAAGAGTGCAAGTCGGGAAGGGGCACAGATTGTAACACCACCTTCCGATTTAATGCCCTATAATCAATCACATGCCTGAAGCCACCTTGAGGTTTCGGAATAAGGAAGATAGGCGATGAATACACACCGACTTAGAGGGTTGAATTATACCATCTATTAGCATTTGATCAATGATCTCCTTAAGAGCCTTCATTTTAGGAGGAGAAAGCCTGTAAGATGGAAACCTAACTGAGATCGAATCAGTAACCTCAATCTTGTATTCAATAAGGTCAGTAACACCAAGATTATCGGAAAAAACATCAGGAAAGGACTGACACAACTTACGAATACTCTCAGCCTCCTCAATTAGATTTCTAAGGTCCAACAACATCTCATCCTGGGTAGGCGAAACCGATGAACGTGAAACAGAATTACATTTTAACAAGGGAATTTTACAATTATTGGCAAACATGAAGGTGCACGACTTGCTCTGAATGTCGAGCACTAAACCGGTGTGAAACATGAAATCCGCTCCTAATATAATGGGGCAAGACAAATGCTTAGCCACAAACAGTTTTACTTTCCAAGTGAATTTCGAAATGCGAATTTTGGCATATAGGAAACCTAAAATTTCTAATGGAGAAAGGTTGGCCGAAATGCATTGAACCGAAGACGAACAATAATCAGGAAATTTACAGACAGACTTTAATTTGGAAGAGCCTCCGTGGCTCAGACGGCAGCGCGTCGGCCTCTCATCGCTGGATACCGTGGTTCAAATCCCGGTCTTTCCATGTGAGATTTGTGCTGGACAAAGCGGAGGCGGGACAGGTTTGGGTACTCCGGTTTCCCCTATCATCTTTCATTCCAGCAACACTCTCCATTCTCATTTCATAGCATCTATCAGTCATTAATAAATCACTTTGTGAGTGGCGACCCCATCGTACTAATAGCCTATATCTGCTCCATTCATTCCATCCCTGGCCCGGTCAATGACTGGAAAACAGGCTGTATGTTTTTTTAAATTTGGAATACCATTCAGCCGAAATAATGGAACACACACTCCCAGAGTCTAATAGAGCAATAATCGGTTCATTATTCAACTCAATTTTTTGGAAAGGTACCGTTCGGGGGTCTCCGCCGCAATCTTAAGACATTCTTTAGGACATTCGAATGTGGGGTTGGAAGACTTTCTACCATGTTCCGAGCCTGAGATTACGGATGGTTTACTAGGGGCTGAGCCTTGAAAAGATGAATTTGCCGACTCACCCGAAGCCACTAGTCACTTTTGATTAATTGCGTTGGTGGAAGTTGCACCAGAAGTTGAGCTGGAGGGGGTGCTATTAGTATTAGGGCAATTCTTGGCTATATGGGAAAGCGAGCCGCATTTAAAGCACCCTTGGGATGACCCTGCTCCATTCCTTGTCCCGCTAGATTTAACTAAAAGACACTTGTTCCGGAGATGATCTGCCGATCCGCAAGCATAACATTTGCGGGATGTGAAAGCTCGGCGAGGTGGAGGCCGAAAATCACTCGAGGACGGAGGGCGCTCCTTCGCGACACGTAAGGTGTCGGCATATCTAACTTCTTCGGCTGAGACAGCCATAGCCTCTAATTCAGGAAATGTTTGAGGACGCGACGCAAAACACAGGTATGACCTATAGGGTGGGGAAATGCCTTCCACAATGGCCTGTACAATTTGATCTTCAGGGAAATGAAGAGCAAATACCCTCGTGTAGAATTTAATGTCTTGGATGAAGTCGGCAAGATTTTCATCCAGTCCCTGTACTCTATAATAATACTTTTGTATTTATGAAGACCTTGCCCTAGCCAGAATGAAATTCGCTAGCAAATGGGCATGGAAATCTTCTATAGATGACTGTTCAGCAATTGCTCTTACTATTTTGTCTGAGAGAACACCAATGGAATAAGGGTAAATAATCTGAAGGATTTGACACGGGGAAAGCGAAAACACAAGAGCGTGATTATGAAACTCCACTAAAAATCGTAGAAATTAAATAACATCACTAGTAGAGTTAACGGAGAACTTTGAAATACCCCTAAACAACATTGCTAAAGGGTGATGCAAACTACTGAACCCGGGTGACATTGTAGGTAAAGGCCTAAGGGGCGGAGAAGCTTTTTCAGAGACTGCATTATTCAACACAAATGGTGGGATTGAGGTACGACGCTCAGATTCATTTTCTAATGGGGCAGAAATTTGTTGAGTTGCCACGGATTTTCTACATTCTTCACCCTTAGAAGAATCCTCCTCGCTAGCTATGTTTACCACGGTGGGCTGGTCGGTTTTGGGAGTAGCAGCTCCAGATAACAATTGACTAACCTTACTGGACATTTTAGAAATGTGTTCAACAAGAGCACTAACCTCCTCACCCTTGAACGTCGTTTAACTTAAGATTCAATAGATCACTAACTCTATGGTAAAAGTGGAACAGTCTAGCTTGTTCTCTTTTAAGTTGATTTGGGGATTGATCACCTACTTCAAAAAACTAACTACGGATGCTAGCTCAGTAGTGTTGTCCATGATCGTGGAGAGAGCCTCATCAATATCTGTCTCTCCGAAGTTTGGGATACTAATTTGGCAATCCAAGGGATTCTTTAAGCTTGGTGGTATCGGCCGCAAACGTGCCTCCAGATTTAACATTTCTAATAGCTAATTCATAAATTAATTCCTCCTTGCGCAAATAGCCGGGATGGAGGACTTTGCGAGGGCCGGACATGATGACAGAAGATTGACAAATTTAGACATTTGGAAAATAAAATTCCAGCGACTGAGAAAATTGTTAGAGTGCAAATCAAAGATTATGTTTGGCCGCCAAAAGGGTCTAAATTGAGACCCATTCAACCACGCTCTGGTACCACTTGTTCCGAGGTATCTGTGGAACAGCAGAGGTGAAAGAAGGTGCAGGGGTGATTGGGTCTAACTAAAAATGTCAAGAAAAGAAAAAATTAAAAGTTAAACCGAAGGTTATATTTCATTTTTTAAATTCAACTTTAGCAAATTTTATAACAATCAAGCGTTAGGTAAAATGTCAAGGCTTTAACCAAAACAAGAAAATCCAAAATTTAGAGACAATTTAATAATACGGGCTTCAAGCCCCAAGTTTTACAATTTCTGAGCTCTCAGCTCACAAACACATATTTACCAAAGGGCAGAAATCCCCTCATAACATGGAGTACTTGCTCCCAACTAGCAATGTCAAGCCTCCTAGAGGCATATATCCAATACTTAAAAGAGCTGACCCGCTCTCAGTTTCCCAAGCCTATTAAAGGCAATACCAGGCTTTACACTAAATTGCCATCAAGGCACAAATTACACAAAATGAAACGGGGGTATCTTGTACCCAACCTACTGGGCCTTAGTAGAAAAAGAATAGGTAAAGTAAGTGGCCCAAAATGCAAAACTGAATGGAGGCGTGAATTGCACTCCTACATGAAACTTCTTAAAACCTAAAAGGCACTAGGCCGATGAAACAGGGGCTATTCCCAAACTATCGAGGTGACTCGTATAATGAATAAATTTAACACATTAAGGAAGAGTAGAAAATCAGTTACCAAAACGTAGTCACCTCAAGTCAAAATGAAGGGGAGCTCGAGAGGTTAAAGCACTCTCTATCCCCGATTTACAGTTACAGATATATGCAGTTTTTACATAAGCCGACACAAGTTTTCATTTTTAGAAAGGTAGGTTACATTGTAAAAGTTTCGGACCTTTCCCGCGGGTTAAACTGCTGAGCTAGCAAGAAATAAAGATGTTAAGCGGCCATTACCTTACTGAAGAACTGCTGCCAGATGGGAGAGGCGCTTCTCGCCTCCTGCTACACGTCCATACACTTAGATGTTGATGAAGTGGCCGAGAGACAAGAAAATCAGCAGTTTTTATACCCTCGGGGAAGGTTCGAGACCTTTCATGAATAATTAAGACACACCCACAGGCGTTTATTGGGTAGCTTACAGTTACACATCAAAATCGAAGAAGAAAGACACGATTGGTCAAAAATTAATTACAGAAATTCTGGATTGGCGAAGTTCAAAACTGGTGGAAGGAAAGATTAATATTGCCAACCCACAAATGAAAGAACGAAATTTAGTAAGGACAAAAACTTATGAGTACAAAATTTCTTCAAATAAAGTTTCTTCACTTCGCACCAGGCTGCATGATCATAGTTTTTAGTAGAGACATCTATGAGAGAATGTCCACAATTCTTGATAAATAGTAAACAAAAACAAGTCGAAATTCACACAGTGACATCTTCAGGGGAAAAATTTAAGTAGGTCCAGTTTTAAGTTCACTGTTTCTCCTGTAGAGGAGTACTTTAAGGCGGAAAATTCGAATGTGCGGCATAGAGGTGTACCACCCGGTACAATTATTACGATAAATATAAATATTCTGCGTAGTCAAGACACGTGCACATGGAAAGACATGAATGTAAACATACGAACCTACTGCAATGCATACTTGAAATTAAATATACGATTTCCTAGTGTACTTAAATGAGCAGGTTCTTACTTGACTTGGCATACCTGGTATGTTGAAATGTGGGATATGAATTGTGTAATTTACGTCACAAATGAAATAAGGTACTGTACCTGCTTTATTCTTCCCACAGCCGAAATCCACTTCCTGCGTCTGTCCGATTCCCATGGACGACCAGGAAATGTGTAAACTGTAATTCCTTTTCCATGCGTGTTTCTTTGTGTGTTGTGGCAGTTCAATGCACAACAGTTTCTATTTGATTTGGGCATTTTGATACACTACTATCACCACAATTTCACACCCGCTGTTACGCAGCCTGAACTGACCGCTCAAAACAAGATCACCAAAACGTTACCGATTTATTCCGCTAGAGGCGCTAAGAGCGGCCATGCACGCTCCCTATAACACTCTCTTGAATACTAATGTTCACAGCGTAAGGCCCCATTCACAATGCAAACGTATCCGTAAACTTAACGACGTAACGTAACCGTAAAATTAACGTAAAATTTTGTGGTATTCACAATGGAGGAACGTAACATTAACGTAAAGAGTACACAGCAGCCAATCAAAACACTGCCATGTAATTTAGTACGGAAGTCAGGTTTTGGGTTATCTCGCAGTTTTATATTTCATTACCTCGATGGAATCAAACAACGTGGTAGCGGAATTCATATTAATTCAAACATCTATTGCTTTGCTCCTGGGAGCTGTGTAGGCCTACGGTACCTGAAAAGGCGATCTAAACAACGGTGCAGAAAATGGGTTCATCTCTTGAATCAAAGAAGGTTATCTCAGGGCGATTTCGATAATCTACTGTAAGAAATGACCCTCATCAGTTCGTTTTGGACATGCGGATGAAACTTGAACTGTTTGCCTTTCTTACGATTTGCTTCCCCTTTTGTAATAAAAATAAATGTAAGGTCTCCTTTACCGACATCTATGACCCTATCTATCACACCCCGATAAGATGTTTGGATCTATTTGTTTGCATGATATCGTTTTCGTAAACTAGTAGTCCGTCATAATGTTAAGAAATATACAGGGACACTATTTTATTTATGACAGGGATTGTCTCTCGTCCGTTTGCCAGCGCTGCGAGCTTGTCCCCCGCCATTTATTGTCAGATTTCATTACTACAGGATATTAATTTCCACCTATTATTTTTCGGTACAGCGTATTTGTAATTCTTTTTCCTTCTATCATACATAGCCTATACACAAAGACTATTTTGAAAGAGAATTACAAGTGTATCGTCGACAGAAGTCATTATATCGTGCACAACACACAATGTTTACCTCTGCTCTGATTGGCTGGTTCTTGAAGTTATCGTAAAATTAACCGCAAGAGCTTGGAGTTTGCAATCCCTTAATTTTACGGACCCGCAGTTAAGTTTACGTCGGCGCATTGTGAATGGATCCATTAGATAAGATGGCCGCTAACTTCTAAGTTAACGTTAATTTTAAGTTTACGTTACGTTACGTTTGCATTGTGAACGGGGCTTAAGAGGTTTTTATGAATGAGTTTGCATGACAGGAGTTCGTATGACCTAATATTGCCATAAAATGTCGGTTCGTTTCGTAAGGTAATAATCGAACTTTCGAGAAAATACGTGAAAAATAGTCAAATTTATTCCTATTAATTATTGAATATTCGAGTGCAATGGTATTTCAAACAGTTCACAATCGTAATTGTATACGAGAAATGCGTCTCAAAATTAAAAAAAGTTCTCATAAATTGTAAGTTCAGTTTATCACGCATAATTTCCTAGTATGCTGTCACTGTCAATGATCACGACAAAGTTCAAAAATATGAGAGATTAACGAAGTCGACAATACCGTCGAATGGTAAATTAAACACTGGTATTCTCAATTATACTTAAATGCACAGTCTCTATCGTAAAATCACTTAGTTAAGACACTCGTAAATCTTATACGACGAAAACTCAGTTTGAGAAAACATTACAACGTTTCACTTACTACAACCTCGCACAAATTCAAAATTCTAGAATATAACTTTCATATCTCTCGCGAAGCGCGACGGAGCATAATGACGTCTAGTCATGACCGAGTCGTAGAGTTCAAGACACACACGGATTATACCCCCGGGTCGTCGACCTATTTATATCCGGCTGGAAGCAAGCTCTCTGAATCAGGCGACAGAGGGGTGGTTATACATTCCAAACTTCGATTTGTCAAATCTTTTAAACCACTAGGCGGATTAATCTCAAATTTGCAACGTCGTATATTTAAAATGTGAGCTTCAAGTTGGTGTTAGTCTCATTTATCGCTCAAGTCGTTGAGAAGTATAATAATTATTTCGAGACGTTTCTACGGGGAGGTGAGATACTTGTGGTGCTGACGTCACTCGACCTTGCCCCCTCTCATGCTGTCTTCCTCACACAGAGCAGTAGTGACGAGAACGTTCTCTCGCACAGCTGTTCGGACATCGTAACTCAGCCGTTCTTTCATAAATAAAGATTTTATAACACATATGTGCCAGGGCCTATGCCTTCCTGGTACAATACGGTTGACTTGATAAGGGATGAACGTCCACTATCACGTAGAAGGCAATACCAGAGGCAGAACGCATGTGCTCAAACGAACCTGAGGGGATAACAACGAGAACGATACTGGATATCAAGGTAATAATAACCAAAGGCCATATCGATGGAACAAAGATGAGAGGTAACGACGCTGGATGCGAGGGGAGAGTGAGAATAGGAAATCACACCCAGAACTGACCAGCAGGCAGAGGTTGTCACTACAGATACGGAAATTTCGGAGGACGGAGACGACCTATTCACGCGGAAAAGACAGGGACAACAGGAACGAAAGGCCAAGACACACCAATTTCAAAGCCATACCAGACGAACGAAGTCACGAATCACACCGATACGTGCAGGAACTGAATCGAAAGCATCAGGACGAGGAGAGATGGAGAGAGGCTATTCGGGACCAACGGGATTTTAGTAACGAAGCAGCAGCCAATAGGGAATATCCGGCACAGATTAATGAAGCCAGGGGAAGAGGCTTGAGCCAGAGCGACATACATTATTTAAACCCGGTTGGTAACAAAATTTCAAATGACATGAGGGACACTAATATTACCAGGAGGTGGAACATGAACACGTATGGTTCCAGGCGGACGGCAACAGCAACTATGGCGCCGAACGACCAACAAGTGAGCAAACTATAAACCATGTAAATATGTAAATATAATCCAAACAGGACAAATCAGGATTGAAGAAATGCAGGACGGTAAAGCATTGGAAGAAGGAGAAGAAGATGATGGCAACATGGATGCGGAAGATGAGGTTATCGTTCCAGAAAATGAAGAGATTGAAGAAGAAATAAACTTGGTAGAACCTGAGACTACGCCCGAACCTAAGGACGAAGAGTGTACGAAATGCAGTGGCAACCAGAGAAAATTCAAGGCATTGTTGCACATCTACTATCAAGGAAGGAGGGAGCAAGAAGAACTGGAAATGAACAAGATACTTATTCAAGAGAAGGAGTGCTCGAAGGAGGAAACTGGTCGTAACATCGAATAATAAAATTCTGGGTACTCACAACCTTTCAAAATAAATCCATAACTTTTCACCGGAGTAGAGAGGAATGTACCATATCACTAGATCACGGTCCAAATAGAATCACTTTATATAATCAGAATATTCAAATACAACACCATGCAGAGCCAGAACTCCGTGCTTGAGGAGAAGGCGACCCTATAGCGCAAGCTCCAGTTCTTGCGATTACTTGTGGAGACCCCGAACGGGAAGCGAGCTTTATTTCAAACTTACTCGTGAAGACCCCGTAGATAGCGTTATTACGCCAGGGAGAGTGCGACAAAAGAGATCGCGAGAGGGTGACAGAGAGGCTTGAATTTGTCACGTGAAGCGAGTAATGCCAATTGCACATACCCAAATATGAGCACTTCAGGCCTGGCAGCAAGCTATTAAATGCAGTTTTTTTTCCATACGAGTGCCAGTTCTATCATTTGCTGAATACTAAAACATACTGGTTTAATTTATGGAGAGCTACTTCCACCATTGCCGTGATAAGCAAGCAACTTAATGATTTTCTCACTCAAATTCAAACGGCCGTTGACGGCACGCGGCCATTACACAAAGACACTCTGTAGAGAGAATGGGGATCCACCGACCCTAAAGGAAAAGTACATTTACTATAAAGGGAGGCTGCAGATGAAGCTGGGAGGTTGTGACTGAAAGACCGGCGCGGAGTACATGTCGCTCGTATCGAATCTCGAGACAATGTGCCTATAACATAGCGCCTTAAGCAAAGTAATTATAAAGTTTTAAATAGGAATTAAACTCGCTCATCCGAGCGTGTGCAGTGAGTAGATGATATCTGAACTAAATCAAGTTCGTCATTTTTGTGCGGTTCGCGGAAAGTTAGGTGCCTAATGAAATTGTTTTGACCGGGGTTTCATACCACAATGGGCTACTCGTGATCAAACTCGTATGATAAGTAGGAGGTCTACTTTAACTATCTCGCCTAGGTTGCAACACTGTGCGCGTACACATACAAGGAAGTGAAGAGGAATATTCGACTGCAACATCCAGTTTCCACGACTTGCAGTGGAGCAAGCGAGAAAAAGACAGCAACAGTGATGGCGTTCCCAGGACTCGTGTGGCCGGCTTCCAGATCCAATGTCCGCAGCTCTAGTATGTGCTAACACTACAACGTGTGCTGAGGCAATGGCGGAGGATAACAGATGAGTTAAGCTGCAATTTAAGCATGACTTATCGTTGTAGAATCGACTCAGGGCCCTTTCTTTCTCAATTATGGGAAATATTTAATTATGTAATTTTCAATGCCTTAAGCAAGTTTACTTCATGTTTCGATTAATTAATTTAACTTGGGGCTGACGACACGCGCCAGCCATGTGTTTTATTAGCTTTGCTTAAGATGGTATGAGGGCAATAACAGTTTAATAGTTTTTACTGTTTTATATGTAGTTTTCTAGGCGCCATTTTGGACGCAAGGGTTATTGGATATCATTGTCTTCAGATAAATTTGAAGGTCAGCTCACCTCTAGTGTTCCGAACGGGGAACACGGTATCGAATACCAGATAGTTAATTCTGTAAGGATGTGCGTGATTTGCATGGAGCCTGTTTTTCAGCTTGGAGCGAAACCAGTGAGATATTTCCACCGTTGTAAATGAGCAAGAATCTTCAAGAATCATATGCAAGAGACTGAACCGTAGCCGAGTGTGAGAATAGAACACAGAGAGGGCAGATGCGAGGCCAGAATGAGCCCAGATATGCGTGTGCATTATCGCCATGAGATAATATTGGAATTAGCCGTGAGAAGGCTGAGATAATGGCCATAGAGCGAGCCTAGATTCGAGCCTGTATAATCTAGATGCGAGGCGTGAGGAGCGCGAATTATTGTAGCTTATCCTCCAGAGAGAGGCGAGGTACGTGTCGATTACGGGTTACTGTGAGCTCTGATGTGGCGTATTATGTGACGCAATTTTATGGAATGCGTAGGGGGTTTATTTGTGTTGCTTTATGTGTCCGTGCGGTGGTAGTTGAGTCTCGTTCTGTAAGCCATGTGGATAAAGGTCTGTAAGAAATGTAGGTGGTTTCCATGTCGGCTCCCCGAGCTGTTGTAAATGACTGGGGGGTTACACACAGTTCCGTAATGCTCTGAACGAGGCAAAGGGGGTCTTTTTGCTTTTAAAATTATTTCCGCTGGTCACTTTCTCCCACAGCTCAGCTGATATTGCCAAGCCTAGCCGGCAAACACATGCAACGTGTTCGGAATTCAGCTGGTGATGTTTAAATACAGAGCCATAGAGGGCCCGTGTTCGTGACCAGGATACCAAACGATGACAACAATTGCACTTATACGTTTTCTCTTTCAGGAACTGTCTTATTACATCTTGTATGTTTGTATATTTATTGTCCTTTATTATTGTGTGCAGCGTTGTATAATTGGGTTACAGCGCGAGCTGAAATTTTGGTTGTGAGGTGTCACCCTCTTCAGCTTATCCGGGTGGATCCCGTGATATTAAATTCAGTGTTCCTTTGGGGGTATATGTGTCAGTCACAAGTCATTGTTTTGTTATTTGTTTACCGACTAGGTCGGATGTGTTTAACCAGGCCGAGATGTGCGAGTCTATAATTATATGCACCCGTAGGTTTAACTCATATGTATGCTCCGTAAAACACAATGATACTACCGTATTTCCACACACGATGTTTATAATTTGGGTTCTAGACCCGTGTTTCGATTAATATTCCATGGCGACGATTTCTCTGTAAATTGTTTTAAAATTAACATCGCTATTTTATTTTTGGAATTTATCATGCTTTCAGATACGATTTTTTAATAATTTTTTCCACCCATTATTTCCACGACTTCACATTTACGAAATATGTATTTTAGAACCTGTCCTGTTGATTTATGTGGCGGTAATATTTGGACAATAAATACAATTTAGAATAGTTAACACCATATCATAATATCAAAATTGAACAAGGCAAAATACACGGAAACTAACGGCAGTATGTGGAAAGCGGAAAGAACCCTACGAGGTTATGAATCGAAGGACTTTTGGGGCCGAAGCTTCGAACAAGGAATATTTTAGTTAATACCTACTTATCGTATTATTATAATACATATAAAAAGGAAATAGTGAACACTGGCGTTAACATAAAATACCAAACGGAGAAACAGACACTGAAGTTGTAGTAAAGAGGAAATAATGAACTCTACCGTTAACATAAAATATAATATAGAAAATGAAATCCTTAAGTATTTAAGTTACAGTCTTACAATTTTGTCGGTATTAAAATTTCATGTGAAATAGTTTTGATGTGAAGCGACCACCTTCACCAAAAATACAGGTCTAAAGAAAATAAAAAGGAAACAGAACTTCTGAGGCCAAGCTTAATGAAAAATAAAATGTAGATTACAACATTGTTATAAAATGCTCGCCTCGTGGCAACATGAAGACGGATTTAAGACTTCTTTTCACCATCGTAGATGAAAATTGATTATTGGTAGAAAAATCAACGGGTAAACTCCTATTACAAGGAGCACACGACACAACACAGTCATCTTGATGCCGTTCTCAACTGGAACGTCCATTATACATCAAAGTATTCCATCTTGACCTCGGGTATCGCTGACGCCTATGTAAGGCCGCTGACACCGACCGTATGCCAACACCGCCTAGCACCGCCTTACAGTCCAACCATGGCAATCTGGTAAACGTCAGCCCAGCTCACCCGTCTATTGAACTGAATGGAAAATGAGACAGTGATACATCGCCCAGTATCGCGTAACTGCAGCAAGCTAGAACATAACACACAACCAGCAAAAGAAAGCCTCTACACAAGAACAGAACCCAAAATGTTTGGAAGACGAAGAAGCCACATTATGAATGAGACTTGGAGAGGTAACTTGAAAATTCTCTCTAACTGCAGTGTTCTTAAAAACTTAAAATTTATAAACTGTAAGGTAACTAGTTTTCAAATTTTATTGATGTCTAGATCCACAGAGCTACCTCGCCCTTCCCTCACTGAGGACATCACGATTCTCTGTGGTAATCATACCCATATTACAATTTTAGTGAATCCGCATTTTAAGGAAGACAATAGAAAACTTTACATAACATAAAATTTAAAGAAATAAATTCATTTACCAAGAAACATATGACAATGGGGGCATTGCACAAACACATTACGATTCAAAAATGTACTCTTACACACATTTTACTTCCAAACAATTCGAGCACAGCAGATATGACAGGTCAGCACAAAAGAGAAAATATCCTCCAGGTAAATAAATTACACAGACTAGACCTTCATTGCTAATGAAGTACTATACACACGTGAAAACTTATGATTTTCAGGAGAAATTTATATCCTCATTAAAATTTCAAAATTAACTTGATGTTACCAACCTAAGGTGCATTCTTAATGTTCAGATAAGTGAAACAAATAGGATGTTACATTTTAAATGTTGGAAGCCAATCGCAACTAGGGTGAACATTATATTGTATTACGTTAGTTTGCAACGTTGCTCACACGACGCTTCGAAGGGCAAGTCACAGAATTGAGGTTAATAAGCCACTTCCCACTTCATCGTGCCATCATGCACATAACTTTAAAATGTTAGAATTGATAAAAAGTCAAATTACGTAGCACGCGTTTTCACACCAAACGAGAAAATGCAATTTAAGCCATAATAACGAATTGAAGATCACATTAAATCAACAGTCAAGAGGTTTATCCAAATAAAAATAAAATTAGTACAATAGTGCACATACCAATATCAGACTAACTGATATAGAAAGTGGAAAGGCGCAAATTACACCTTCATACCAGGAAATATCAGATTACAGCATGACACACAAAGAGCACCATGCCTATCTATCCTCCACATACAACTTACAAGGACACAATAAACTTAAACAAACATGCCAGTGAGATGACCCCAAATCAAGAAGTACCAACAGAAAAAGGCAAAACTTAACCTTCAATACTACTTGACTTCATGACACTACATGAGACTACTTCAGGACCAGTATCGCACTCCCAGGAGGGCGATAAACCCTCAGCACCTTAAGTCCTAAGTCTCAATCCACTTGCCTTACCAAGGCACCCCAGACAAATACAAATGATACAACCATATTTACAGTATTTACAAAAATATGGATGGACAGATATGACAAGACCGGGCGAGTTGGCCGTGCGGTTAGGGGCGCGCAGCTGTGAGCTTGTATCCGGGAGATAGTAGGCTCGAATCCCACTGTCGGCAGCCCTGAAGATGGTTTTCTGTGGTTTCCCATTTTCACACCAGGCAAATGCTGGTGCTGTACCTTAATTAAGGCCACGGCCGCTTCCTTCCCAGTCCTGCGCCTTTCCTATCCTATCGTCGCCATAAGACCTATCTGTGTCGGTGCGACGTAAAGCCAGTTACAAAAACTATATGACAAAACTCGATAAGGAATTTAGAAATTTCACTCAGCCTACAGGACCACATAATCGAGCAAATTGAGTAAATTAATTTAGAAGACTCGGCTATACGGAAACTGGTGAAAACAAACACTGTGAAAATTAAAATAAAGACAGGATAATTAAGGAATATTAATTAAAAGTCCTTTACTGAAACGTAACATCTGCAAATTTTCCTCAAAATTTTAGGATGAATTTAGAACAACTATGAAGAACAAATGTCGATGACCTGCGATATAAATTAAATAAACAGCTCAGGGTAATGATTCGGAAATCAAACTTTTGAAGAAAACACCCTAGCACATAATCCACAATAATAAATGGACAGTATCCTCCGTCTCATCATATAATACCAAGAAAAAGGTTGCAAAAGCATCTCATATTAGATGAAGGCCAGGCTACAAATATATGTGAGCACAGGTGCACATCCATAACGCGTCGAAGTTGCCATTCCGGCCTCAGCATTACCTGTTCAAGTAATATGGCGAACATCGTTTCACCTATGAGACTATCCACGTCCTCATAGAGACCCTTCCTAGCAAATATATGAATACGCGGGATAAAATTGAACATAAACGACAAGGAAATGGTGAATTGCACGATCGAAAAGCTCAACAGATTATCTAGGAACATTTTCAGAAAGATTAAGAGACCCCACAACCTCCTATCTGGTTTAACAATTTAGGAACTGACTAGGAGCGCCCTAACTAATCCCATACTTACTCAGAATCGAACCAAGATACAGTAGAAGGCCGAAACACAATAAGACATATGGAATGTTACAAGGTTGATAACCAACAATTTAGACATAACAATGAGCCACAACGCGACGTTACAGAATACGTTAAACGCTTCCGGTACAAATAATAATGCCAAATGAATGTACTTACACAGCAGGCAACTAGAAACGAAATGGTAAATTCGCAAATTAACTTACTGAAACACCAGATTTACAAAACAGAAAACATTCGAAAACAATCGTCGAAATAATTACGAAGATAAACCTACAATTGGTTACTCAAAATTTACCAAAATATGTATAAATTCAGTGAATCTCCATGCTGATGTCTTATTAACACGTACATGATAACCAGTACAATCAAATTTAAAATTACGTAATCTGGAAGAAGAACAAGAAGAATACGACACGAGGTCATTTCTAAGATGGAATATTGCGCGAAAATTCGAAGTAGGTCAGGAATCAGCTGTCTTCAACAGATACGTACATCAGCTGTTCGAAAGATGAGCGTGAAGTCACACGGAAAGATATACGACATAGCACGATTCAATAGTAGGTCATACAGGGAAAGACCTTTTGGCAGGCCTCGCCTTTGTGGCAAGATTCGACAGACCGCCTGCCAGTCGTGACCTTCAGATACCCGGCCTGCTGCTCGCCACCAACTGTGACACCAACCCTGTCGTGTTGTGCAACATGATCTGTCAACATTCCAGACCCTCCCGTTAATGAAATGATTTGTGAGTTCTCGGTAAGCCAAGTCTCATCCGCTGGCCTTTCAAACCAGTTTGAAATTCTTGCCGGTCAGGTCTGCCGTACTTAGAACTGTGCGATGGATATCAAAGCAGACAGTGTCCAGAGGAAAATACAATTTGCTGTTGCGGCTGCTGGAATGTGCATTTCACCATATGTTAAATTATGCAAAAAAGGAAAATCGATTGAAGTGGATGAAATCATGGATAAGAGAGCGAGACAGCTTTAGTCACATGCGTCTCATACAACACCTGAGAAAAAATGAACCGGACGATTAGAATTATTATTTGCGAATGGACCACAGCGGTCATGATATGCTGTTAAGTAAGCATATATGGATTTTTCTCGTTATTGCGTTAAATGTTTGATTTGCAATACATATGCATAATGACTTATTTTGCGCAGCTATTACTGGTGTTGGCAATTGATAGACACTACTTGAGATCATTCTTTGGACTGTGCTATGTTTTATATCTTTATTTAATATCATTGTGTCATAAGTGTTATATCTTAGATTTTTTGATAACAATAATAAATAGAAAATAAACGAGACTAGTATGTTTACTTGACTGTTCTTCCAATATCACGATATAATTTTGGTGCCGGAAACACGGGAAGAACTACACTCCAGCGCGAAGGCAATATACTAGAGACTAAATAGGTAATCATTGGTTTACTACACGTTCCGTAAGGAGACTACGGAAAAATTGCTGCCGTGGAAATAAAACCTATCACGCCAAGCCATCAACGTACGGTAACATTTCTCAGATGTAATTTTGTTCCTGTTAATATCTGAAATACTTAAGGAACTTCCAAATAGCGCATAAAGTATAGTACGATAAAAAAGGGGTATAAATAGTATTTGTAGTGCAAACGCATATATAGTTTACTGGTTAAGCTGGAAGGGTAGCCATATTGTTTATTTACGTCACTTGGAGAAGACGTCACGCACGACTAAGTGACCAGTGCTGCCATCTGCTGGCTTTCCTTGAACTACGTCGCAATACATCGGAGTACGATTAATAATAGATCAAGTAACGAAATATTACCCACGCTATTACGAAGTCCCTATCAAATACACTATTTTACTATAGCAAATTCACGTCTAGAGGTCCAGTATGGAAGGCGGTAACGCGAACACACGACTACACCAATTGAAAAGAAGACGTGCTAGGGAAAGGGCAAACATCACACGTCTCGTGGAGAAAGCACAAGAGTTTACTGAGTCTACCTCTCCCGAGGATTACGAGTACTGTAAGGATAGGTTACAAGAGACTTTGGATAAATTAAGAGCCCTGGACGGTTCACGACCTCCTGGATGACACCGCGTACGCTGATGACATAAGTACATGTGAGGAATATATAGAGAACGCCAAGCGCGCTATCATTCGCATTTCACATGGGATGGAGAAAAAAATTGAAAGTGCGATGTCGAATCTTAGACTCACGAACACACAGACGGTACCAACACTTGCTTCAGCAGTTCCCTCAACCACGTTAAGACTCCCCCCAAGAAGACTAGAACCCTTCTCAGGTAATATAGAAACATGGGCACGTTTCTGGGAACACTTCGAACAGTCAATCGATAAAGACACGTCACTCTCTACTATTAATAAACATATTTCTGAGGGGTTATTTAGAGGGGGAACCGAAGCACTTGATTGACGGCATCGCAGTGACGGCCGAGACTTATGAAGAGACTAAGAAAATTCTTGAAGCTCGCTACGGCGACAAGAATAGAATCATACAGGCCCACTTGGACTACATAGAATATATTAAGCCCATCCAGTTTGCCACACCGAACGCACTTAATTCTACGTTTATTGACTGCAATCGCCGCATTCGAGCTCTGCGCGCTCTCGGGGAAGATGTGAACGCCTATGGCCGAGTACTTGCACCGAAGATCCTCCGAGTATTTCCAGACGATATATGCCGTCGCTGGATCATTCACGCAAAGCGAAAAGACCTTTCGGAGGGCAACATCCTCAAACTAATGGAGTTTCTCGGTGAGGAAGTTGACGGAGCGCTTACTACACAACAGATTCGTGGTGAATCCTCCATATCATCAAGCTACCCCCCTACGGCGGAAGCTCTTCACGTCCGTGCCGATCCTAAGGGCTTACCAGGAAAAGAGGTTAAGGGGCCGGAACCATTTTGCATCCTTTGTGAATCAAGAGGACACTGGGCTCAGGACTGTAAGAAAATCACAAACGTTACGGAGCGAAAGGAGAGGCTGAAGAGAGCTAACAGGTGCTTCCTGTGCTTCAATCGAGGGCATACGGCGTTCAATTGTCGAAAGAAAGGAAAGGCACAGTGTGCTAACTGCAAGACGTCGCACCATAAATCCCTTTGCGACAACGGAAGGAGTCACAAGACCTCAGAAGATCAGGCCAACACAGCTTCTGTAGGAAAAATAGATATCACCACACCAGGTTTCACATTCTTGCAGACCGCTCAAGTAAGAATCACTGGACCTACAGGGATAAGCCGACTTACTCGATGTATACTAGACAGTGGAAGTCAGGCAACATTTATATCAAGATCACTGATAGACGACCTACAGCTACTAACCACCGACAAAAGAGAACTGACTGTTTGCACATTTGAGTCCCAGACTAACCCATCATGTCAGCGCAGAGTTGTCAGGTTCAGTATGAAAGGAGTTTACACAAACCTTAAGGTTTCCATGAAAGCTTACGAAAGTGCACACTCAATCTCACCTCAACCAGCAGCTCCACAAGACATCAAAACTTGGGCGCACGTACGCAAATTGCAGTTAGAAGACCCTAGGTCTGATTCGAAAGAAAACCTGCCCGTTGAGATCTTAATTGGCAGTGACCAATATTGGAAAATAGTGAAGGACGGTTCACCGATTCGAATATCTGAATCGATCGTTCTGATTCCAACTATTTTTGGATGGATCTTAAATGGAAGCCGATCAGGGACTTGTGTGAATTCTACTGTTGTGAACTTCATTCGACAAGCCAGCTCACCTTCGGATGATGAACTACGAAAATTCTGGGATCTAGAGGCAATGGGAATAGTTGCAAATCAAAATCGGGACCTAACTGCGAAAGACTCTGCCATTCTTCAAGAATTCAAGGCAACTTATTGCGTTGAAGGTCGCCGGAGAGTGGTCTGCCTACCAAGAAAGCAGGATGTTCTTCCTTCAAGTAACAAGATAAACGCGGAACTTCGATTTGATACCTTGATCAAAAGACTTCAAAACAGTACCACTCTAAAGGAGGTGTACTAAAACCAAATGCTGGATCATATCCTGAAAGGACAAATAGAAGTCACACCTACTGGAGATCCAAAGAACACCACGTTTTATCTCCCCCACCAAGCTGTAAAGAAGGAGAAACTGGGAAAAACAAAATGGAGAATAGTTTTCGACGCATCTTCTCACGAAACCAACTCACCGTCTCTCAACGATGCTTTAGAGGCAAGTCCAAATCTGTTACCGGAGACTCTGGCTATTCTACTACGATTCAGGCTACATCCCATGGCCATCATTACTGATATTACACAGGCATTTCTTCAGCTGATCTTGCACGAGGATGACAGGGACTTGACCAGATTCTTGTGGTACAAGGTCACCCAGGACAGTAACGGAAGTTACCACATGACGGACGAGGTAGTGACCTATCGCTTCACTAGGCTCCCATTCGGCCTGACTTGCAGTCCGTTCTTGCTTTCAGCAACACTGAGGGAACTCTCCGACAGATACAAGACGACATTTCCTATTGCAGCACCCCTTATAGATGACAATACCTTTATGGATGACTTCGTGTCCGGCGCAGAGAATGACAATGGTGTGATTGCCCTGTATTACGAACTTACTGCACTGATGAAATTGATGAACTTCCACCTAGCGAAATGGGCCACTAATTCAGACTCGCTAAAGGCCATCTAGAGAGCAGAAGGTCAAGAGGTCAACGTAGAGACGCAGGTACTAGGCGTTTACTGGAATACAGAAACGGATAACCTTTACATTAACCCAGAGGAGATCACCAAGGCTTTACCTGAAGGACCAATCACCAAGAGGAAGTTATTACAGATTACGACTAGATTCTATGATCCACTCGGACTGTTATCCCCCGTATCCCTCCTCAGTAAGCTGTTATTCCAGGATACGTGGAACAGGGGAATTGACTGTGACGAGTTGCTACCTCTTGATATCGGAGCATCATGGAACACTTGGGCATCCTCCTTCTCCTCTCTTTCACGGGTAAAAATTCCGCGGTGGCTAGCTACTTCAACGGCGGGCAAGGTTCAGATCCACGTATTTTGTGATGCTTCAGAAAGAGCATATGGGGCGGTTTTGTACATTCGCACGAACGAGGGAAGCAACGTACTCGTCCATCTGGCCTGCAACAAGAACAGGCTCACCCCGATCAAGAAGGTAACATTGCCAAGGCTCGAACTACTAGCAGTGCTAGTGGGAGCGCGATAACTGTCCTATTTCTGTGCAGCTACAGGCCACGATATCACTCAGGCAATACTATGGACGGATTCTACTGTCACCTTGGGTTGGATACACAGTGACCCAAACAGATGGAAAACCTTCGTCTGCAACAGAGTAACGGAGATTCAATCGTACTCAACTCCAAGTCAGTGGAGGCATTGCCCTGGACATAACCCGGCTGACCACCTTACACGAGGACTTCGTGGTGACCAGATACGGAATGAGCGCAAGTGGTGGAATGGACCCACATGGCTTGCACATCGTGAGGAATGTTGGCCATCTGGTGCTCAAACCCCAAGCGAGCAACTTCCCGAGGAGAAGAAGAGAAACATAAAACATGTAATGACAACGACCACATATTCCAGCGTTATAGACAGTTCGAAGTTCAGTTTCTACTGGAAACTGATGCGTATTACTGGTTGGATTCTTCGCTTTACACACAACACTCGCAATCGAGAGAAGCTTACAGGAGAACTAACAGCGGTGGAGCTCGCAAAGGCACGTAGATACTGGATAGGAGCTGTTCAACGAGAATGTTTTGCACTAGAACTTCAAGCACTCCAAGACGGTCGACCAGTTCCTAAAGAATCCAAAATAGGACCCTTCAACCCCTTCATTGAAGGCGGACTCCTCCGCCTCGGGGGTCGATTGCACTGTGCGGACCTCGCTAAGGAGCGACGGCACCCAATACTTCTAGACGGCTCTCATCGATTCACGTATCTACTCATTCGGCAAACACACATCAGACTACATCATTTTGGATTTCAGGTAATACTGTCGGAGCTCCGAAAAGAGTTCTGGATCCCTAGAGCTCGTCAAACTGTTAAGAGGGTCTTGCACACCTGCCTCCCATGCAGAATCATGAAGAACCCTAGAGGGCAGCAAATCGAAGCTCCACTACCTGCGGATAGGGTGAGACCGTCGAAACCCTTTGCAATTACCGGGATAGACTTCGCCCGTCCCCTCTATATCAAAATAGGCATTACGATGGAAAAGGCTTACATAGCGCTATTCACTTGTGCTGTTACAAGTGCGGTGCATTTAGAGTTATGTTCCAGTATGACCATTGACATATACCTTATGGCCCTTCAAAGGTTTGCTGGTAGGCGTGGACTACCATATACTATATATGCAGACAACGCAAGGACATTTCAGGCCACCAATTCAGAACTGTCGGAATTTTGGAAGGCACTGTCATCTTCGGAGACCCATCGATTCCTCGCCAAAGACGGTATAACTTGGAAGTTCATCGCCCCACGGGCAGCTTGGTGGGGAGGATGGTGGGAGAGAATGGTAGGCACAGTTAAGCGATGTCTAAGAAAGGTGCTGGGACTATCAAGACTTACAGAAGAACAGCTTAACACCACTCTAGTCAATATTGAAGCTGCGATAAATTCAAGACCGATCTTGCATGGAGATGACGCTGAACCCCTGACACCGGCACACTTTCTTGTTGGTGAAGGACTCATGACCGTGCCAACGGGACCAGAACCGACTACCAGACTTGTCTTGACAAGAGAATTCAGGCTGAGACAAAAACTTTCAGATGACTTTTGGAGAAGATGGACCAAGGAGTACCTCTTAGAACTCAAGAGCTTTCATGAAGCTCGAGGTGTGTCTGGGAGATCCATTGAGTTTAGACCCGGAGATCTGGCGTTGATTCAAGAAGATGGACGACCACGCCAATTGTGGAAAAGGGCAAGAATAGAGAGGTTACTAGAAGGAAGGGACCAGAAGATAAGGACTCTGATTCTTCGAACCCCACAGGGACATAAAATAGCCCGACCAATTCAGCTGGTCATCCCCCTAGAGGTTGACCAGGGTGGGGAGAATGTTGGGAATTGATAGACACTACTTGAGATCATTCTTTGGACTGTGCTATGTTTTATATCTTTATTTAATATCATTGTGTCATAAGTGTTATATCTTAGATTTTTAGATTTTTTGATAACAATAATAAATAGAAAAGAAACGAGACTAGTATGTTTACTTGACTGTTCTTCCAATATCACGATAACTGGTAAACAGTCTAGTTGATAGCGTATTAGTTGTATTTATTGTAGGTATTGTAGCTTCTAAGCTGAAGAAGGAGGACAATGTAATGAGACAAAGTATCTCACCTGAAGAATGCTTGCTTGCGACACATAGATTTATAGCAACCAGTCGGACTTTCGAAGATTTGAAATTACCACAGAAATTGCAGCTCAAACATTTTGGCGTATAATACCGGAGACGTGTGAACTCATATACGATCTTCTGAAGGATGAATGTAAGAAGGTAAATTTAAATAAATAAATATTAACGACAACGATAAAATTATAAAATTACTCTATTTGAAAACATGAATAAAAATTACACAATCCACCAGGTAATATTTTACAACAAATATATTGCAATTGTTGCAAAACTTATTTTTATACGCATAGGTGGGGTGGTATTCTGAAGCAGCAGACGTTGTACTGGGGTTTGGCGACATCGTACACTGCACTGGTATAAAGGTATCTGTAGCATGTTGTGAATTGTTTGGGGTTGATTGGAGTCGTATATCTACTACGTCCGTATTTTCATTTAGTTTCTCCAGTAGTCCTTTCGTTATTACTTTCTGGATGAGAGCTTCGGCATAAATTTGCTGAGTGCTATTCATTTTCCTCAGTTTCTGGGAAACTTGCTTTCCCGGGGCATCGCAGTCATCACTTTCCTTGGGCTTCTCATTCAGCACAGCACTGCAAAATTGAATCAAACTTGCCATGTCAACCTCCAGCCTCTTAGATGTTTTCAATATTTTTGGATACAAATGGGGATTCCCTGAAAAACTGAAATATACTACACATAACGTGTATTACATTAATTGATCTCCATATCTTATACTGTAGACGACGTCGCATATAACTAAAACCTGGTTTTACATGAGCCATAAAATGTTCTATATCGATGAAAATTGAAAAAGAATTACAAGCTATGGATTAACTTCGGTAATAAGTGAAAAAGAAGCCCGAGCGACCTAATTTACCACTTTCTAAGGCAATAAATAAATACATAAATTTGCAAAAAAAACCATTTGGCTATTGTAAGATCTTAATTTTACATTTACGAGTCATCTGTAGGCCTCCAATCTTAAGTGACGGAAAGTCACTTTTATTCCCAACATTTCCTTGAACTTCTAACGGGTATTTAATGCAAATTCAGTCCTTCTCATCACTAATAACTGGTTTCTATTTCTCATATAGTTGTATATTTTGGTCTTATGTTGCCATTACGTAATATTTTTAGCATTTGTGTTAAAAGCTCCATATTTTAATCATATTTGATGGTAGCTGATGGTACAGAAAATCCCTGTCACTAGCTCGTTATTTAAACATAAATAGTCACTGTACAACATTATTTCATTATACGTCCAGGTCCGTAAAAATAATAGTCTACCTTTCATGACATGATGACCAACGCAACTTAATTCTAAGAGAGGATTTAAGAACAATAGAGAAGAGGGTAAATGTATTGAACAGTATTTAAATAAATACATACTAAAATAAATAAATGTTGGAAGTCTGATATAATAATAAAAATAATAATAATAACAATAATAATTGTACGGGCTGGTACACCTCTACGCCGCACATTTGAATTTTCCGCCTTAAAGTACTCCTCTACAGGCGAACCTGTGAACTTAAAACTGGATCTACTTAAACTTTTGCTCTGAAGATGTCACTGTGTTTATTTCGACGTGTTTCTGTTTACTATTTATCAAGAAGTTTGGACATTGTCTCATAGATGTCTCTACTAAAAACTATGTTCATGCACCCTGGTGTGAAGTGAGGGAACGTTCTTGAAGATATTTTGTACTCAGAAGTTTTCTTATTACTAAATTTCGTTCTTTCATTTGTGGGTTGGCAATATTAATCTTTTCTTTCCACCAGTTTTGAAGTTAACCAATCAATTATTTCTGTAATGAATTTTTGACCAATCGTGTCTTTCTTCTTCGATTTTGTGTGTAACTATGTACTGTATCCAATAAACGCCTGTGGGTGTATCTTAATGATTCATGAAAGGTCTCGAATTTTCCCCGAGGGTATAAAACCTGCTGATTTTCTTGTCTCTGGGCCATTTCAACAACTTATAACCTAGTGTATGGACATGTAGCAGGAGGCGGGAAGCGCCTCTTTCATCGAGCAGCTGCTCTTCAATAAGGTAATGGACCTTTATCATCTTTATTTTCTTGCTAGCTCAGCAGTTTAACCCTCGGGAAAGGTCTGAATCCCTTTACAATGTAAACTATCTTTTCGACATGTTAATGTTGCCGTTTGATGTAAAAACTTCATTAAAATCTGTAACTGGGATTGAGAGTGCTTTACCCTCTCGAGCTCCCCTTCATATCGATTGGAGGTGACTACGTTTTCTTCCTTTCTGTAATGTCCTAAAATTTTCTTATACGAGTCACCTCCATAGTTTGGGAATAGCACCTGTTTCATCGGCTTAGTGCCTCGTAGATTTAAAAAAAGGTTTCATGTAGGAGTGCAAGTACACGCCTCCATTCATCTTGGCATTTTGGGCCATTTACTTAACCTGTTCTTTTCTGCTAAGGCCCAGTAGGTTGGGTCAGCTCTTTTATTTGTGGTAGAAGTGCCTCAGAGAGGCTTGATATTAAAAGTTGGGAGTAAGTGCTCCATGTATGAAGGTGTTTTCTGCCCTTTGGTAAATATGTGGTTGTGAGCTGCGAGCTCAGAAATTGTAAAACATTGGGCCTTGAAGCCCAGAGTGTTAATTTGTCTCTAAATCTTGGCTTTCCTGGTCTTGTACCTGATTGTCGGTTATTTGTTGACTTGTTGTTATTTGTTAAATTTTGAAATTCTATGTAAAAATTGTTAAGTTTTGCTATTTTCGAAAATATAACTTTTAATGCAATTTTAATTTATATCTCGGCCTTGTAGTTAGACCCATTCACCCCGGCACCTTCTTTCACTTCTGCCGATCCACTAAACCACGGTAACAAGTGGTAGCAGAGCGTGGTTGAATGGGTCTCATTTAAGCCCCTCTTGACGACTAAACATTGCATTTAATTTGAACTCTAACAATTTTCTCAGTTGCTGGAATTTTCTTTTCCAAATTTCTAAATTTGTCAAGCTTTTGCCATCATGTCCGGCCCTCGCGAAGTCCTCCATCCCGGCTATTTGCGCAAGGAGGAATTGATTTATGAATTAATCATCAGAAATGTTCAACCTGGAGGCACGGTTGCGGATGATGCCACCAAACTTAAGGATTCCCTTGATTTGCCGATTAGTATCCCAACCTTGGGAGAGAAAGATATCGATGAGGCTCTCTCCACGATCACTGACAACACTACTGAGCTAGCATCCGTAGTTAGTTTTTTGAAGTAGGTGATCAATCCCCAAATCAACAGGCTAGATTGTACCATTTTTATAATAGTGTGAGCGATCTATTGCCTCTTAAGTTAAATGAACTTCAGGGTAAGGAGGCTAGTAATCTTGTAGAACACTTTTCTAAAATGTCCAATAAAGTTAGTCAGTTGTTAACTGGGACAGTTCCTCCCAAGACCGATCAAGCCAAGGTTGCAAACATAGCTAATGAGGAGGATTCTTCCAAGGGGGAAGAAAGTAGAAAATCCGTAGGAGACCAACAAACATCTGCCCCATTAGAAACTGAGTCCGGTCTTCGTACATCCATTCCTCCATTTGTTTTGAATAATGCACTCTCTGAAACAGCTTCTCCGCCCCCTAGGCCGTTACCTACTATGTCACCTGAGTTCAGTAGTTTGCCTCATCCTTTAGCGATGTTGCTTAGGGGTATTTCTAAGTTTTCCGTTACTCTAGTGATGTCATTTCATTTTTAAGATTTTTAGTAGAGTTCCAGGATCACGCTCTTGTCTTTTCTCCTTCCCCGTGTCAAATTCTTCAGATTATTTATCCCTATTCCATTGGTGTCTTCTCAGATAAAATAGTAAGAGCCATAGCTGATCAATCCTCTATAGATGACTTCCACGCCCATCTGTTAGCTAATTTCATTCCGGCTCAAGCTAGGTCTTCTCTTATACAAAAGTACTATTACCGAGTACAGTGTCTGGATGAAAATCTGGCCGATTTCATCCAAGACATTAAGTTCTACACCAGGGTATTTGCTCTTCATTTCCCTGAAGATCAAATTGTACAGGCAATTGTGGAAGGGATTTCACCACCCTACAGGTCATATCTGTGTTTTGCGTCGCGTCCTCAAACCTTTGCTGAATTAGAGGCTATGGCTGTCTCAGCTGAAGGAGTTAGATATGCCGACACCTTACGTGTCGCGAAGGAGCCCCTCCGTCCTCGCCGAACTTCCATAACCCGCAAAGATTACGCTTGTGATTCGGCAGACCATCACCGGAACAAGTGTCCTTTGGTTAAATCTAGTGGGACAAGGAATGGAGCAGGGTCAACCCAAGGCTTTTTTAAAATGCGGCTCGTTTTCCCATGTAGCCAAGAATTGTCCTAATACTATTAGCACCCCCTCCTGCTCAACTTCTGGTGCAACTTCCACCAACGCAAATAATCAAAAATGACTAGTGGCTTTGGCTGAGTCGGCAAATTCATCTTTTCAAGGCTCAGCCCCCAAGTAAACCATCCGAAATCGCAGGCGCGGAACATGGTAGAGACTCTTCCAACCCCACCATGGAGTGCCCTAAAGAATGTCTTAGGATTACGGCGGATACCCCCGCGCTTGTACCATTTCTCAAAATTGAGTTGAATAACAAACCGCTTACTGCTCTATTAGATTCAGGAAGTGTGTTGCATTATTTCGGCTGAATGGTACTCTAAATTAAAGTCTGCCTGTAAGTTTTCTTATTATTGTCCGTCTTCGGTTCAGTGCGTTTCGGCTAACACTTCTCCATTAGAAATTTTAGGTTTCATCTTTGCCAAAATTAGGATTGCTAAATTTACTTGGAAAGTAAATTTGTTTGTGGCTTAGCATTTGTCTTGCCCCATTATATTAGGAGCAGACTTCATGTCTCACACTGGTCTTGTGCTCTTTATTCAGAGCAAGTCGTGCACTTTCAAATTTGCTAGTAATTTCAAAATCACGTTATTAAAATGTAATTCTGTGTCGTGTTAATCTGTTTCGCCTACCCAGGGTGAGATGTTGTTAGACCTTAGACATCTTCCTAAGGAGCAGGCTGAGAGTATTCGTAAGTTGTGTCAGTCGTTTCCAGAGGTTTTCTCCGATACTCTTGTTACTGAACTTATTGAATACAAGATTGAGGTTACGGATTCGATCCCCGTTAGGTTCCCACCCTATAGGTTATCTCCACCTAAAATGAAGGCTCTGAAGGAGATCATAGGTCAGATGCTGAAACATGTAATAATTCGGCCCTCTAAGTCAGCATATTCATCGCCTGCTTTCTTAGTCCCGAAACACCAAGGTGGCTTCAGGCCTGTGATTGACTATAGGGCTTTAAATTGGAAGGTGGTGTTACAATCTGTGCCCTTTTCGACCTTCACTGTTGTTTTTCATGGTTTCGAAAAGCTAAGTTCTTCACTATTTTAGACCTTAATCAGGCGTATAATCAGATCCCTCTAGCCGAAGAATCTTACTGCTTTTGCCACGGATTGGAAATTGTATGAGTACAACCGCGTGCCTTTTGGGCTCCCCACGGGAGCAGCTGTGCTTACGAGACTGCTAGATAGGGCCTTCTCTGGCATCAAATTCGAGTACATTTACCATTATCTTGATGATGTCGTCGTATTTTCTGAGACCTTTGAAGAACATCAAAATCATCTGAAAGACGTCCTTAATCGCATTCGTAAGGCAGGGTTAACTGTGAAGTTGTCTAAGGTTGCTTTCGCTAGCCTTCCATGGTGTCGCAGTGGACCATTCTAGAACACAGGCCATCCGTGATTTTACACCTCCCAAGGACATCGAAGATATTGCCAGATTCATTGGCATGGTGAATTTCTTCAAGATATTTATTCCTAACTTTGCTGTCAGGGCGCCGCCATTTAACTTACTTCGTAGGAAAGGCGTCAAATTTGAGTCGGAGCCTTCTCAACAAGCCGCTTTCGAAGACCTCAAATTAGCGCTTTGAAACGCCCCTGTCCTTGCTATGCCTGATTTCTCGAAGAAATTCATTGTCCAAATCGACGCGTCGTCGTCGGCGGTGGCTGCAGTCCTTATTCAAGAGACTGAACTAGGGAGGCGACCCATCGCCTATGCATCTAGGACTCTATCGGCTCAAGAAGCCAAGTATTCCATTTATGAACTTGAAGGTCTGGCAGTCTTATTTGCGCTAGAGAAGTTCCGCCTCTATCTGGAACACGTCAAGTTCGACTTGGAAACTGATAACCAAGCCTTAAGTTGGGTCTTAGCTAGGCCGCGTCGTACTGGTCGCATAGCCCTCTGAACCATCAGGTTTTCTGCCTTCCAGTTTGATGTTAGGCATATAAGAGGATCTGAAAATGTTGTGGCGGACGGACTAAGCCGTATGTTTTCTACTGATGTAGAGACCTCCGAACAGGAAGATAGTTCTTCACTTCCCGAGTCCATACCTCCTGGTGCAAATGCCATTCTAACTTATGCTCCCATGTTCTTTAGGGATATTGAAAAATATCAAAGTGAAGATCTGACGCTGGCCCCTATCATGGAAACCCTTTCTTCTGGGGAAAATGTCGTCCCTTATCTGTTGAGGAATGGGGTTTTTATGTTGCCCGTCGAGGCATGATCAGAAGATGAAAGGTGTGGTTCCAGCTGTTCTTGTACCTATGATCTTCAAGTACTACCATGAGACCCCTTTAAGGGGGCATTTAGGCATCTTAGAAACTCGAGAAAAGATCCGAGAAATGTTCATTTGGAAAGGTATGGACGGTGAAATTCGAGAATTGGTAAAGGCTTGTAAATCTTGTTGGCTTAGTAAACCTACCATGTCCACTGAGCAAGGGCTATTGTCTTCTCATCAAGTGTCGCGCCCCATGGAACGCCTCTATATCGACTACGTAGGAACGTTCCCCCAATCGAAGGGGAATGCCAATAAATTCATCCTTTTGTGCGTAGATGGTTTCACAAGATTTTCCTGGCTATTTCCAACTAAGCTGGCTACCGCTCAGTCCACCATTTCTTGTTTAAATTCCATCTTTGATTCTTTTGGTCCGTGTCAATATATTGTTTCTGATAATGCTAAAACTTTTACCTCCAATTTCTTCCAGAAATTCTGTTTTGATCTGTCCACCTCTCACGTAACTACTTCGGCGTATTATCCCCAACAATCCCTGGCTGAGCGGGTCAATCGTAATCTGAGGTCGGCTCCAATTGCCTATCATCATGATGATCATACTAGATGGGATACGTCCCTGCATTGGTTGGCCTTCGCTTTGAATTCGGCGGTTCATGAATCTCATAAGTTCACTCCAGCTTCGTTGATGTTTAAGTTCCTACCCAACACGCCGCTCTCTAACCTTTGGTCTCTTAGTGATATTCTACCTGAGACAATAGATCCCGATAATATTAGAGATCTTTTGAAGGAGGCTAAGGCCAATCTTAAAGTTTCTCATGAAAAGGTTCGGGAATGATATCGTGGACGGAGGCCCACCAATTTAAAAGTAGGAGATCAAGTCATGGTTAAGAACTTTGTTCCCGCGGGCAAGCTTGCCCCCAGATTTCATGGGCCGTGCATCATTTTTGGATTTCCTGACTCCTGTTACATTATTAGTGAGCAATCCAGCCACCGAGAGGATCTTTAGGGTACACCTGTCTCAGGTAAAACCTGTGTAATGTCATTGTTAATTTAGCTATCTACGTCTTGCAACAGTGGGAAGGTTATATTTTGTTTTAGATGCCTTCTGCCCCAGTTTATTTTAATTGTTATAGAAAGAGGTATTTGATGTACGATCTTCCCCTCTGGTTATTCTGCTGTCCTTTCCCTTGCGGCCATTACCAAGCTCCCGTCTCCTGCTAAACCATACCAGTGGCTATAATTTTCCACGCCGCTGGCCCATCAGCCTCACCAAAAAGATCGTACCCTAAAATAAAAAGTCACCAACAATTTCTGCCGCCGAGATCTGACTGTTTCAGTGCCCCGCAGCCGTTCGTCGCAGTACAGCCACCGAAGTGGGGCAGGGCTCACTCCACTCCCGTGATGTCTTCCTGGGTACGGCACGCCGGAGTCCACCTCCCGGCAAAAGCTAATGTTCGGCGCACCAAACGCCAGCTTATTTGGGGACTGTAGATAAACTTCGCTTCTGCGGCGTTCTTCAGCACGACTACCCCTCTCATAGTAGCGGAAGAGAGGTATCTCAGGGTACTTGAGGGGTCCGGGTGACTTCGACTGGTCATTTTCATCATGTAGTTAGCATTCGACGGCAACAAAGACACTCTCAAGCCGGAGTTCTACTAACTCCTAACAATCGACTTCAAAAAAGGGAGACTTTAAAAAATTTTGTGGTTTAAATGTTCTTCAAAATTCTTCTACAAAAATTTGGAAATTCATAATGTCTCCTCCATATTCTCCCACAATATATTTGCAAGGAAGCCGAAATTTTCTTCAATTGATGATTAAATTTTGTTTAAAGAATTCTTCTATGTCACCCCGTTGAAGGACATTTGGGGGGGGGGCTGTACCGGCTGGTACACCTCTACGCCGCACATTTGAATTTTCCGCCTTAAAGTACTCCTCTATAGGAGAAACTGTGAACTTAAAACTGGATCTACTTAAACTTTTGCTCTGAGGATGTCACTGTGTTAATTTCGACGTGTTTTTGTTTACTATTTATCAAGAAGTTTGGACATTGTCTCATAGACATCTCTGCTAAAAACTATGATCATGCACCCTGGTGTGAAGTGAGGGAACTTTCTTGAAGATATTTTGTACTCAGAAGTTTTCTTATTACTAAATTTCGTTCTTTCATTTGTGGGTTGGCAATATTAATCTTTTCTTTCCACCAGTTTTGAAGTTAACCAATCAATTATTTCTGTAATTAATTTTTGACCAATCGTGTCTTTCTTCTTCGATTTTGTGTGTAACTGTGTCCTGTAGCCAATAAACGCCTGTGGGTGTGTCTTAATGATTCATGAAAGGTCTCGAATTTTCCCCGAGGGTATAAAAACTGCTGATTTTCTTGTCTCTGGGCCATTTCAACAACTTATAACCTAGTGTATGGACATGTAGCAGGAGGCGGGAAGCGCCTCTTTCATCGAGCAGCTGCTCTTCAATAAGGTAATGGCCCTTTATCATCTTTATTTTCTTGCTAGCTCAGCAGTTTAACCCTCGGGAAAGGTCTGAATCCCTTTACAATGTAAACTATCTTTTCGATATATAAATGTTGCCGTTTGATGTAAAAATTTCATTAAAATCTGTAACTGGGATTGAGAGTGCTCTACCCTCTCGAGCTCCCCTTCATATCGATTGGAGGTGACTACGTTTTCTTCCTTTCTGTAATGTCTTAAAATGTTCTTATACGAATCACTTCCATAGTTTGGGAATAGCCCCTCTTTCATGGGCTTAGTGCCTCGTAGGTTTAAAAAAAGGTTTCATGTAGGAGTGCAAGTACACGCCTCCATTCATCTTGGCATTTTGGGCCATTTACTTAACCTGTTCTTTTCTACTAAGGCCCAGTATGTTGGGTACAAGATACCTTTGTTTCTTTGTAAGTGTGCCTTGAGGGCAGTTTATAGTAAAGTCTGTTGCGGCCTTTGATAGGCTCAGAAAATTGAGAGCGGGTCAGCTCTTTTATTTGTGGTAGAAGTGCCTCAGAGAGGCTTGATATTAAAAGTTGGGAGTAAGTGCTCCATGTATGAAGGGGTTTTCTACCCTTTGGTAAATATGTGGTTGTGAGCTGACAGCTCAGAAATTGTAAAAAATTGGGCCTTGAAGCCCAGAGTGTTAACTTGTCCCTAAATCTTGGCTTTCCTCATCTTGTACCTGATTGTCGATTATTTGTTGACTTGTTATTTGTTAAATTTTGAAAATCTATGTTAATATTGGTAAGTTTTACTATTTTCGAATATATAACCTTTAATGCAATTTTAATTTATATCTCGGCCTTGTAGTTAGACTCATTCACCCCGGCACCTTCTTTCACCTCTGCCGATCCACTAAACCACGGTAATAATAATAATAATAATAATAATAATAATAATAATAATAATAATAATAATAATAATAACAATAATAATAATAATATTAGTAACAGGGCATGAATTTAGCATAACGAATTCTGCAGTTGTGATATTTATTTTAAACGGAACATGACATATTTGGTTATTTTTGGGTCACATTTTGTTACCTCTAAGGTCATATTCGCTTGCATATTTGGACGAATTAGTTCTTAAACATCCGAACCCTTGTTATATGACGTATCATTCAACACAACTACAACCGTGCACCTTTTCTTTTGTAGATGCCAAATACTGAAGAATAATGGAAAGAAGTGGCATTAGGATTCAAGAACCATTGGCAAATTATTAACTGTGGTGGAAGCATCGACGGCAAACACATTAGAATCACAAAACCACCAGGATCAGGAGCACTCTATTATAATTGCAAGAAATTCTACAGTGACGTTTTACTAGCTATTGTAAATTCTCAACATGAATGTCTATATATTAACATTGGGAAACAAGGTGGAATGTCCGATGGGGGCGTTATTGAGAGTTCGTTTCACACACGCTTGCAGAATGGAGGAATGTGTTTACCAGGTAACAAAGAAACGGACGAAGGACTGAACTTCATATTCGTTGCAGATGAGGCGTTTGCATTACACAAACACATTTTAAAAGCCATACCCACAACAGAAATTAACACATGAAAAACGAGTCTTCAACGAGCGCGAAATGTAGTTGAAAATACATTCGGCTTACTGCGTTCGAGATTCAGGGTTTTACACACAAGCATTAATATGCAGCCACAAAAGGTTTATTGGCGGTGTGTGTACTTCATAATTTCTTAATGCGCAGAAGTTCCAAGTAGTTCACTACTTCCACCGTTGATAGAGAAAATCCGGTACGGTAACATATGAAACAGAATTAGGATTATGTAGAAATGAGAGATTGAATGGTAGTATGGTTCCTTTACAGCACACCTCCGTCCGGAACACACTTTTGGAGGCAAAACAAGATAGGGAAGTGTTCCTTCACTTTTAAACAATAAGGGGAGAGCTTCGTGGCAGAATGAAGTGATAAGAACTGGGAAGGCCTAATGTAAGCACACTGGTGTAGGGCAGAGGCAGAAAATTTATGACAATCATAAGGTCTTAACACACGCCTATTGGCAAAAATAAGAACCTAAAAGTATGATTTCACAATCATCCAGCGGATATATTAGGAAACAACAAGAAACGGGCTTTTAAAATGGGTACCGATCAGAAAGCGACATTCCCGAGTATACTTGTGCTTTTCCTTATGCAAATATACAAAATCACGAGTATACTCGAGATTTTATGTTAATAGGTTAAAAAATTTAATATCTTTTACTTTACCTAGAAGGTTGTAAGAACTTTAAATAGGATAATTTCCAAATTATTCCCATCTCAACTTGGTGTTGAGGCAAGCTTTCTGTTAAATCAGTTGTAACTTTAACCTTTAATTATCAATAAAGCTTGTCCTCCTGTTGTTCTGTGTTAAAAAATGTTCCATGTATTATTTTTCAACCGGGAAGGAATTTCCCTTTTCATCTCGCTACTTCGTTTATTTTCACGTTCTTCTAATACGTAAAATTTATTCAATTCATAGTAAATGGAATGTAGATATAAATGTAAGCTAACGTTAACTTAAATTCCTTGTTTTGTAATATTCATGTTTTAAGGTTAGGTCCTTGTCTCTCGCATGTGGTGTAAAGTGAGTTAATTTTATGTGTATTTCTATTTTGTCTTTGGTTATGTTATTAATTTTCATGAATCTATCTTAAATGTTGAATATATATAAAAGACAGTGTATATAATGAAATGAAATGGCGTATGGCTTTTAGTGCCGGGAGTGTCCGAGGACAAGTTCGGCTCGCCAGATGCAGGTCCTTTGATTTGACTCCCGTAGGCGACCTGCGCGTCGTGATGAGGATGAAATGATGATGAAGACGGCACATACACCCAGGCCCTGTGCCAGCGAAATTAACCGATTAAGGTTAAAATTCCCTGCCGGGAATCGAACCCGGGACCCCTGTGACCAAAGGCCAGCACGCTAACCATTTAGCCATGGAGCCGGACAGTGTATATAATAATAAATATGTAAGCTATGAGTAATATGGCTACAATGTTCATGGTGATTATTTATACACGACACAAAAACGAAAAAATAACACGTTTCCACTTAACAGGTCTGCTTCTTGTTCTTGCTCCCTCTTATCTTCCTACTCCTCTACGTCTTGTGTTTGATCTTTGAGCGTTAAATCCTGACTTTCATTGACATTAGCAGGTAGGTTGCTTATGCTACACTGAGGACGATATTGTTCTTTCGTGAAAAGTAGAAGACCATAATACCTACTTAGCGCAATAATGATTAATTATTAACCGATAAATCATGGCTTCTTATTTTCTGTATAAAGAACTATATACTTAGATTCACGTATACTCCAGAATAGCAGTCAGTAATTTTTACTAACCATAATGTTGGTTCATAGGCGTCATCTGCTCTCGCTCCACTTCACTCAGAGGATTCGATTTTCTTAGTTTGCTTTCGGAATCTGCTTCTTAAATTCTGAATTTTCTTCTTCACAAAGGTATGATCTGCGTCTGGAAAGGTTTCCCGCACGCATTCAACTAGATAATTGTATGCCATACTTCTTAAAATTTTATTCATGTACGCCTCATGTTTTAATTGCCAGAGACACGGCCGCTCTCTGTACATTCCAATAAATTTCTCTAGCAGTGCCTTTGTCCACTCCATGCTTTCCTTACAAGGGGCTTGATCTGGGTGGCGAGATCTTTCCGTTGAGGTGCTGACAACAGATCTGGCCTGTAGCAAATAACGCCTCAAACTGACCTCGCTCACTAGCGAGCAGTCCTAGCCTGTCGGTACGCGTCACAAAAGGCTTCGCCTGTCACAATTCCTTTCCGTGTATGGCCATCTGATGACATAGCCTAAAGCAGCAGGTGATCACGCAGATGTTACAATCGAAACACAGGAATCGAGAAAACTTTAAATTAATAAACACATATTGAAATTTTTCAAAGACTTACCAAACACGGCACACGCAATACGATGATGTAGCTTTGAAACGTTCACTCGGATAGCAGAATGCTTTTTTGCTAGGGGCTTTACGTCGCACAGTCACAAATAGGTCTTATGGCGACGAAACAGAATGCTTACGACAGGCAAAACATATTGACAACACAAATAAACAAGGATTAGGAATGCACACACGGTAATTACATCTTTTAAAAGGAAGTTAACATTAACTAAATTACCCTTTTTGAAACTTCAGTTCACAAAAACCACGCACTGCTACCAATGTGCCTGTAATATTTCGACATTAAATACAATTTACAATAGTTAACACCATACCATAAAATCAAAATTGAACAAGGTAAAATTCACGGAAACTAACGGCAGGATGTGAAACGCTGGAAAAACCCTACGAGGTTGTGAATCGAAGAACTTTTGTGGCCTAAACTTCGAACAAAGAATAATTTAGTTAATATCTACTTATCGTAAATACTTATTTATTATAAAAACATATAAAAAGGAAATAGTGGACATTACGGTTAACATGAAAGACGAAATAGAAAAACAGACACTGAAGTTGTAGTAAAAGGAAATAATGAACTCTACCGTTGACATAAAATACAAAATAGAAAAGGAAACCTTAAGTAATTAAATTGCAGTCTTACAATCTTCTCGGTACTAAAATTTCATGTGAAATACAGTACTTTTAATGTCAAGCGACGATCTTCACCAAAAAAATACAGGTCGAAAGAAAATAAAAAGAAAACAGGACTACTGAGGCCAAGCTTAGGTTACAAAAATGTTATAACAGGCTCGCCTCGCCTCGCCTCGCCTTCTTTACACCATCGTAAATGAAAATTGATTATTGCTAGAAAAATCGACGCGTAAAATCCTGTGACAAATTTAAGAAAAGTGAAATAAAATGACGTTACATTAGGAAATTTAAGATTTCGTTACCCCTAGAGAAGCCAGAGCTCCCATGGAGCCCAGTGCTCTCAGGACAACTCGGCCGCTCTACATGATGACGAAGACAGAAAATCCGAGACTCTGTGTGGATGGTGTAACCTGAAATGCCACAGTAAAATTAGCGACCAATGACCGCACAGGTAAAATTTAAACGATTAATTGGACGCTTGTTAAGAAACACCTCGATTCTTGTTCAAGTCGCAGAAAAATCGACACGTGCGATACAGTGTGTACCACAAATTTCGTCAATAAAATTTTATACAATTTTAAATGATAAAGAATTTACTTGAAGCAGGCCCAATATATAAACTCTCGCAGCGCACGTTACAATTTAAGCTTATTTTATTTAGACTTTGCGACCCATTTATTTCACCCAACCCCTTCATGCAGCTTCTCCGCTGAGCTAGGCTAAAAGTTAGGGGACAGGGAAAGATACAGAACAGAATAATCTCAGCTCAAAAAGTACAACAGCAGAATGGAGATACAGAAGACACCACACATAAGATAAAATTAAACAAAAATACCACGACACAAATATCTGCTTCACAATCACAACACAAATATTTTCAACATCAGAAAGGACACGAAGATTGGAACATACGAAAAAATGGTGGGAATCCCCAAACAGTCCCTTCGAATGGACTTGGATAATGGACTGGCTGAAGTGATCCTATGCACTCATAAAAGTGAATGAAGAAGAAGTAAGCTAAAATGCACTGCTACAGAAAATGCAAGTTCTTATGCCCTAAAATGTGTGTGTAAAAGATGCAAGTGGTATCTCTCTGGATTTAAAAAATGTTTCCAGATGGTCCAATAGGTAAAAAATCGTACATTTACTTAGAGGGTATTGTGTCAACAAAAACTACATGTATCACTAACACCTGTTAAACTATGTGTGCATATATTCACCCCCTATCTGAAGTATTCCATGTTTCAAAATTTCACAGCTATTCAGCCATCATTTTCCCTTAAAGGAATTTGGCATGTATAAAAATATTTTAATGGAGTTACAATTTTATAAATTTCTATTACATGCAAACATTTCCATGGATAAAAATGTAAAGTAGCAAGTGCCAGAAATAACTGTAAAAGAAAATTACTTCACACGCACATGGCAAATGCTTCAATCTTTTAAAATATTACATTAATAAAACAAATTGGATTTCAAGAACATAATAAAAATATTAACTGGCTTCATACTAACCTAACCATGTTTACATAAGCTATTCTAAGCTAACCAAGTAAATATTTGCAGCTTACTTACAAATAAAAATATCAACTTTATTCTTTGTTAAATGATTAAACCTAATGACATTTTGAAATAGAACGTTAAAAGGAAACTTTCAACACTGTATAGTCTACTTCACTGTGTAACAGTGTCCCTGAGAAAATAATCTTTAAACTTATCTCTAATTTCACATGAACGACGACTTGAGGCATCCACATTTCCTTCAGCATTATAGCCATCCATGTCATTTGTTTAGTTTTCAAAGGCTTTTCGATCTCACACGAGTTCATCGCACCCTACCCCATCTCTATCCAGCACCGGTATCATGATATGCAAGACACAGGTTGCCAGTATTAATTTGTTGGCATTTTCTGGTTTCACTGATATTGGGTAAGGTAAATCCTGAACTTTTATCGATAATTGAAAGTCCGTTTGTCATCGGTGAGTCCCCTTCTTGGATAGGACTTCAATAACTTTAGAGGAATCTAAATGCCTCATCACCTACAACCACATGAGACAGGTTCTATCTGCGCACTTTTTAGCGATAGATTTACACCCTAGTGCTGAATCGGTCGACCTCGGCAATCTTCGAGATTCGTACTGGCAACCATTTAAACACAAACTATGAATCGCTTATGCATCGCTGTGCGACATCTAGCGTACACTTTACGTACTAGTACTGTTGTTATTTACACGGCAAAGCCAAACTATAGAATTCACTCCATGAATAAGATTCGCATCGAGAAATTTTATATAATGTGTGTGTGACACAGTTGTTGGCTTAAGATAACAAAGGTTTAGAAAATTCATATCGATCGATCATATTATCGATTCAATTCAGATTTCATTTCCTTTCAGTTGGCAGTACTAAAGGAACCGGGAGAGCTCCCGCCTTACTCCTCAAATCCGTACACACATCTATCGCTAAAAAGTGCGCAGCTAATACTGTGTACCTCAATCATACAGAGATTTGTTTTCTGGGAGGCCGATCTGCTTATTAATTTATTTCTGTTCAAATTTAGAATTCGAAAAGATCCCTTCATCACTGTTTCTATCATAGGAACCAACATCTATCACAATGAAATTCAGGTGCACAGACACAAGTGTCATCAAAACATCTTATAATTAAAGTACAATGAGACACTCTTGTGGGGCTTTCGTAACCTCACATGCTTTCCATACAGAGCTCCTACACAGTTAGGAAATTGTTTCTTAATAGCAAATTTTGAATAGAAAATTTTGTTGCAAATTCTTCCTAGTCTTCTTTCTTTGGAAAAGACAAGAATTCTGGCTGTAACGCTCTATAAACCGCATCACATATAATAGGAACAAATCCACGGATTGTGTTGTGTGCAAGATGCAGACATGTACGAGTCACCAGTGGCAATAAATAAATAAATAATAAATAAATAAATAAATAAATAAATAAATAAATAAATAAATAAATAAATAAATAAATAAATAAATAAATAAATACATTAATTAAATAATAGATAAATAAGTAAATTAATTAATTTCCACTGTTAATTGTAGTAACTTCAAGTTATGAATTAAAACTGATGTAGATAAATGCATACATTGTTTTCAGTCCTTCTTTTAATCAATACTTTATTTGCAACCTGTAGAATGCATCAAAAAGTACCTACCACTAATCTTTTATTGTATATTTTTTCCATGAACACGTTAGCTGTTTTGGTAGTGAACATCACTTCTAACTTTAAACTTAAAAAAACCGTTGTGAGTAATTAATTTAAATGCTTACCTCAACGATACTGTCAGCCTTTTCTCAAAACTTATACTTTTCCTGTAATTTGATTGCCTGGCTTCTATTAGTGATTTCGTGTTTTTCAATAATTCCTTATAAGTATTGATGGACATTCGGTAGTGGTTCCTAAATTTTTCTTCGTCATTCCACAACGAAGGCACAAGTTGGTGGAATTCTCCAAGGCTCTCACGTTTAAGGTAAATTTGCCTTGTCCACAGCAAGAGTCTGGTTATTTTCTTCCTCGTGATATATTCATACATTAGAATAATACTTTCACCTGAACTATCGCTTTCACAACTCATCCTTTCCCGCTCGCAAACATGAATGCAAAGTCTGTAGCCGGTAATGGGCGGGAGTGTCTGCTGTTTCCGTCCAGTCGATCCCTACTGATCGATGACGAGTGTGACAAGGTAAATAAATTTATTCATTAGCACTCGATGGCAGTTGGTTGCTCTTGATCGTACGATACTCTGTGTGACAGGGGCCTTAGAAGACAGCTACCATCCGATGAACACATGCCGGTATGGTAACTGTTTTCAGCAGCTTTAGTACAAATTTATTAACGCAGACCAGTAATGCCTTACAACTATCCAATATATACATATTCTGCGACATGGCTATATTGCCCCTCAAACCCACTAACCATGTCCATACTTTCACTATTTCTGCTGATACACTCACAGACCTAACAATAACAAATAACTACCTACCAAAAGGTGCTTCAAAGCAGTTGGATACCTGTTCCTGACATATCTAGGCATGACTTCTTAAAGTTAGTATACTCTCTTTTTGTACCTATATGCCGACAAATTATGTAATGTTTATCGATTCTTTAGAAATGTGGACTTGACACAACTGAAGGATAAGTTTATCCATTTATCCATTGCCCACCTAATGGCATCCGTAATCTTGATTAGAGCTGTTGGAGTTCTTTTTATTAAGTACCATTTCCGCATATTTTCAATGCAGCGCTGCGGTTGCTATGTTAAAAGCATCCATAATGGCTTCCTTCATCTGTTTTCATGCCACATGCAATGTTGGAGGCTGGAGTCATCTGGTAGTGAGTGTATAAAATGTTCAAGACATTAGGTCAACCCACCGACTATGAGATACTGTCTGCGAAACATTTTTGGAATGTACGAAACAAGTGTGTGAGGTGTACAGTGAAAGTGAAGAAACAGATGGAACGGTGAGGAAATAGGACTGAATATTGAATGAAGGTCGTCAACATATCTACGACGTTCTGCCGAGCAGCCGACCGTCTGCTGTCGCAGATGATTTGGTGTGTGAGGTTAAAGCAAATTTTCGCGACGACAGACGTTATATAATTTCATCAGGCTCTCTCTGCTTTGGGTGGCTTTCATCTTAGGCGGCATCCTTCTTGACAAAAACATACATAAATCGGCACCCCGTTACGGCAAGTGCCTTAATAATGGTGGTAACTGTACGGAGAAGTACCGTAGTTTAAGGAAAGTAAACTTTTGTCAAGTAATGTTGTTTCTTTGAAAAATTGTGGTAATACTGAAAAAATCGTGCATCGTAAAACAAGATTTCAGGGCTGAGCAAAGAATATTCTTCCAGATCAGTAGCTGTATTCATTATTTGCTGGACATTTCTTCAGACTAGAACGATGAGTGAATCTTTTTACTTAACATGGATATTACCTTAATTAAGACATGAATTGAATAAATGTATAATAATTGTCAATATTATATAGATTATGGAGGTAAGCATTTAGTTGGGAATTTCGTCCCTGTGTACCAACTTGTACCTCGACTCACTTGTTCAGGCAATCTTTTTCCACGCTTCGATAGTCCAATGGTGATGATTCTTTGTCCATACTGGTCCTTGTAACTTGTGTTGTGCAGTGAGCAGAGGTACTCCAGTGTCATGGTGGCTTCTGTATCCCATTGTTCTGGATGGTATGACTGCTGCACTGAATTTTCGGGTGAACTGGTTCACTCTGGATCGTCCATATCCAAATAGCCCATGTTGAACTCTGTCATCAAAAGATTGTAGAGCAAGGCAGAAGACCCTGCGAGCGGTGCTTTTGCCCACCTGCTAAGAGTACACTTGACACGGTAGCCTGTGGAAACCCAGGAGCCTGTACTGCTTTGGAGATGGAAAGACCCATACGTTTGACACTGGTTATCTAGCCGTGATCAGATGTGCTGAACTCTTGTGTGTTTCCCATCCTGTGTCACCTTTTACTAGCACAGCCTGTACAAGGTCTTGACAACATCACAGTTACGTGCCATGCCGTACAATTACATTTTCCCCAGTGCCATTTCTCTGAAACGGCAGCTATATTTAATTTAATTGCTGATCAGTTTAAAATCAAATCAAATCAAAATCTCTTTATTTGCAAATGAGGTGTCTACCTCGGTGGCAAATGGTACACTAAAATACATTATTGTCAAGCACTAAATTTTAAATTAACAGGAGACGAAGAAAATTTTCCTAGAATACAATATTATACAATTTACGCTAATAATTTTTTCTATTAAACACACACATCATCCTTAATAAATTTATATTGTTTACAAAATTCTACTTATAATATCTTACAAACATAGTCAACTCAATTACAGTACGGTATGTGAAATTACGTCTAATAATACTATACAACTGGTATAAGATTAAAATTAACATTGAATTTATTTACATATTTATATTTTACCCATTTTGGAACCTAAGTAGCATAACGACCTGCTGCGTCTTAACCAGAGCCCCTTTTGCCACCACTTTTCAGAGTTCCTGAAGGGCCGTCACAGCTGCCGTAGCGGTCCCAGGGCCCTCGAAGTCCTCACTGTACTTCACCCCTACAGGCAGTCCCCTACTTGGGCTGTCCAAACTCCATAGACCAGGGGATGGAATTAATTTAATCACACACATTTATTATTTACAATATCCTGCACTGGTCGAATGCCCTCTAACATTTAATTTATTATCTCTGTTGTTGTTTATTCTCTTCTTGAATATCTGTACAGATTTTGGAAAAGGATCAAACACTACCCCTGGTAAACTGTTCCACTCCTTCACGCCCTTCCCAATGAAAGGAAATTTACCCCAATCGCTTCTGCTAAAATTCCTTCTAATTTTGTACTTGTGGTCAGTTCTACCAATATAATTATTTTCCAACCGAAGCCTCTCACGGATATCTCCCCATGCTTCTTCTCCTGTATAGGCTCTATATAATCCTATAAGTCTACTTTTCTCCCTTCTCTTACTTAAAGTTTCCCACCCAAGTTCCTTTAACATTTCTGATACACTACTCTTTCTCCTGAAATCCCCTGTTACAAACCTTGCTGCTTTCCTCTGCACACCATCTAGTTCTTTTATTAGGTATTCTTGGTGAGGATCCCAAACACTGTTTGCATATTCCAATAATGGACGAACCATACTTAAGTAACTTTTTTCTTTTAATTCTTTGTTGCATCCTTTAAGTAGCCTCATTATGACATGTAACGATCTGTATGCTTTCTCAACAACGTCAACAACATGACCCTTCCAGTGCAAATTACTTTCAAATCTCACACCTAAGTATTTGCACTTGCCATCTTTTGGGATAACTACCTCATCCAAAGTATATTCAAATTCAGTTTTAAAGCTCCTGTTTGTAAATGTTGTAACAGTTGATTTGCCTCCATTAATCTTCATATTATTTTCTTCAACCCATTCTTGGATACTGTCAAGGTCCCTTTGTAATTCTGAACAATCCTCAATGTTATTTATTTCCCTGTAAACAATTATGTCATCTGCATACAATCTTATTTTCGATGTTAAATTGTTCCCTAAGTCATTTGCGTATATTAAGAAAAGTAACGGACCGATTATACTACCCTGTGCAATTCCCTTCCAGACTTTCTCTTCCTGTGATATATTATTTCCTACTTTGACTTTCTGAACCCTTGAATTTAGAAATGTTCTTATCCAACGTATAACCCTTACGTCCAATCCTATTCGCTCCAATTTCTTTAATAATATTCCATGTTCCACTCTATCAAAGGCTTTGGAAAGATCTATGGCTATGCAATCTAACTGGCCTCCTGAATCTAACTGATCTGATATGTCCTGCTGAAATCCCACCAGTTGTGCCTCGCAAGAAAATTTCTTTCTAAATCCATACTGGCTCCTCATGAACCAATTTTTATCATCACATATCCCTCTGATGTACTTTGCTATTAAACTCTCCAGTATTTTACAAACTATACTGGTCAGGCTGATTGGTCTGTAGTTCTCTGGTTTCCTTTTATCACCCTTTCCTTTATAAATTGGTATTATTATAGATTCCTTCCATTACTTTGGTATCACACTATTATTTATGACATAGTCAAAGAGAAATTTTAAATAAGGCACTATATACCACCCCATTGTCTTTAATACCGCCCCAGTAATTTGATCACTTCCTGCTGCTTTTCCTTGCTGAAGCAGTTGGATTTCTCTGAAAATATCTTCATTTGTGAATGAGAAGCTTCTTGTTTCCCTCTGTGTCTCTCCCTCTCTATCTTCTGTTACGGTTTCCAAGTCCTGACAATCTTCTACTGAATCTCGGAATTCCCTACTAAAGAGGTTTGCTTTCTCAGTATCTGTTAAATAGTGTTCACCCCCTTCTCCCACCATTGTAGGAATTTGGATTCCTTTTCCTTTTTGATTCCTAATATATGAATACAGCTTTTTCCATTTCCCTTTGTGGTCATTACCCTCTTGAAGAATGCAATTCATATAATTCTCTTTTGCTTCCTTTTTCACTCTATTCAGTTCTCTCATTAGTTGTTTTCTAGTTTCTCTATTCTCCCTACCTTCTTTGATTTTCCTGTTTACTATTCTACATTTTCTTTTTAATTTTCTTATTTCCCTTGTGTAATAAACAGGGTCTGAGGTCATTTTACCCTTCTTAACAGGTACAAATCTCTTCTCTCCTTCCCAAATGATTCCTTTAAATTTAGCCCAAAGTGTATCCACATTATTCCCTTCACTTATCCAACAACTGAATTGTGATTTAAGGTAAGTCCCAAATTCATCAACTTTAGTTTTTCTGTATAATTTCTTGTCTTTTGTGACCCTCTTATTAAACATTTTTGGTACGAGTCCTACATCCATTATTACAGCCTTATGGTCACCTATTCCTTCAATTACCTCAGTTTTATCAACAATTTCCCATGGTTTAACCAAGAATACATCTAGCAAGTTATTGAGACGAGTTGGTTCTTGTACTACTTGTGTAAATCCTCCCTCCCAAATTAACTTATTTGCCAGTTTCTGTTCATGGGCTTCACTTGCAGCTCCATTCCATTCAACTTCAGGCAAGTTTAGATCTCCCCCAATTATTACCGTATCATTATTGGTTTTATGAGTATAATCTATTATTTTCTCAAATATTTCCATATCTCTTTCCTCTCTTCCAGGCCTATATGTTCCTATAATTCCCACCTCCTTCATATTATCACAAACTAATTTTATCCCTAATATTTCATCCCTTTCATCAGTAAACCATTCATGCGAACAATAAGTTTCCTTCACCAGAATAAATACCCCTCCTCCTTTTTTATCTCCTCGGTCTCTAAATGCTAAAGAGCTACATACCAAAATAAATCAGGTAGTTTTGGATATTCTTCAAAAGAAATATGAAATCACTAAAGATGCTAACAAGCAACATACAGTATAGATACAGTACATTTAGGTAGTGCCGTATCTTGCCTACTATATTCGTGTGTTATCTTTCGTGGGTATTAGGCCGTAATACTAATAATGATTTGTCTAAGCATTTAACTTCGTTGGTAATCTTTGAGTACAGTAGTTCTTGCAAATTTCATTTCTGTTTGTGCTTAGTAGTGACATACGGTACCGGTATTGTAATTAGGATACGTCTGAAAGTATTACTGTAGTGTACTGAACAGTAGTATACGAGTAATATCCAATTAGAATTTAATGTGCTTATTTTATTATTGTAAAATATTTGTGTAGTACTGGTGTAGTAGAGGTATACGTAGAAACTCGTACTAAAATACTGTTGTTGTAATTAGGATATGCTTAATTGCAGTTTCGAATTGTGTAGTTCTTGTGTATTACTTTCGATATTCAGTAATTAACAGCAGTTTTTATCCTGTTAGGGGTTGTAGGATACAAAATAGAGCACGTCTAAGTAGTATTGTAGTGTAGTCGTATATTAATTACCTTATTGTGTGATCTTTGAGTACTATCCCAGACAATATAACTCTCCGTTCATTTATTTTTTGCAAATAAGTTATTTTATTTTTAATTTCATTTTTCCGTAAAGAATGGCTAAGGAGCGCGAGTGTACGAACTGTGGGTGTGGCGAGGCATTGAGGGGTATGAGGGAGGAGTTGGAAAGTTTGAGGGAGATAATTAGGATTCTCACAGAAAACAGGAAGGAAGATAGGACTCCCTCAAACAATGTACAGGTTACAGTAGGTGTACAAGAGGGAGGGGAAGGAAAGGGGGGAGTTGTAGAAGACAGGTGGTCTAATGTTCTGAGGGGAAGGAGATTGCAGGCTAAGGGCTCTATTCAGGATCAGAATTCAGGACAGGTGTCTGTGCGAAATCGGTACGAGTCCTCCAGGTAGAACAACAGAGGGAAGATGAGGGACAGGGAACTGTTGGTGAGATGTGTGGAAGTAGGAGGAAGGGAAAAGGTAGGAAAGGGAAATGTAGAGTACAAGATAGGAAAAGACAGGTGGAACAGGGTCATGGGAAGGAGAAAAGGGAGGAGGAAGTAGCTCCTGCAGCTATCAGGAAAGACAGGGCTGACCAGGAGGGGAGGGGATCAAAAGAGGTGGGTAGGGTTGAGGCTCTGGTCATGGGGAATTCCATCGTTAGACACGTGGGGAAAGTGTGTGGAGGAAAGGGAACCAGGGTAGAATGTTATCCAGGAATTAGGTTGAGGCAGATGTTGAGGAAAGTAGAAGAGAGGGAGGAGGGGAAGGAGAAGGTGGTAGTGTTTCACGTTGGTACCAACAACGTAAGGCAAGCTGATATAAGTACCAACATAGTTGGAGATGTGTGGGATCTGGAAAATGCAACACGGGTGTTTAAGAAAGCGGAGATTGTTATTAGTGGAATACTGTGTAGGAGGGATACTGACTGGAGGGTGATTGGGGATTTAAATGAGACTATGGAGTGGGTATGGGGGAAACTAGTAGTGAAATTTCTAGATCCTAATGGGTGGGTAGGAGATAGGGATCTGCGCTCAGATGGCCTTCATTTAAACCGCAGTGGTACGTATAAGTTTGGACATTTGTTTGGAAGGGTAATAGGGAGGTACATTCAGGGAAACGGGATGGTCTAGGGAGCGGTGATAAGGGAACAGGGAACTGGAAATCAATAGGGATGACATAAAATTGTTAGTCTTGAACTGTAGAAGTATTGTAAAGAAAGGAATAGAATTAATTTAATAGATATATATTTACCAGATATTTAATAGGAGTTGAATCATGGCTGAGAAATGATATAATGGATGCAGAAATTTTCCCACCACACTGGAGTGTGTATCGTAGTGATAGGATAGGAATGGTGGGAGGGGGAGTGTTCATTCTGGTGAAAGAAGAATTTGTAAGCTACGAAAAATTTAAAGATGAGACACATGAAATTCTAGGTGTAAGGCTCATTTCTAAAGATAATAGGCACCTTGTTATATTTGGAGTGTACAGATAGGGAAAGGGTAGCACTGACCCGGATTCAGAATTATTTGATAGGATTGTCAGCTATGTGGGAAACGACATGGAAAGAAATGTGATTGTAGCGGGAGACCTGAATTTGCCAGATGTCAATTGGGAAGGAAATGCCAACGACAGGAGGCATGGCCAAAAATGGCAAGTAAGTTAATATGGGAATGACAGCTGATTCAGAAAGTGATGGAACCAACCAGCGGGAAAAATATCCTGGATGTGGTGCTGATAAAACCAGATGAGCACTATAGGTAAAAAACTGAAGTAATAGATGGTATTAGTGATCATGAAGCTGTTTTTGTGGTAGTTAAAAATAAATGCGATACAAAGGAAGGTCTTAAATGTAGGACTATTTGGCAGTACCATATGGCTGATAAAGCAGGCATGAGGCAGTTTCTAAAAAGTAACTATGATCGGTGGAAAACGGTAAATAAAAATGTAAACAGACTCTGGGATGGGTTTAAAGAAATTGTTGAGGAATGCTAAAGCAGGTTTGTACCTTTAAGGGTGGTAAGGAATGGTAAAGACCCACCTTATTATAATAGAGAAATAAGTAGACTAAGAAGGAGATGCAGACTGGAAAGAAATAGAGTTAGAAATGGCTGTGGAAGTAAGGAGAAATTGAAAGAACTTACTAGAAAATTGAATCTAGCAAAGAAGGCAGCTAAGGATAACATGATGGCAAGCATAATTGGCAGTCATACAAATTTTAGTGAAAAATGGAAGGGTATGCATAGGTATTTTAAGGCAGAAACAGGTTCCAAGAAGGACATTCCAGGAATAATTAATGAACAAGGAGAGTGTGTATGCGAGGATCTTCAAAAGGCAGAAGTATTCAGTCAGCAGTATGTAAAGATTGTTGGTTACAAGGATAATGTCGAGATAGAGGAGGAGACTAAGGCCAAAGAAGTAATAAAATTTACATATGATAACAATGACATTTACAGTAAGATACAAAAGTTGAAAACTAGAAAGCGGATGGAATTGATCAGATTTCTGGGGATATACTAAAGACAATGGGTTGGGACATAGTACCATATCTGAAGTACTTATTTGATTATTGTTTGGTCGGAGGAGCTATACCAGATGAATGGAGAGTTGCTATTGTAGCCCCTGTGTATAAAGGAAAGGGTGATAGACATAAAGCTGAAAATTACAGGCCAGTAAGTTTGACATACATTGTATGTAAGCGTTGGGAAGGCATTCTTTCTGATTATATTAGACATGTTTGTGAAATTAATAACTTTGTTCGATAGAAGACAGTTCGGTTTTAGGAAAGGTTATTCCACTGAAGCTCAACTTGTAGGATTCCAGCAAGATATAGCAAATATCTTGGATTCTGGAGGTCAAATGGACTGTATCGCGATTGACCTGTCTAAAGCATTTGATAGGGTGGATCATGGGAGACTACTGGCAAAAATGAGTGCAATTAGACTAGACAAAAGAGTGACCGAATGGGTTGCTATATTTCTAGAAAATAGATCTCGGAGAATTAGAGTAGGTGAAGCTTTATCTGACCCTGTAATAATTAAGAGGGGAAAATAAATGATATATGTAAAGGAGTAGAATCGGAGGTAACGCTTTTTGCGGATGATGTTATTCTCTATAGAGTGATAAATAAGTTACAAGATTGTGAGCAACTGCAACGTGACCTCGAAAATGTTGTGAGATGGACAGCAGGCAATGGTATGTTGATAAACGGGGTTAAAAGTCAGGTTGTGAGTTTCACAAATAGGAAAAGTCCTCTCACTTTTAATTACTGCGTTGATGGGGTGAAAGTTCCTTTTGGGGATCATTGTAGGTATCTTGGTGTTAATATACGGAAAGATCTTCATTGGGGTAATCACATAAAAGGGGTTGTAAATAAAGGGTACAGATCTCTGCACATGGTTATGAGGGTGTTTAGGGGTTGTAGTAAGGAAGTAAAGGAGAGGGCATGTAAGTCTCTGGTAAGACCCCAACTAGAGTATGGTTCCAGTGTATGGGACTCTCACCAGGATTACCTGATTCAAGAACTGGCAAAATCCATAGAAAAGCAGCTTGATTTGTTCTGGGTGATTTCCGACAAAAGAGTAGCGTTACAAAAATGTTGCAAAGTTTGGGTTGGGAAGAATTGAGAGAAAGAAGAAGAGCTGCTCGACTATGTGGTATGTTCCGAGCTGTCAGCGGAGAGATGGCGTGGAACGACATTAGTAGGTGAATAAGTTTGAGTGACGTTTATGAAAGTAGGAAATATCAAAATATGAAGATAAGGTTGGAATTTAAGAGGACAAACTGAGGACAAATAATCATTTATCGGAAGGGGAGTTAGGGATTGGAATAACTTACCAAGGGAGACGTTCAATAAATTTCCAATTTCTTTGAAATCATTTAGGAAAAGGCTAGGAAAGCAACAGATAGGGAATCTGCCACCTGGGCGACTGCCCTAAATGCAGATCAGTATTCATTCATTCATTCATTCATTCATTCATTCATTCATTCATTCATTCATTCATTCATTCATTCATTCATCGGCTACTTCACAATTGCCGATGTTACCTTGTAAGATCTTTTGCTACCAAGTTTTTCTTTCATACCCACCTAGATATACCTGCTCCCTTCGCAAAGCTGGAGATTGTTCTTATTGGGTCTTCTTGGATTTTTTTCTCTCTCTTCACCTGGTAGTCCTAGACTGGAGAGTCTGATTCTAGCCAGCGCCTCACATTCGAAAAGTATGTGCTCAGGTGATTCCTCTGCTTCATTGCTTTTCTCTGCTGAGTTTCAACAGTTCTTTAGTATGCTTCTTGTTTGGTCCTTTTATGAGCTCCTTTGCAAGCCTGCATCCTGGAGTACTTTTCCAATTCTCCATTCGTTCCTTTTGTACCCATTTTCCTATCTAGTATTGGGCTTGTCCGTAGGACATTTTGGGTCCACGAAGTGTGTTTCTGCCCCTTTCCTGGCCAGTTTATCTGCCTTTTCATTTCCTTCTATACCTGCATGCCCTGGTACCCATATGATTTTGACAATGTTGTACTTTGAGTGCTTCAGAAGAAGTGAAGGGCAATACCAGACAATTCCGGATATTATTCGGACTGCTTCTAGTGCCTTAATGGCCGCTTGGCTGCCCGTAAAAATGAAAATATTCTTATTCCTGCTGTTCATTTTCAGATAGCTATCACTTCCTCTTCAAGGACTGTAGTGTGTTTGCCCAAGCTCATCTGGATTGATCCCTCCTCCTGTGCCATCCTCAGTCTTTGAGCCATCAGTCCACCGCACAATATCTTCTTTTTCAGTATTTTATTTGTTGATATCTCAGGCTTCTTTCTTATAATCTCGGTCTCAAACCGTTGTACTTTGGTATCATATGGTCAGAAGGCACGTGTAGAACTTCCTCTGTTATTAGTCTGTTAATTTTACAGTGTCCTAGATTGGGTCTTTGCGGTCGAAGCTAGGGTTGTGCCACGTCCTAGGGGCCATCTGGTGGTGAATGAATATACCATTTCCATTTCTACTTCTATTACAACGTTCCAAATTCGAACGTGTCAGTGTTTAAGAAGCCTTTCTCGTGGACAGTCGAGAATTCTTCTGAGGACGCAGAGCACAGTTTTCTGCGAAACGTTAAGAATTTCACATTATTTTCTTGATGCGGCACAGGCCTAAAAGCCTACATAATATCATGTCTATATTTTTTTACTTTTACTATATAGTTACAAGTCTAAATAAATCCGGTTTTTGGAATGGATAACCTAAGCTACAAGGTAAGTTATTATATAGTGGAATTGAACCTCAATGTGTGTATCAGTTTTCTAGATCTGACGGATATATCCATAAGTGAAGAGCAGAATTTCTTTGAATCTATAACAGAAAGCAAGAAGTCAACAAGTATCAATAGAAACTGGTAAGGAAGCTGAATATAATCTTCCTGTTAAACCCATTACCTTAGATTACCATAGAAGAAGTCACATTCATCCATTCCCAGAGGAAGATCAAACATGAGCTGATGCTGATAAAGGGTTTTCAACCTCCGTCAAGTATCAGAAAAAGCAATCAGGCAAGCTGGTATTTATTTTTGCTATTGGCTTTATGTCGCACCGGCAGACCGCCTTCGAGTAGGAAGGAAGTGGCCATATTTCTGAAACACATTTTAACGCAAAATGTATACACTTAAAAATTTAACACTGAAACAATAACAAACTATAATCATTCCATTTAAGTCAACCTATATAACCTAAATATGCTCTGGAGCAGCTACATCGGAAGAATTTGATAATGCTGTAATCGGTTCAGTTTCCGTCGCGGATTTCCTTTCGTGCAAATCCTTTGTAACTGAAGTGTTCTCCCTCGGCGCCTGATATACATTTGAAGGGCCACATTGAATTTCAAAGAAATGTTTAATTGTTGACTTCGCAGTCTTCCTTGCCTCCTTTGTAACATTTAACATCTCTCTTCACTATTGCACTTCTTACTTCTTCAGGATCATATATTCGACAATTACCATTGCAGCATCGATCATTCTGAAAGCCTCGGCCATTTTCTTCGTTGTCAGCTTTCTAAGAGGCTGAATTTCCTCGACTTTAGTTTCTTCTTATTACTATTCTCACTCAAAATGATCAAATATTCGTAGCTCAGACCTTCGGCATGAGAGTTCAGTAGCTCACACACATTCTCTTCATCGACATCAGTGAATCCAATTTGCCGAGCCGTGTCCGCAATTTCTCCAGTTGACCGGTGACGTCACTGATCACTTCATCATCTAGCACTGACATAGCACCGGGCCAGAGTTTCCTCGATACACCACGCATACATTTCGGAGTAATGTCAGTCCATGCGTCTCTAATAATATCAATCGCCATCTTAATATTAAACCGTCGCCAGAAAAATCTTGATGGTAAGTTCGTCATTCGAACTGCATTCTTCCATGAGATTGGAAAAAGTTTTATGCAGACAGTATGCCTTGAATGTAGAAATAACTTCCTGGCCCATCGGTTTTAGGATAGGTGAAGTGTTCGGTGGCAGAAACACGATTTCAATGTTTTTTAATCAATAATAGAAAGTGGGTGACTGGGAACATTATCGATGAGAAGAATTTTGAAAGGATTAGTTTCTTTCTCACAGTAGGCCTTCAATTCTGTATTAAGTTCGTTAACGAAATAGTCACTGAAAATAGCAGAAGTCATCCAACCTTTTTTATTCTATCTACAATGAACTCCCAGTCTGCTCTTGTCACAACCTTTTAATGCCCTATGACTTTGAGAGTGGTAGACCATAAGAGGTTTTCACGTGCAATCTCTTGCAGCATTTCGTCTGAAAGGAAGGGTGCATATCACTCCTTGACAGCCTTAAATTTTGGCGCTGTTTTATCTTCAATACAAAGGAATGTGCGTCTAGGCATGCGTTTCCAATATAAGTCAGTTTCATCAAGGTTGAAAATCTGCTTTGCATTATAGCCTTTCTCTATGACAATTTCTTTAAACCTCTTTTTAAAATCCTCTGCTCCAACATCATCAGTCGCAGCAAACTCTCCTGTCATTTTAATGTTGTGAAAGCCTAAGCGATGCTTGAAGCGATCAAGCCAACGTGAGCTCGCCGAGAAAAGTGCTGGACCGTCCTCTTCTTTCGTTAACTCTGTACACAAGATCTTATGTTTAGCTTGAATAGCAGCTCCAGAGAGAGGCATGTGTTCTTAGTTGTGATGCTCAGTCCAATGGCTTAGCATTTTTTCCACTTTTTCCATCGCTTTCGAGCGAGATTTGGTCACTCTAGTCACACTTAAGGTAGTAGAAGATTGAGTTCTTTTCTAATGGATTCCGCATTGTCATGAATAGTTCTCACAAGATATTTACTAAGTCCCAAAGCACGCTGAATGTCAACAATATGCTCATATTTCTCATAGCATTCCAAAACTTCTAACTTTGTTTCTAACGAATACGAATTTCGTACACGCTTCTTTCCTTTGGCAGGCAAACTTTCTTTCATTTTACCCGGCATTTTAAATACGAAACCTGTCAAGTGCGACTTAACAGCTCTACTGACAGGAACTGGTGATTCAAGACTCGACAAACACGACAGAAGATGCGCAAGGAAATGCGCTTGTCCCCTTTAACATCGGTGCGCGACATAATGTACGTTGCAGAGTTCGGCACACGTGTCTGTACCCGCCTTAAGGCATTACAGCTTCAAGGTACTGTTAACAGATGGCAGCACTGGACTTAAAACCAAAATCGCGTGTATGCGACATCGTGGAGAACAAATCTGCGTATAACGGGGTTTACTTGTATTTTAAGTAGTGGTACCTACTATAAAATACTTCAGTATCCATAAAAGGATATTGGAAGCATGCTGCACTTGCTAGAATTATATACCAAGGTACATTCAAGATTATCGCGTGGTTTTAAAGTTCAGTGTTACACATATATACCACACTCTCCCTATGGTAAAAAGTACATATTAAATTTTGGAACTTGTTTTATTATTTAAACAATTCAATTACCATCCAAAAGATAGCTGCTTGTCAATTAACCTACCGACAATGCAAGCAATCATAAGAAGACATCTACTCTGATGCCCTGTAGTGAATCCATACCATTTCAAAAGTCTATAGAAAACCTAGGTGTCATCATGAATGACATACTAAAGAGGAAAGATTGTCTCAATGGCTGCAGGGAATATGCATCTCTTCATACCCTAAACATTAAACAAACCGTTCTTCAACATACCATGTAAATAACACATTCTAATATTAAGTTCTTCTACGGGTACTCATGTATTCCCTGTCACCTTTCTTTCCAGAAACACTCTCCAGTATCATTTCATTTCATCTATCAGTCATTAATCATTGCCCTAGAGGAGTGCTTCGCCGCTAGATGGGGGTTCATTCATTCCTTTCATGACCCTATCGAATGACTGGAAAAACACTGTGAATTTTCATTTTTCAATTATATACTAACCAATGCAACTCTAGAACAAACAATGCAACTTCAGAAGGTACCGAAATAATGCATACAATTTATATTTTATTTGAACTTCGGGATATACACCTTCCCATATTATAAGAAACTTTTCTGGCTGGAAGCTTAACAATTTAGCAACCTGAACACTGCAGCTCTATTATTTCAACTGCTGAATGAATCTACACCTGAATATGTACCCTAAAATTATACCTTTTCCTCCAGCTTCTATGGGCATAACATGATACTGACTTCTACCCTTAAGATGCTCTTTAATCAGTAGTAAGTATTAAATGATTTCACAGAACTTAGAAATTTATCGAAAATTTTCTTCGATAAATTATTCCATTCCCTAATTCCTTTCCCTATAAAAGGATATTTTCCGTTTTTTGTCCTCTGGAATTGCAATTGTATGTTACAAATAAAACACTATCGGTTTATCGCTCTAATTTATTTCAGGATGACCGAATAAATGTGCACACACATACGAAGTGTGTTCAAAAAGGAAAATAACTTTCGAAATAGCGCGCCAATCGGCAGAGGTGCGGCCACTGAGCGCACGTGATGACAGGTTTAGATAACAAACTGCCATTTCCTGCATTTCGGTCTGAGCGTTAGTAGACGAGCTACAGCTGCTGGAGTGAGAACATTCACTAGCTGTTTGTCGGATTAGTGTCAAAGTGACAATGAAAGAGCTTGTAGAATAACGTATGTATGTGAAATTTTGCTACAAACTTGGCAACATTTTTACAAGAGACATTTCGATTACATTTTGAGTGGCAAACTTGAGATGCGTCATGTCAGTACAAAATTCGTGCCGCATTTGCTGACTGTTCTACAGAAACACACCCGACTTGAAATCAGCTAGGAACTGCTTGCCACTGCCAATGAAAACTTCATTAAGAGCATTGTAACAGGCAACAAGACGTGGGTTTATGGCAGTGATTTTGAAACAAAGTTTCAGTCATTGCAGTAGGTAGGCAAAGGGTCTCCTCGTCCAAAATAACCATGCATGAGTCGATCAAGGATCAAGGTGATGTTGGTTGTGTTTTTTGATACGAAAGGCATTTTCCATCAGAAATTTGCTCCACGTGGCCAGATGATAAACAAGGAAGTCTACCACTGAATTCTAGCATGTTTGAGAGATGTGCGCAGGCAGAGGTCTGGATTGTGCGAAAACCAGGCGTAGGAATCTCTTCCTGTAGTTCACTGACGTATTTCGCACGTTCACCGCCTTTGTGATCGCTTCTGGTGGTTATCTACGAGCAAAACTTTCCGAAAAGTCGCACAGTAGCACGGCATATCGAAAAGGCAGTGGCAACACTTAGTGAGACAGCTGGAAATTAGCTTATACTGATATCAACATTTTTTCAGCTTGCTTGTGTAATGAACGCCAAAAAAAGAAATGGAATGGCTTAAGAAAAGATCAATAGCTACTAACTGGGATAGTACGGAAAACTTAAGCATTTGTAATTGAATCGGCGAGTTAGGGTGCACATTCCAAAATCCTTACTTTTCAGGAGAAAGGAATACCTGCTTTGTAGCTAAACGAAAGGTTTGATCAAAAAAGTTTCTATTAGGCATTTATACATCATATTTCTGCGTATTCAACTACAAAGTATGGAAATCATGTCACGTACGGTTTTCAAGTTATACCATTTTTATGTCAATGAATATGTCCCTTTTTATACTCAAACTTGAGAAAAATCTAAGATCTTTGTAGAGGCAGATAATGTATAATAAACTCGCAATTTCAAACGTCTATTAAGCAGTAACACATTATTAGACAAATATACGCCCAACCATCATTTCTTTTATAACTTACTTATTCATTGTCATTCCGTGAGACAGCTGGAAATTGACTTCTATTGATATCAACATTTCTTCAGCTTGCTTATGTAATAAACACCAACAAAGAAATAGAAAAGCTAAGAAAAGATCAAAAGCTCCTAACTGGGGTAGTACGGAAAACGTAAGCAATTGTAATTGAATCGGCGAATTGAAAAGGGTACACATTCCAAAATCCTTACTTTTTAGGAGAAATGAAAAACAGTTTTATAGCTTAAAAGAAAGGTTTGATCAAAAAATGTTCTATTAGGCATTTATACATCATATTTCTGCGTATTCAACTACAAAGTATGGAAATCATATTACGTATGGTTTTCAAGTTATGCCATTTTTTATCTCGAGGAATATGTCCCCTTTTACAGGTACTCAAATTTGAGAAAGATCTTTGTAGGGGCAGATAATGTATAATAAATTCGCAATATCAAAAGTCTATAAAGCAGTAACACATTATTACACAAAAATACCCCCAACCATCATTTCTTTTATAGTTATTCATTGTCATTCCGTCTCTTTAAAGTGTTTTACTTTACGACGATGTCTAGCCTCCATAACCGCAGAATGGTGTATGTCTTCTATGTTTAAAATATCGTGAAGGTCATCAACGTTATCGTCCATTCTTTCAATGTGTGTTCAATGTTAAATGATAAGTCAAATATTTCACCACGATTATATTACTGTAGACAATAAATACCACGAGAATAAACTGCTCACTCGTTTCTTTTTCCGCTACTCGATGCTATACAACGTGTTGAGAAAAGTGCTTATAATGTAACGTTAACACAATTTAACACAATTGCTCCAATTTATTTACATAAAACAAGTTTACAATTCACTGCACTGACCAAGAAATACATTGTACGCCATGATCTACACCACAACCAAAGATTACACAAACAAGATAAACAGTGTTGTGTCACTTGTAATGTTCATAGATATGCCAGTAAGATATGACACGGCAGTCCATGGAATAAATGTGGTTCCGTAACATCCTCCCACCTCGCAATTGTTATTTTCAATTGCAAAATACTCCGTACCACAACTGAAACACAAACACATAACACAATAAATAAATGAACACAAAAGCAAGGTCACATCAAGAGTATTCACAAATCAAGTCTTGATGGCACTTTAATTCTCCGCCCCCCTTTTGACAATTTGAATTCTTCATGTGGAGGCTTTGTCTCAGGCGAAGTGATAGTCACAGTTTCAGGCTGCTTCCACTCCTCTGGAGTTGTGTGCACCTCCAATGGATAGAGACGCTGGAGTGGTCTGACCAGCTCTCCCTCAGATGTCTTCAGTTTGGCTACTCTTGCTACTTCATCCTTCCCTGGATACACTTCCACGACGACCGCGAGGGGCCAGTTGATGCGTTTTGTGGAATCTGCTCCTATCAATACCACATATCCCACCTTGATGCTGTTGGTCTTCCTCTGGCCGTGGTGAACTAGGAGCGCCAAGTATTCATTCCTGAATCTTTGTCGTAGGTCCTCACGTAGTTTCTGGAGGTACCTACATCGTTTAACATAGTCAACCTTGTTAACTGCATCCAAATCTGGAGTCTCATTTGTAGCAATACCCTGCAGAAATGTTGCTGGTGTCAAAGGCTTTAGTTCAGACGAATGGTCCGCAATGTATGTAAGTGGTCTAGAGTTGATCGTCGCCTCGCAATCACACAACACAGTATATAACTCTTCATAGTACACAGAGGCTCGTCCCAAGATTCGACGCAGTAGTTCTTTCACTGTTCTGATTAGTCTCTCCCACCAGGCTGCTGTAGGTGGGATAAATTTCCAAGTAATCTTTCTCATAGCCGAGTGGGTGACAATCTCATCCCAATCCAACGCTTTCAGGGCATTATTAAGTCCTATGAAATTGGTCCCGTTGTCTGAGTACAGCACAGAAATACTTCCACGCCGGGCAATGAATCTTCTTAACGCCGGAATGAAAGCATCAGTTGTCAAAGACTGCACCAGCTCCAGATGTATCGCACGATACACCGCACAAGTAAATAATACAACCCACGCCTTTTCTCCAGACTTTAGGTACAGCGGTCCAGCATAATCCACTCCCGAGATCTCGAAAGCTGCTGATGAGCCCACTCTATCCTTGGGCAAAGGAGCAAAAGCTGGTGCTGTAGGACTAGCCTTGAACCTTTTACATTTAACACATCTTGCAATAACTCTTTTTGCCACTTTCCTAACTCCAAGAATCCAGAATCTTTCCCTGAGTCTAGCTAACAGCGTCAGTAGCCCTGCATGCTGTGACCAATGATGTTTGTCCCAAACCAATCTGGTCACGATGGCATGGTTTGACGGCAACAAGATGGGTTTCGTGAATGCTTCACTTTCTTCCCCAAAGGTAAGTCTTGTTTCAACCCTCAGAACTCCCATTTCGTCCTTGAATACCCTGACTTTCTTCTCAAGTTCCTGCTCGTGATCTCGAAAGCATTCCTGCTGCACAACTCTCAACAAGGTGTTCTCGGCTTGTTGCATTTCTTCACCAGTGAGTTCACCTCTTCTTGCTTGTTTTGCCTTAGTAAGGTTGCGGAAAAATCTGATGATCCAACCAATCATTCTGACTATCTTGACATAACTTGAGAAATACAAGAGACGCGAGCAAAAGTCAGGTGAACTATACGCCACACTCGATATAACTGTCTTCCGTTTCTCAATATTGAGTTCGTCTTCAGGTGCGGCAATTTCATAAAAAGGCCACTGCTCTGGATTATCCTTTAGCCACCGTGGTACTTCCCACCATTTGCTCTCAAAGAGTGCCTTTGGACTGCATCCCCTTGATGGAAGATCTGCTGCGTTCAGAGTCCCCGGTAGGTGGCGCCAGTCCTCAGTATTGGTGTACTGTCGTATTTCATGACAACGGTTACCAACGAATGTACTCCAGTTGTCCGCCCGCTTTATCCAAGTCAAGGCTACTGACGAGTCGCTCCAAAAGAATGTTCTGCACCGTTGTAGTCCCAACGCCTCTTTCACTTGGGTAGAAATTCTGGTACCAATGACTGCTGCCAACAGTTCCAAACGTGGTATAGTGACATGTTTGACAGGAGCAATCCTCGCCTTAGCCTGGACCAACTGGACCGATACCTCTGCGCCTCTCCTTGCCCTTAAGAATACACAAGCTGCATAAGCAAGTTTGCTCGCATCACAAAATACATGAAGACTGATATCTTCCGCTCCCCAGTCCACTTGTACCATTCTCCTTGGAAGGCGACATCTAGCTAACCATTGCATCTGCTCCACCCAGTTCTTGAATTTACTTGTAATACTATCCGGAAGCTCTTCATCCCATTGAAATTTGTGTTTCCATATTTCTTGCAGCATCAGCTTTGGTAGTAAGGTAGACGGACATATGAAGCCAATTGGGTCGAAAACACGCTGAGCCACAGACAACAGATTCCTCTTGGTAACTCGACAAGTGGTCATCGCAATGGTTTTGACATCACAGAGAAGCTCATCTGCAGTGACATCCCATAAGAGACCCAGGACTGGAACAACTCCATCTTGCATCGCAGCTCTGTCTTGATGAACGGGGCTGCTGATCCATCCGCGAAGATCAAATTGTGCTGTAGACATCAGTGCAGTAGCTTCCCTCACAAATTTCTGCAACTGTTCTTCATTGGCTACACTGGTGACACAGTTGTCCACGTAGAAAGAGTCTCTGAGTCGCTCTGCAGTACTATTCAGTTCCTCAGGCGCATGTCTCAAGTGATGTGATATAGTCGCACCCAGTAGAAATGGACTAGACGACACTCCAAATACAACTCTGCAGTGCCTGAGGATTGCCACCTCTTTGTTACGACAGTCCTTCCACCAAAGAAATCTTAAAAAATCCATGTCACCTTGGGCTAGCTTGATTTGTAAAAATGCCTTTCTGATATCAGCTGTCACTCCAATAGCATGTTTTCTGAATTGTATCAACAGCTTGGGAATTAATTCCACCAAATTGGGCCCTTTTTCCAGACAGCTGTTAAGTGAGTTGCCTCTTTTATCTTGGGCTGAGGCATCGAACACAGGCCTAATTTTGGTGGTCATACTAGATTCCTTTATTACTGGCTGGTGAGGGAGGTAGTGACCATCATTCTTGCTGGCAGAGGGTATCATTTCCACTATGCCCTCCCGCAGCCATTCACGAAAGATTTCATCATACTCTTTCAACTTGCCAATGGTTTCTAGTTTTTTGCTTACACTCAACAATCTCTTCTCCGCTAAGTCGTAGTTGTCCCTCAGCTGCGGGTGCCCCTCTTTCCAGGGAAGGCAAACCTCGTATCTTCCTTCTTGGTCAACTTTCACTGTCTTCTCGAAGAATTCAAGTGTCTCTGCTTCTAGAACTTCTTTGGTTTCGACATCTGCCGGGTCGCTAATGCCTATGGCTTCCAGACGCCACAAATCAGCTACATTAAAACCTGCCATACAAAAGAGGTCAGTTACTGTATTGCAGTTGCTGAATATTCTACGCTGCCCCATCACCGTCCAGCCCAGCTTAGTTTCGAGAGCAACCATCGTGTCATCTAAAACTAATCTGCAGCCTGTTAGCAGTTGCCCCATTACGTCTGTCCCAAGTAATATCTTTACCTCAGGAACATTATAGCCTACATCTGATAAGATTATGTTGTGGTTTCGAAGCACTGGGTAATACCGCTGTGTCTCAAGCCGGGGTACAAAATCACAAATTTTCTGTTGGTCCAACATAGGAATGGTGCACTCAAATTTTTCATCTAAACTTCTAAGAGTAACTTCATAAATACCATGCACTTCTCGCCCTGTCTCTACTCCACCAAACAGATTATGTATTAACGTCTCTTCCCCTATCTTCTTCAGCCCAAGCTTGTGAACACTGTCCTTCGTGATGTATGATCTTTGAGATCCCGAGTCTAGTAACACTCTTGCCAACTTAACAACCTTGTCCACCGACACTTTAACTACCAAAGTTTGCAACAATGTCTGACCCTTTTGATGAGACAGTAAGTTCTCTGTTCTACGTGGTTCGTTTCCTTTCTCAACTGAACTTTTCTTGCTGCTATCGACTGGAATTATATCCTTTAAACCCTTGCACATAATAGTATGATGCCCCTTGCAACAAATCAAGCACTTGAGTACAACTTTGCACTTTTTTGCACTATGGCCCACCTTGAGGCAATGAAAACATGCTCCTTTCTTTTTCAAAACTTCTTGTTTTTTCTCTGTAGTGAGACCTCTAGCTTTAAAACAGTCCTGAGACATGTGGTTCCCTTTATCGCACCAATTACAAGCCCTATCACCCCTTTTCTCTTCACTCGAGAAAATTACTGCTGCTGTCGGTAGCTTTTCTTTGTTATTTTGCGATGCACTCCCACAGCCACCTAGGAAATTAGAACGAGCCAGAAGGAGACGTTCTTCACTTTCTACCTCTTGTCTCAAAAATCTCAAAAGTGTCTCGAGATAATTAGATTGGTCACCCTTCTTACATGCCTGCGACATACGAGACCGCTCCCATGCTTTCAAAATGTCATCTGGTAGTACTGATTCTACAAGCGGGTAGAGCATTGCCGCATATTTATCGCTAGTAACCCCTAGTGACTCGAGTGCCCTTAACTGGGTCTCCAGTTTATCAAAAAGACTCCGTAGACTTATATCATTTAGCATGCTACTCTTTTGAAGTACTAATTGCAAGAGTTCACGAACGTAAATCTCAATCAGAAGTTCATCTCTTGCAAACCTCGATTTTAATTGCTCTATAGATTTCTGATAATTTGAAGCTGAGGGTGGGAAACTCTCCACGAGTTCTCTAGCTGACGTCCCGGGTACAGTAGCCTGGCAAAGGTATTGGAATTTATCCTCTTCCTCGATTTCGTCATCCTCATGTATCTTTCTGAACTGCCCCCAGAAGGCTATCCAGTTGCGCACATCTCCATCGAACTGTTTAAGTTCTAATTTCGGCAATCTTAAATTTCTTTTACTCCTGGATTTACTAGAACTAGTACCAGCAATACTATTTGCCCCATTGTCACTGAGCGTGTCATCATGCAAAAAATTCTCATACCTGGTCTTTAAGGTTAACCACCTTTCGCGGTATCCCTCCATGATTTCGTATTTGGCAGCGATCTCTTCTTCTTCTTTGTGCTCTCCGGCGTACCAAACATCGCGAATTTTTTCATCGAGCACAAATAATCGTTCAGCTTTGTCCTCGAAGATCTTGAATCCTGCGGAGACCTCTTCTCTTGTGGGTTGTTCTGCATTTAACTTCTGTTCAAAGTCATTGCCAGCACGTGTAAACAATCGGCGCAATTGTGTTCGTTCACTTTTCAATTTCGTAATTTCTGCCATATTTACGCGGAAACTTGTCCTGTCACGGTCGCCAGATGTTGAGAAAAGTGCTTATAATGTAACGTTAACACAATTTAACACAATTGCTCCAATTTATTTACATAAAACAAGTTTACAATTCACTGCATTGACCAAGAGATACATTGTACGCCATGATCTACACCACAACCAAAGATTACACAAACAAGATAAACAGTGTTGTGTCACTTGTAATGTTCATAGATATGCCAGTAAGATATGACACGGCAGTCCATGGAATAAATGTGGTTCCGTAACACAACGCTTATACAAGGGTCCTGGTCTGTATAAGCAATTCAATGAATAACTATAACAGATGTATACGCAGGAGGCTTATACACGGTATATTAGGAACGAATTTCACATAAACGGTGTATAAACCTTGTATAAAAGTTATACACCGTTTATTAGTAAGACGGTTAGTGGGCAGAATTTAGTATAGTAAATCCCATAACAGGTTGCCTGCGAGCAGATTTTAATTTATCGGCAATACTAAAAACCTCAACAGATGGCAGTAAACAACACTTTCAGGTCTTGCTGAAAGGGTAATCCTCAAACAGACTTTCGTTATCTTCCTGCTAGCTTCTTACAAGCTGTGAGAGGCTATCGTGTGTAGGAGAGCAGTGACAGTTCAGAAACAATGGGAGCTGCATCAGCATTTTCCCACGAGGTCTTTGACCACAGGACGTCATGACCATGTGACCGTGACGTCACGACCACGTGCTATTGTTTACAAACAATTCTACGTGCTTTTGACAGTTGTCAACTTTACAGCTGTCATCTTGATGGACGCTAACCTTACTTTTTCGGACAAGTGAGCATCGCTAACCTCACCGCTATCATCTTAACAGGGCCTAACCTCATTGTTGCCACCTTATGGATGTGGTGGCGCGTAATTTAAAATCCACAGTGCTTTTGATAGCTGTCTTCTTAACAGGTTCAAACCACGTGGGTGCGAAATTTAATCAAGTGCACGTCGCTAACCTCAGTGCAGCCATCTAAACATGACCAAACTTCACTGCTGCCACCTTAAGCACGTGGTGGCGCGCGGAATTTAAAATTCACGTGCTTTTGACATCTGCCATCTTGACAGGTCCTATCCACGTGGGCGCGGATTTTGAACAAGTAAACGTGGATAACCTCACACCTACCATCTTAACAGACCCTAACCTCACTGCTACCACCTTAACCATGTGGGGAGCGCGGAATTTGAAAAAGTGACAGGTCCTAACCACGTGAATATGTTTTGCCGCGGAATTTTTACTCACTTGACTGGGGCTTAGCCACGTGCAAACGCGGAATTTTTTTGAAAAATGAACGACCCTAAAGCTAGGGGTCTCTAACTACAGTGGATTAAGGCAAGCTGCCCTTCTCGACATGTTCCTTCCCGAGATTGTTTTAATGCAAGTTGCTCTTCTCGGCAAGACACTTCCCGAGATAGTAGTTATGCAAGCTGCCCTTCTCGTCATAACACTATCTTCCTAGAAATCATACTTTTGTTATTAAAGAGCTAACTGATGTCGATCTCCACAGTCCAGTTTGCAAAGAGAAGATTAGTCAAATATTTATCGAAAATATTACGTTTTACCCGATGTACTTACGTTATTAAACTGGAAAGCATAATGTCGCGTTGTCCTCTTGTTCTTGTGTGTCGCATACGTTTTATGACTTACCCTTTTTTCTTTTTTGATTTTCATTTAATAAAAGAAGAGAAGGGAGCAGTAGTAGGAGGACGCGGTAAGAAGAAGAGAGAGGATTATAGTTTTAAAGCATGCTACCCTTATCGACATGGTTCCCTTCCCGACACCATTTTGATCGTGTGCTGAACAGAGAAACATACCTTTATTATAACGCAAACACGATAGTTACCGCAACAGAATAAAGAGTCACGGGAGTCCAACTCTGTTCCCTTCCTATTAGCAAAAATCTCTAATACATGCATTATAGGATTCGAACATTAACGTCTTTCCTCAAAACAGACTATACATGATAACAAACGCACTTCTTTAATCAGCACGCACACAAACACATAGAACTGAATGTAGGAAAAGCAAATACTGTATGTCTCCATCCGACAAGACAAAACATGTTGACAATCTGTAAAGGTTCAATCCTGTTACAGAGGACATAGCACATACTGTTGTTATCTTACAGCAAAGAATAGGACTCGAACTCTGTTCCCTTTCTATTAGAAAAAACAATCTCTAATACGTGCATTATGGGATTCGAACACTAATCTCTTTGTTTAAAACAGGCTATACATGATAACAAACGCACTTCTTTAATCAGCACGCACGCAAAGATATAGAGTTGAAAGAAGGACAAGCAAATGCTGTATGTCTCCATCCGACAAGACAAAACATGATGACTATTTGTACGGGCTCAATCCTGTTATAGAATGCAATCAGCACACACGCAAGGATATAGATTTGATTGTAGGACAAGCAAATGCTGTATGTCTCCATCCGACAAAACAACACATTATGACTATCTGTACAGGTTCAATCCTCTTACAGAATGCAATCAGTACATACGCAAATTATAGATTTGATAGTACGACAAGCAAATGCTGTATGTCTCCATCCGGTAAGACAAAATATGTTGACAGGTACAATTCTGTTACAGAGGACAGTTGTTATCTTACAGTAAAAAATTTAAATGGCGTATGGCTTTCAGTGCCGGGAGTGTCCGAGGACAAGTTCGGCTTGCCAGATGCAGGTCTTTTGATATGACTCCCGTAGGCGACCTGCGCGTCGTGATGAGGAAGGAATGATGATGAAGGCGAAACATACACCCAGCCCCGTGCCAGCGGAATTAACCAATTAATGTTAAAATTCCCGTCCCCGCCGAGAATCGAACCCGGAACCCCTGTGACTAAACGCTAGCACGTTAACCATTTACCCATGGAGCCGGACCTTAGAGTAAAGATTTTAATAGACAGCATACATTTCCTATCTTGTTCTGGACAGAAAACTTACCTTGATTATATGATAGGAGGAGGAGAATGCGCGGTATCTTCTTGATTGATGGGATTTCATAATCATAATCTAGTTTTATATAAATAGAAGGAAAAGGGAGATGAATAGAACTTCGGTTAGTGTACAGTTGTACTTCCTCTTAAAACAATAATCACTACCACTATGCAGATAAAATTATTTTACGCTTTTAGTTACAACTTAGCATGGGATACTATAAAAATATCTGTCCTACCTATAATTTTACATCGTATTATGTTAAGGAGATGTATTTGCGGGAATTCGAACACTGGCACGTGCAACAGAAAGAATCTGTATTACAGATATAGATTTCGAACTCTGATTTAGTTACCGTAACAGAATAAAAAATCATGGATCCAAACCCTGTTCTCTTATCGCAAACACCATAGTTACCTAACAGAATAAAAAATCATGGGATTCGAACTTTGATCTATTTTTATTCACTATTATAACATCTCTCTGTTGAAGACAGGTTATACATGATAACAAACGCACAACTTCAAGTTATATATGCCATTTTGTCCTACCTGTAATTCTACATCGTATTGGGTTAAGGAGGTGGATTTGAGGGATTCTAGTTTTATATAATTAGAATAAAAAGGGAGATGAATAGAAGTGTGATTGGTGTATAGTTGTACTTCCTCTTAAATCAATAATCACTACCACCATGCAGATAAAATTATTTATGTCGGTTGTGAGAGGAGGAGAGGGATAGGACATACACTACCGCTCATTAATTTGAATACACCCAATAATTGACATCTCGTTCTCTGTCTAATACCGTGGGTGCGGTTGAGGAAGCAAAGGAATAGTACAACAGTTGTACACATGACATGATTTTTGTTTGTGGTCATCTAGATACAACAGTACCCAACAACCAATGTTGTGTACATAAACGTTGTGTACCTATCGGATATGTTTGTTTACCTATTTGCCGACGGACGGCGCATTTGGTGCATCTATGTTGTTCCCTGTAGTGATGTGATATCTGCAGCGAACGGCAAACATTGTTACGATACATAACATGCGGTTTCTGCATGTAAGTTCCTTCGTGACAGTTGAAGTGTGCACATTGCTAGTATGGCTCCACGAGTGGAGATATCCATAGAAAAACGTGCTGCAATTGTAGCACTTAGCCAAGCAGGTTTATCTCTTCGCCAAATTCCGAAACAGTGTAGTGAGTCTATAGGATAGTGCAATACACCTATACACCATTCACCACCAGAAGACAACAGGTAGCAATAAGGATATACCACGACCAGGACGACCTCGTAAAACAACTAAAAGTGATGCTAAATATATCAGAATTACCAGTAAGAGGAATAGATTCCAAACAGCGCCCCAAATTCGTGCGGAATTGGTAAAAATGAATACAACAAAAATATATGTTGCAACAGTAAAAAGGAGACTAATTGAAGCCGGCTTGAAAGGATGTGTCATAGCAAGAAAACCACTTCTAAGGCCCCATAAATAAACAAAAGAGACTTGAGTGGGCTAGAAAACGTCGTAATTGGACATCGGAAAAGTGGACGAAAGTGTTATTCACCGATGAATCGAAGTTCGAGATTTTTGGAACCAGAAGGAGAATATTTGTTCGCCGATTTGTAGGGGAAAGCGTAGCCCAGCAGTGTGTTCTACTTACAGTTAAACACGGCGGAGGTTCTATTATGGTTTGGGGATGTTTTGCCGGAGATAGAGTTGGCGACATTATGAAAATAGAAGGATGTATGGATCAGAAGCAGTACCACCGCATACTTCAGTATCATGCAGTACCAAGTGGATTGCGCTTAATAGGGAAAGGGTTCACCTTACAACAGGATAATCACCCAAAACATCGGTCGGCATACTGTACGAACTACATTGCATCAAAGGAAAAACAGAAAGTACTGAAAGATATGGTATGTCCGTCCCAAAGGCCCGATTGTAATCCCATTGAAATGGTCTGGGATGAAGTGGACATACGTATCAGGGAAGTTAATATATCCAGCAAGGAATATCTCTGGAATAATATTAAGGATGTGTGGAATCATATAGATTCACGATACCTACAGAAACTGATTGACCGCTTGCCTCGAGTTTGTGAGGCAGTCATTAAATCCAAAGAAGACTTTGATGAAAGTAAAATATAATGATTGTGATTGTATTATATATGTGTAAGTTAATATAATTATCTTTTGTGAGAAATAACGTTTGATTTGTGTTTTAAATCTCAAATACCAGGGTGTATTGAAATTAATGAGCGGTAGTGTATATTCATATATTAATAACTTACCTTGTTCATAAAATGATTTTACCCTTTTAGTCGCTACTTACGTCAGGCAAGGGGATACCGCAATCAAATCTAGCTATAAATCAAACATAGTCACAACAAATTAATCTGTTACGCTGAATAGCTCGGACCGCTACTCAGGCGACACCCTATTAGTCTACACTTACAACAGGTGTTTGGTGCTTAGAACACCGAATTTGTTATTGTAACATTTTAATCTAATAGAATTAAACACTAGATACATTTGTCTATGTAATGTTAACATTATCTGGTAAAAATAGGAAACCACGTAAATCTATTTTCATGCCTGACGAATCACATAAATCTATTGTCATGGCTGACGACATAGGTGATTAAAAGGTACAACCTAGTATTTTGCATAGTAGTCTTAATTCGTATTGCTTCTTCTGCGATGCCTACACAATAAAACATAATTAAAATATGATTTAACTATATTGTAAAAAGCAGCGGGATGATATCTTAAAATCGATCTACGAATTATAGAATTAAACGTCACATTCCTCTTAAAACAATAATCACTACCACTACTATCAATACTAATTTTATTTACTAAGTAATGATAACATTACAGATTGAACCCACTATCTTGGGATCCGGAGGGTGAGAAACCACGGAATCCCAATTTAGGGCTGAGGACATTGGGGGTTCGACCCCGCTATCTTCGAATGCAAGCTGATAGCTACGTGACACAAGCCGCACAGTGGAAGGGAACGTGTTCTTAATTAAGGTACAGACGCAGCATTTGCCTGGTGTAAAATGAGAAACCACGGAAACCCATCTTCAGGGCGGCCGACAGTGGGGTTCCACCCAACTAACCCCGAATGCATGCCGATAGCTACGTGAACCGAATTACAAAGTTACTAAGCTAAAATCACAAACACATAACCTTAAACACTCTTTGAAGAAACACACATATATGACGAGATAGAAAAAGTACAAAGCAAATGCTAAGACAGATCAATACATCACTCTAACAATATTGATCCCGTCTTATCTGAAAATTATAGCGATGTTTGGTTATACACGTGTAGCGTGTCGTGATGACGACCGGAGCGAAGCGATGTATGCTGACCACACATTACCTCGTAATCTGCAGGCCTTCGTAGGCTGAGTAGCAGTCGCTTAGTAGCTAAAGTCCTCCGTGGTTTTACATTTTTAGCAAATCAGACATTTTACGAAAAGCTATATAAAAACTGCATATCGGTTGCTGACTGTCGTATTTCTACTATCAGTCACGTTTAGAAAACAACGATAATATCGGCTTTACGTTACGTTCCTACACGGTTTTCGAAAACGTTGGGGATTTGGAATTTTTTCACACGAATCACATTCTTAAACAACAAGAATCACCACTATTACTCTGCACAGTATAATTCAGATACACATACACGCATACACATTTATTAGCTTACCTGAAATTGTCAATATTTACATCTAAAGGAAAGTAATATTGTTTAAAATTGAAATACATTCAGTAGATAAGTAAAGAGAAGGTTCTGCTCATTGCATGATATGTATATTGTACGAGGAAAGCCTAGGTCCTGGTCCATATTAATCGAAAGAAACGTTATTCCAGCATAAAAAGATCCGACCGACGTACGAACATCTAAGTAAAGAATGTTCCACTATGTTCCAGACTCTACGAGTGCACTAGGCGGAGTCAAGTGACGTCACCTGTCGCTCGAAGCTCACCTCCCCTAGAGATATTTCTCGAAAATAATTTTCTTTTCGCAAGTTTTTCAACGCCTGAACCAATTTCAATGGGACAAACGCTGAATTGTAGCGGACGTCATAAAAGTTAATCCCTGTGAATTTCGAATTAATCCATCCCATGGTTGTTGAGTTATAATAATTTAAAGTCTAAAAGAAATTACACTCACGGTCACATGGCCAAGAGATACTACCCCTCCCAGCGCTGGTATATATGTCAAGGCTAACCAGCAGAGCGCAGTACAAGGACGAGTATACAGATGTATGTGAGTGAGACAGAGGAGAGACCGACCCGCGTACAGTATGTTCGCGCAGTCACGGTGAAAGTACTTGCCGTCGCATTTCCGGAACGCGAAGTTATATCGCCGACAGAATTATAAAAGACGTCGCACTGTATTTCGTACGTCGCGTCGCGACTACAGTCTAATTCTAAAGACATTTGAGAATATAATACGAGTGAACTTATTGAAGTGCAAATACCAAATATTTAACGTTCACAGAACATATTACGTGTAGACTTAGCTTACTTCACATGATATTGAACTTCTACCATGAACAGAACCTAACGTGTAGAATTACCAGGACTCATTTCTTTTCGAGCATCGAACTGTGTTTCTTTACTCACATAGTGTTCATGCCATATTAATATACAACTTACAGTAGTAATCTGGGTGAATACTAAGAACTTTTTCTGAGGTAATATGACGTTATAATAACCAGCTAATCAGAAAATAATCCTTAGTGACTTAATGACCGTGTTCAAAGGCTGTGATTATAGACTATGATTTGCCTTTTTCAAGTGTGAACTGTGTTGTTATGGACGTTTTCAGTAACGACTTTAAATAGTATTTCATACAGAACGGACTGTGATTATTCATTTAACGTCTTAAAGTTCAATTATGCCATAAATTGTGTTCAACAGTAAATGACAGTGTCAGTGATAACTACTCGCACCAAGTGAGTTTTTCGTGTGCGTAAAATCACCTCAACGAGCTGCAATTCTACACGATCCAGTTCCAGCTATCATCACCTCATCGGAGAACGTCAACATGGTGTGTTAAAGGAACATCGCCGATCCTGAATCTACACGGAACATTCCAGATATCCATCCTTCGACATTTGTAGCAACATTTCTTTCAGTAAGTGAGTAGTAACAAACTGACTAAAATTTTCTCATTGGTTTTGAACAGTGGAAACTTCAGTGCCGCTTGTGAACAAATATTTTAGAGTTCTCATAATTTCTCAGAAGTGATTAATTTAATTTTCAAATTTAATTTTCATATTTCATAGAAAGACTTTAGGCTCTTCAAGTGTGCTATACATCAAGGTTTACAAACTGAAAAACTGAAATCTTTTAACAGAAATTTAATTTTTCATGTCAATTTGCAATTACAAGTGTGTGCTTATATTTAGAAAGACTTTAGGTGAATATCTAATACCTCATATTCTCACACATGAAAGACTTTGGAATCAGTGATATTCATTTAATTTTCATGAACAGAATTCAGGAAGATTACGTTCAAACTTTTCATTTCAATGCCAGATTTGAGTCCAATAATCATATTGCAGGGTGAAGAATTAATAAATTGTCATTAAAAAAAATTTTAACCATCTATTATTCGCTCTGCGAGCCTATCCTACTCTGTATCGGCTCCAAAACCAAGTTCCACTCCCTGAGGTCCTACTCATGCCCTTACCCAAACACTTTTCCTGGTACAATATATATATATATATATATCGGAAGTGAGCAGCGAGGCTCCTTGCGAGCGAGCACGTGTGTGTCTCACCACAGGAAAACGAGTGCCAATTTTCTGCTTACACACTCGTCCCACTGCACTGTTCACCGGCTTGATAACATACATTCATTAAAAACTGGAATATCGTAAAAAATTAATCCGATAAAATAATGTTCTACCGAGTTGTGATTATTATTATTTAGAGGGGCTGCAGGACAAAATTCCGTTACCTCAACTTTATCTGTCAACAACTTAGCATATTCGATCCTGGCTTAATCAAAATGTATTTTTCTACTTTGACGGCCTACGGAGTAATGCGCAATATGGCGACTATTAGCAGCCTATTCCTAGCCAGGCCAAAGGATTCCTCCCTATTCCTAGACCTATCCTGTCCCTATCGTCGCTATAAAGACTATCGGTGTAGGTGCGAACACCATTCTTGTTCGGTTAAGAACCGTGAATTAAACCGATGATAGTGGACTGCCCGGTTACATTGGTAAATGAACAGCGTTGCAGTTTTCAGTTCACCGGGTCTCCAGGTTTAAATCCATAGTGGGATGATGTTTACAAATCGAACTCGGAACAGGCAAATGCTAGGGCTGTGACCCAATCAAGGGCACGGTTATATACTTGAATCGTATTTTTATTCACACCGTACACTTACATATCCATGTTTTAAATGTAATCTCTAATATGTGAGTGATGGACTGCATTCAGTAAAAGAATGTGAACATTCTGCCTGCATGTCGCTACCATAACCGGGTATAACCCACGTATCGATCAAAGTTCAATATCTGTCAAATTTTTACTACACTGCAAGATTCTGCCTATACGTCCGGATGTGACTTAGCATACGAATCAGTTAAACACTTACTGTACAGTTCTATGCAATTTAGCAAAATATTACATTCTTTTACTGAATGCAGTCCATCACTCGCGTATTACAGATTACATTTAAAACATAGAATGTAAGTATACGTTCTGTACAGAAATACGATTTAGTGTATAATTAATATTGTCAGGGTGCTGTAACATATCTAAGACCCCGTTTGGGCTGAGCAGCGGTCGCTGGCTGCGCGGATTAGGTCACGTGGCTGTCAACATGCATTCGGGGATATCGGTGTCGAATACCACTGTCAGCAGGCCTGAAGATGGTTTTCCGTGGTTTCTTATCTTCACACCGGGCAAATGCTGCGTCTGTACTGCACTTCCACTGCGTGGTTCGGGTCACGTAGCTATCAGCTTGCATTCGAAGATAGCGGGATCGAACCCCCATGTCCTCAGCCCTAAAGATGGGTTTCCGTGGTTTCTCACACTCCCCGGGCTGAGCAGCGGTCGCTGGCTGAGCGGTTTGTGTCGCGTAGCTATCAACATGCATTCGGGGATAGCGGGGTCGAACCCCATTGTCGGCAGACCTGAAGATGGGTTTCCGTGGTTTCTCATTTTCACACCAGGCAAATGCTGCGTCTGTACCTTAATTAAGATCACGCTCGCTTCCACTGCGCGGTTTAGGGTCACGTAGCTATCAGCTTGCATTCGAAGATAGCGGGGTCGAACCCCATTGTCCTCAGCCCAAAAGATGGGTTTCCGTGGTTTCTCACCCTCCGGATCCCAAGATAGTGGGTTCAATCTGTAATGTTATCATTACTTAGTAAATAAAATTAGTATTGATAGTAGTGGTAGTGATTATTGTTTTAAGAGGAATGTGACGTTTAATTCTATATTTCGTAGATCGATTTTAAGATATCATCCCGCTGCTTTTTATATATAGTTACATTATATCTCAATTATGTTTTATTGTGTAGGCATCGCAGAAGAAGTAATACGAATTAAGACTACTATGCAAAATACTAGGCTTGTGCCTTTTAATCACCTATGTCGTCAGCCATGATAATAGATTTACGTGGTTTCCTATTTTCACAGGTAATGTCAACATTAGAGAAAACAATTAAATTCTCCAGTGTTCAAATCTATAAGATTAAAATAATACAATCAAAAATTCAGTGTTCTAAACACTAAAAACCTGTTGTAAGCGTCGACGAAAACGGTGTCGTCCGAGTAGCCGTCCGAGCTATTCAGCGTAACAGATTAATTTTTAGAACTATGTTTGATTTATAGCTAGATTAGATTGCAGTATCCCATGCCTGACGTAAATGGTGACAAAAAGAGTAAAATCATTTTATAAACAAGGTAAGATAACAATATATGAATACATTTCCGATCCTTCTCCCCTTTCAGAAGTGACGGAAAATCATTTTATCTGCATGGTGGTAGTGATTATTGATTTAGGAGGAAGTACACCTGTACACCAATCACACTTCTATTCGTCTCCCTTTTTATTCTAATTATATAAAACTAGAATCCCTCAAATCCACCTCCTTAACCCAATACGATGTAGAATTATAGGTAGGACAAAATGGCGTCGGGAAGGGACCATGTCGAGAAGGGCAGATTTCTTTAAAACTATAATCCTCTCTTAACGTGTTTATCAATCAAAAAGGAAAAATATGAATATTGACGAAGGGTAAAAAATTACATTCTCCTTACCGCATCCTCCTCCTCCTAAAGCTCCCTCATCAATCGAAAAGAGTAAACCGGGTAAGTAAAAACTTATACGACGAGTAAAAAGAACAAGAGGACAACGCTACACTATGCTTTCCAGTTTAATAACGTAAGTATGTCTTGAAAATGGTAAAATTTTCAATAAATATTTGACTAATCGTCTCTTTGCAAACTAGACTGGGATTTCGACAATAGTTAGCTCTTTAATAACAAAATTATGATTCTAGGAATATGGCGTCATGTCGATAAGGGCAACGTGCATAAAAACTATGTCGGGAAGGGTCTTGTCGAGAAGGGCAGTTTGCATTAAAACTCGGGAAGGAACATGTCGAGAAGGGCAGCATGCCCTAATCCACTGTGGATAGGCCCCAAGGCTTTAACAAAATTACGATCCCTAGGAAGATAGTGTCTTGTCGAGAAGAGCAGCTTGCATTAAAACTAAGTCGGGAAGGAGCATGTCGAAAAGGGAAGCTAGCCTTAATCGACAGTGGTTAGGCCCCCGGCTTTATAATTGTTCAGTTTTCAAAATGTCCGCGTCTGCACGGCGCTAAAGCCCCAGTCAAGTGAGTCAAAATTCCGCGGCAAAACAAGTGCACGTGGTTAGGACCTGTCACTTTTTCAATTTCCGCGCTCCCCACATGGTTAAGAGGGTAGCAGTGAGGTTATCCAAGTTTACTTGTTCAAAATCCGCGCCCACGTGAATAGGATCTGTCAAGATCGCAGATGTCAAGAGCACGTGGATTTTAAATTCCGCGCGCCTTACATGGTTAATATGGCAGCAGTGAGGTTAGGCTCTGTTAAGATGGTAGCACTGTAGTTAACCACGTTCACTTGATTAGATTACGCGCCCACGTGGTTAAGACCTGTCGTCTTGACAGCTGTCAAATGCACGTAGATTTTAAATTGCGCGCCACCACATGCATAAGGTGGCAACAATTTTTTTTTGCTAGGGGCTTTTACGTCGCACCGACACAGATAGGTCTTATAGCGACGATGGGATAGGAAAGGCCTAGGAGTTGGAAGGAAGCGGCCGTGGCCTTAATTAAGGTACAGCCCCAGCATTTGCCTGGTGTGAAAATGGGAAACCACGGAAAACCATCTTCAGGGCTGCCGATAGTGGGATTCGAACCTACTATCTCCCGGATGCAAGCTCACAGCCGCGCGCCTCTACGCGCACGGCCAACTCGCCCGGTGTGGCAACAATTAGGTTAGGGTCTGTTAACATGGCAACTGTGAGGTTAGCGATGCTCACCCACCGTAAAAGTAAGGTTAGTGTCCGTCAAGATGACAGCTGTCAAAAAGCACGTAGCATTGTTTTCAAACAAGAGCACGTGGCCGTGACGTCACGTGGTCATGACGTCATGGGGTCAATGTCCATAGCCGGGGTCAATGACCTCGTGGGAAAACACTGACGCAGCTCCCACTGTTTCTGAACTGTCACTGCTCTCCTACTATCGTGTTCAGTTAAGTATGTGCCGCGAGTTTTGAGACTGGCTTTTTGCATTTTATAGTATTATTTTGCAACATGTTTAATAAGAAGACAGTCAATGAGCAAGAAGATTTCCTCGGTTTCAGACTCCAAGGTGTAACCATACAGAGGTACAATCTCCCAATTTTAGTTTGGGAAATGATCGTGAAAGGATTTGTAATAAAAAAGTAGTGCATTACGTGATTTTGGTAAGTTAAGCTGTAAGAAGTGCGCCATTTTCCATGCACGTTATTCATTACTCGTGTTCTGGTTCGTACTCGAACCTGTATATCTCTTTTGCTTATGCTTGATTCAGTCACTTTACAAAAGTCAATGTTTCCTAGTTTTGTGTTCAGATGGCAGTGCTACGCCATCTTTAATTTCCAGGCCTTGTTTCCTCTCGTAATGATGTGAGGGTGGTTATTCCTTATTTTTTCAATGGGATCGAGGAGTAAAAACAACAAGATGGACTCCACGCTAAACGAGACCGCTTTTCTGACCTAACAGAAGGTTTTTAGCAGATTTAAACTATGATTTTCCCTATTTGAATATTTTAATTGTTCCTTTATATTTCTCAGGTACGTACATTTTATTCTATCTTTTTGGTACGTTCATTTTTATTTTTACCATTTGTTGCGTGCTGTTCTGTCCTTGAGCGTACGGTTGTGTGTATGTACATGTGTCGGGCGAGTTATTTGCCTATTTGATGTACGGTCCCTGTGCTTTGAATTTATGTGCCTCTACATTTATTCTTCGTTTACATGAGTGTTGTTCATTCGTGTCAGAACCTGTATAATTGGATCTGTACGGAATATGGCCTGGTACACCTCGTGTGTCTTGGTTTGCCAATTGCATGAACCTCGTGTACGATGCTTCTCGTTTCTATGGAATACCGTGTCCCTAATATTAAGGCAATCTGTTTTGGTAACCCGGCTTGATGGTGAGACCGTTGTGTGTGAAATTACCCTTTGGACGAATCGATGGCCTCGCGCCACATATTTATTGTTGTGTTCGGGTGGATGGTTGTGCGTGCGTGGGTGTTGTGTGTATGGATTGGACGGAGCAGAAGCCGCACTATATTATGTATATTTTGCCCTTATTAATTAATGTGATGTTTTTTATTTTGCTCCTCCATTTTTGCTCGTACCTGACCGGGCCTTGTGTCTGACTTATTTTTGGTGCCGGCATTTTTTTCTCATTCCCGGTTTTCTTTTTCTTAATCTTCTGCTTACTTGAATGTTGATGTGCGCAATCTCGTAGTTTCCAGCCACGGAAAATCGTAACTGATTTTCTCGGCCCCCTTTGCCCCTTTTGACGCATGTTTTTCTCCTTTCTGATGGGTCATCTTATGAATGCTATACTGAATTAAGAGTAAGAATATAAGTAAACATCGACCGTGTGAGCGTCTTGGAAAAAGTGGAGAGAAGCATGAAAGTATTGTGTATTTGTACGTTCTAATTTGAGCTTTATTACCGTCCGCAATTTGGTAGGAAGCTTGGCCGAGAAGAACTAGGATGTCATGGTCTGTGTGTATGTATTTCATTTTAACATTTTCTATTCAATACCCTACTTGCATGTTCATTGATTAATTCTTTCTTCTTAATTTACTCTTTCAATAAACTGGGAATTTTTGTGCTAATTTGCTTTTGATTTATAGTAGCGTTCATCCTGTAGTATTATCACTATTATTAAGGGACTGATCTCCAGTTCAAGGCTGATATGTGGTCGTGTGCCCCTATCACGATCGCCGGAACTCGTGTTATTCGTGCACTCGTTTCCTCGCGTTTTCCGTATTAATTCTCTCTTTTATCCTTTTTCCGGGATACGAGTGCGGGTATTGCCTCAGAACACAATATTATTTGAAGACTTTGCAGTCAGGTAATACTGAATATGTATATCATTATATTTTGTATACCTTTCAGATTGGGTAAGAATCTATACATATGGTATAGTGGTATAAATTGCTCAGGGATGTGCAACTTGGGAAACAGTTACTACATTGTTAAGGATGGTTGAAGTCATTTGAAGTGTAGCAACAAGTGGCTTGAAAACCCGCGGTACAGTCAGGAAGTATAGGCGTTTCATCAGTGTGGAGGAAAACAAGAGCGCGCTAATTTTCGATCAGCTGCACAGTAACCAACCTGAAAGCTCATATTTTGAACGAAGTTGCGTTGATTTTGGGATGCTTGAAGATGTGTCAAGGATTGTGTTGTTAGCAGTAAACTTTTGGAACCGATCTCGATAGCTGCAGTCGCTTAAGTTCGGCCAGTATCCAGTAATCGGGAGATTGTGTATTCGAACCCCACTGTCGGCAGCCTTGAAGATGGTTTTCCGTGGTTTCCCTTTTTCACACCAGGCAAATGCTCGAGCTGTACCTTAATTAAGGCCACGGCCACTTCCTTCCCATTCCTAGGCCTTTCCTGTCCCACCGTCGCCAAAAGACCTATCTGTGTCGGTGCGACGAAAAGCAAATAGCAAAAAACAACTTTTGGAGACGCTACAGCCACGTGGAGCAAGACTATACATACATGTGCGCGCGTGCGACAATTTTTTTTACGAGTTACGAGTTTATTGCGAGGCAATTTCAAGTTCATTTTCTGTGCATTCTGTGAAAGACACTACATGATATTCATGTGGTCATTCATTCTCTGGGAGAATGTACAGTGCGTGATGGTTTATATGTGTAATCTGGAGTTAATGTGTTATTTCGCACAGAACTGTTTATTGCTAGATGAAACAGCAGGCTAAGTGTTCATTGCTTGGTCATTGATTCAACATGGCATTCGCATTCTGTACAAGTAATAAGTAAGTTACAAGATTGTGAGCAACTGCAAAATGACCTCGATAATGTTGTGAGATGGACAGTAGGCAATGGTATGATGATAAAAGGGGATAAAAGTCAGGTTGTGAGTTTCACAAATACGAAAAGTCCTCTCAGTTTTAATTACTGCGTTGATGGGGTGAAAGTTCCCTTTGGGGATCATTGTAAATACCTAGGTATAAATATAAGGAAAGATCTTCATTGGGGTAGTCACATAAATGTGATTGTAAATAAAGGGTACTGATCTCTGCACATGGTTATGAGAGTATTTAGGGGTTGTAGTAAGGATGTAAAGGAGAGAGCATATTTGTCTCTGGTGAGACCTCAACTTGAGTATGGTTCCAGTGTACGGGACCCTTACCAGCATTACTTGATTCAGGAACTGGAAAAAATCCAAAGAAAAGCAGCTCGATTTGTTCTGGGCGATTTCCGACAAAAGACTCGCGTTAAAAATGTTGCAAAGCTTGGGCTGGGAAGACTTGGTAGAAAGGAGACGAGTTGCTCGACTAAGTGGTATGTTCCGAGCTGTCAGTGGAGAGATGGCGTGGGAGGACATCAGTAGACGAATAAGTTTGGATGGTGTCTTTAAAAGTAGGAAAGATCACAATATGAAGATAAAGTTGGAATTCAAGAGGACACATTGGGGCAAATATTCGTTTATAGGAAGGGGAGTTAGGGATTGGAACAATTTACCAAGGGAGATGTTCAATAAATTTCTAATTTCTTTGCAATCATTTAAGAAAAGGCTAGGAAAGCAACAGATAGGGAATCTGCCACCTGGGCGACTGCCCTAAATGCAGATCAGTAGTGATTGATTCATTGATTGTTGTTCAATGATTCTACTTTGTTAAGTTGTTTGAATAAATTCACATAGTATAGGTAGGAGGTTAAGCAAGGGACAGCAATCTTACCCATGTAAAATCATACATTTGAAGCATGGCCTTCAAAACTATACGCATATATCCGTGAACCAAGGATGTGATTCATGTATATTAAAGTCTTGGAGCAAAGTGAGGGGCCGGACCAACCTTAGAAAATAGTTGTAGCTTAGGGATGAACTCCGCAATGAAGTGCATCCAAGTGTAATGAAGGTCATCGCTCCTATCCTTACTAGATAAGGTGGAATTCGAATAATCATGTTTTGGGCTTTACGTCCCACTAACTACGTTTATGGTTTTCCAAGGAATCGAAGTGCCAGAATTTAGTCCCGCAGGAGTTCTTTTACGTACCAGTAAACCTACCAAGAAAAGGCCGACATATTTGAACACCTTTAAATACCACCGGTGTGAGCTAGGATCGAACCTGCCATGTTGGGGTAAGAAGGCCAGTGCCTCAACCGTCTGAGCCACTCAGCCCGGCAAATGGAATTCTAGTAGCATAAGGCAGTGCCTATTGGGCTTTTACCTTGAGGTGTATAGGGAGCTAATAAGTGTAAACATTATGAATATGAAGAATGAGTATAGCTAAATTGGCGGTATACTGCACATCTGTGGTTTGTCAATTTTGTAATTTATGAGAGTTTATAAGCAGGAACAGGAGTTGGACTAATCATGTGATGATTATGATTGATGTTTTCTTTGTTTCTGGAGTAAACCAAAATAGTCAAACGTATTGTTCTATTCAAATCTGAAAACCTACCTAGCAGGCTGGTTCGTCAAATTGCAGGCACTTTTTATTTTACGGAAACAGTAACAAAATATTTCATTCAAGGTAAGGTTGTATTTGCAGCACATCTATGAACATTACACATCTATAACAGTAAAATTGTAACAGTAAGACTGTAACAACTGACTTTCTTGTCCGTGCACCAAAGCATGTCAAACGTAAAGTTATTTTACATTGTTAGATTTCTACAAGAGGGCAGAACATCACATACCTCCCACCTTGATTTTTTGTTACACAATAAAATCAAAACGATCACCCTAAAAATATCAACATTAGATTACTCCCTAAACCAAACTGGTACTTTCGCTGAACGCCCACTCCCAGTCTTCAAGAATGAAGACTCCGCAGCTGGAACGTTGGTTCTCAGGTTGACATCAATATCTCCTCCCAGATGTGGTGCATCTTCTGGTGAAAACACCTCCAAAGGAAAAATTCGTTGAATAGGTCTGATGATATCTCTTCCTGCAACTCTAACTTTCACTACTCTCGCGTGACCATCTTGTCCCCTTGATTACCTCTACCATTCTAGCAACAGGTCATTTCATTCTTCTTTCATCATCAGAACCAACTGGAACTATATCACCAACCTTCATAGGTTCCTTGTGTACCTTCCTAGTCTGCTGCTGCACCAAAAACTCAGATACTCCTCCCGAAACCTTCTCCTCAGCTGCCCCCGCAGACGCTGGACGTACGTTCCCCTCTTCCTTATATCTATAGCATCCAGGTGTTCAATGTCTGCCACCTCAACTGAATGATTGTCCTGTAGGAACATTGCAGGGGTCAGTGGTGCCAAGTCATCTAGGTCTTCGGACAGGTAGGTCAGCGGTCTAGTATTAGCCACACTCTCCACATCGCACAAGACTCTAGACATCTCTTCATAGTTCAAAGAAGCCCATCCAAGTGCCCTCATTAACAGTCTCTTTATCATCTTCACCACCCTCTCCCACCATGCACCCTACCACGCGGCAGCGGGTGGGACGAATTTCCACTGAATTCTCTGAATGGTTGCAATATCCTTTAGCTTGCTCCAGACTCGTGAGGTCTTCAAATTATTTGCTCCGGTGAAATTTGTGGCATTTTCGCTATAAATCACACAAGGCCTGCCTCTTCTTGTGATAAACCTCATCAGACCCTGCAAGAATGCATCTGTAGGGAGACTCAGAACCAGCTCCAAATGCACAGCACGATGGACTGCGCTGCTGAACAGCACGATCCATGCCTTCTCACCACTCTTCAGGTAAAGCGGTCCGGCAAGTTCCACTCTAGTTACATCAAAATTCAAAGTATCATTTACCCGGTCCTTTGGCAGCAGTGCAGGCTCAGCCATTGTCTTGTTCGACTCAAATAGTCTGCATATAACACATTTTGATATTACTACACAATCTTGTCTTCCTGCCTCTCAAAATCCAATATTTTTCTCTTAGCCTCCTAACAACATCTGAACTCCAGCATGTGAATGTTTCACATGGTACTCTTCTATCAGAAGTTCTGTGATTCTGTGTTTGGAAGGCAATAAAATAGGACATCTGAAGTTTTCATTGACTTCCCTTCGAGCAATTTTCGTTTTCAGCCTTAGAAGGCCATCCCGATCGATGAAAGTGCAAATTGATTTCAGACCCCTTTCTTAGTGCTTCTGTCTGGACGAGCTTCAGAAGTCTTCCTTCAGCCTCTTCTAGTTCATCATCCGTGAGGTCAACGCTCTCACACCTTATCTGCCTCAGCGTTCTGGCAACGAAGCGTAGTATCCAGGCTACAAGCAAGAAATCTCAGTACTTCAGCTGAGAGCTAACAAGCAAGACGATATACTGGACGCTCAAGAGCAATACTCCAGGAGAAATTGCCTTCTTCTTCTTCACGGTGTTAGTGAGTGTCCTAATGAGGATAAAGTTGTAAAGGTTCTAAACACTGTGAAGGAGAAACTGAACATAGAACTGACAATGGGCAGCATTGAAAGGTGTCACAGACTTGGAGGTCGTAGGAGGACAGTGGCAGATGCAGTGGCCAATAGGAAAAACCCATTATAGTGAAATTTGTTAGGTACCATGAGCGTGAAGCAGTATTACGCGCTAAACGGACTCTAAGGGGTATTCAGCTGTTAATAGCAGAGTATCTTACTCAGACGAGGAAGGAAATGCTACGCAAAGCCAGGGAATGCATAGGAAGGCGAGTTTGGTTACAAGATGGTTGTGTCATGTTAATGGACAGTGGCGGCAAAAAATTTGCAAATACACCTGCTGAACTAGATTCTGTTCTACAAAGGCTTGGTGCAGAGATGAACTGATTAGTCTACAATGTATGTATTATATTGTAGTAATCCTAGGATAGGTTTATATTATAGTGCGTGTGCCTTAATGCAGTTCATTTTTATGCTGTGTGTGTGTGTTTGAGTACAAATGTAAATTGGCAACACATATATAGAGATACGAATGTAAGAAGCATGCTTTCTCTCCTGGATAATGACTTCATTACAGAGTACCGTTATGTCTCCCCCTAAGTGTAGCAATGACCGACAGCTAGACAGGGGTCCTGTTCCATCTCCACCCTCCCAGGACTTGCTCCCTTCCCGCCCATCGCTTTGTAACACGCTAGAGAATGTATTTGTGACTAAATTCCATTCTTTGAACTGCATTCATACAGATTCACAGTCTGTCCCAGCCAATATTGACGAGCTTAGAGCTCTACTTCAAGACAGCAACGTGCATATTGCTGGAGTGAACGAAATTTGGTTGAGGAAGTCCATCGTCTATACAGGCATGACAGTGTTGACAGGAGAGGAAGAGGAGTAGCTTTATATTGTAGAGACGATATCAGTTGTAAATTAGTTTACACATCTGGCCACTCCATTGAGCCGAGACCTGAATTCATATTCGCGGAGGCAAATATTTTCCTAGTAAAGGTATTAATTGGTGTAGGACCCCTAAAGTAGAACATATGACTGACTTTGAAGACATTCTACATCAACTATTACCAACTTATGAACACGTATTAATAATCGGGGACTTCAATACTGACAAATTACAGACAAGTGAAACGAAGCTACTGCTAAACATATTACAGACGTGCAACATGACAGTATTGCCACTACAAACGACTAACCACACGATCGGAACCAGCTCATCATCTCACACCATTCTTGATTTAATATTTATGAATAATCCTCATAAAATTTTGTCTCATGGTCAGATTCCTGTTCCATGCATTTCGAAACATGACTTGATATACCTGTCATATTCTCTTAAAGTATCAAAATATAAAACGAAATATATCACTTACAGTGTCATTAAACATATAAATATGCGTGACTTTAGACTGGATACTTCAAATTCTCCTTGGAAGTACATAATTAACTTCTATGATATTGATATGAAACTACAAAAGTTCAATTCCCTCTTACTTGTTCTCCTCGATAAGCATGTTCCGAAACGTAAGGTTAAAGTAGCTAGACCTCCCTCCCCATAGCTAACTGATGATGTTAAACGCATGATGTCGCATCGAGATTTATTACATCGGCTATATAGACGAACCAGCTCTGTACTTGAACAGTATCTGTCTCTGCGCAACAAAATTAAATTAGTGATCCGAAATAAGAAATTCATTCGCTACCAACAGCTAGCCAATAATAATTTGAATGCGCGAAGCAATGGCGAGAGCCTCGCTCCATGGGAATAGGGAAACATGAACCTAACCATTGTAACCCAGATATATCACTTGACGACTTAAATAAACACATCTCTGGCGTTAAAATTAAGCACCAACCACAGATTATAAGTCATACAGTTAATAAATACTGACTAAACCGCCACCAAATAGACCAATGTTCAAATTCCATACTGTTAACGAAACTGAGGTGAAGCGTGAAATGTGAAATACTCTCGATCAAGTACAATGCCACTGGAGTTGATGATCTCCCCATCATCGTTATTAAACGTATTCTAGATATTATTTTCCCAGTAATTAGTCACATATATAATATCTGCCTCAGATCTGGAACATATCCAAGGGGTATAGAAAGATGCAATCATAAATCCGGTACCAAAAAGGCTCCTGCTGCTTCGCTATCAGACTATCGGTCGGTGTATATACCTTCATATCTCCAAACTCTTAGAATGGATAATCCATCGGCAACTAACCGAGTATCTTAGTAAATATTCCTTGTCTGCCCCAATAGAGTCAGGCTTTAAAAAGAGACACAGCACGACTACTGCTCTATTGAAGGTTACAGACGATATTAGATACGCAATGAGTGAACAGAAGGTCACTTTACTTACTCTTCTTGATTTTAGTAGTGCATTTGACACTTTACACATAGACATACTGCTGACCAAATTAAAATCCCTTTATCTAAATCTGACTGTTTTACAACTCTTTTGTTTTTCAGCTCTTACCACGCAAACTGAAGATAACGAGTCGTTATAAATAACAATACTTCTCAATGGGCAATAAAACACACAGGAGTACCCCAAAGTTCTGTACATGGATCTTGCTTTTATTTTGTACATAACGACGTAGGCGTAGCATCTCGATTGAAATATTGCAATTATCACATATATGCGGATGACCTCCAAATATATTATCACACAAAACTGGGAGATATTCGTATAGCAACTGAAAGAATGAATGCTCACTTACAAAATATATCGTCATATGCTTGTGAAAACTCTATATTAACACATTGCAGACCGGGTGACCTTCAGCCCACGCAGAGTCCTGATCCCGGCCATTTTCTAACTACCTCTAAGCTAGAATGCATGTATTCAAGTAAACTGTCAGAACTTCATTAGGTTTTGAAGGACTACTGTGTCTTTTTCTGGTGGCCTTCCTGAATAGTTGTTGAATTGCAGGTAGGTAAGTATTTGTTGAAATCTATTTCGGCTCATAGTTTCCGGAAATATGAGGTTTTCTATTAGGTGATCGGTTGGCCAGTATTCTTTCAGACATTATTTCTTCATCTGCCCTATCAATATACACAGAACAATATTTTTAAATTTCCCTGCTATTGACATTAGTCTACTTTAGTGTTTTAGGGTATACGTTATGAGAATGTGAATTCTGCTCATAGTATAAGTTTTTCTGCTCAGCTACATACTGCAAAACTTCCTCTCCACACATAAGTCCTGCTACTTGTCCTATGTTTCCAGATGCATTAGGCCAGGAGTACCTTCAAAATCCTCTAGCCTAAGTTCACTGTTGCCCATAACCCAGTTGTCAGAAAACACTACAGTATTTACAGTATTTAGAATATCTACACCCGTAACACAATTATCAGACTCGTTCTGCGCTACGTGAGTTCCACACCTTGAAGATATGGCTATATCCTCGTCATCACTTGAAACATTTCCGTTAGAAGATATTTCATTATCGAATTCTAAATATCCAGCATCACTTGGATATTCGGAGTCTGTATCAGCACATAATTCGCGAATAATTTTATCCTCGTCCAAAATACGTGCGATCCCTGGGCGCTGCCATCTTGCATGGCTTTCCGAACTTAGTAAACATGTTGTCAGGAAATGCAAAGAAAATCGATTATATGAAGAATAATCGAAAATAAATGCGATTATCGATTGTGTAGAACCATACATAACAGAGTTCTACCACCCTTGACCTCCAAATAGTTCCGATATATCTCAAAAGATAGCACTAAACTTCAGTCTGCTGTACAGTGACTCTATATGTACAGTGTGGCCAAAGCCAGTCCAGCCGCCATGTTTTAGCCAAGTGCTCAATCAGCTGATAAATGAAGGAGAGTGATATTATTATTATTTCAAAAAAGAATGGACTAGGTCAGTGTTTTAAGATGTTATTTATTTTGCTTATGCTGTATGTATATAGACAAGTGGCGGCGAGTTCTATATGTTCAGTGGTTCGGTGACCCCCCTAGAAATATATAACTCTTAGTAAAATGGTTAATCAAGTGCATATTTCTTTGATTACGTCTGTAAATTTGCGCTCGAAGCGATAATTTTGACATCAACACTCGACTGCTCTCCGAAACCAGCGAAAAGGTTCAATTTCTGGATTGTGGGCGCGCGGCGGTGGGACGTAAAGTGGATGAGCAGGGCGCGGGACGTATGGGGCAAGGGGTTTAAGCCGAGAACAAAGCTAAACTATCGCTGGTGACAGGGCCAGCTCTTGTCAGCGCTCGACACGATCTACATCGAACAAGCCCGAAGTTAGCCGAAGTATTGTCTCAAAGCGCGCAGTTAAAATTTGCTGTATATGGTACGTTTTTAAGGGATTTTAATATAATGATTTTGCGTTTTAGTCGTAATTAACCGCAATGAATCAAAATACTTTGGTAACTAGGATTTGTATAACATAAATATGCATATGTAGCTTATGTGAATGTAATCATCGTAAACTTTTAATCAGTAAGAAGTGCTCATAAAAGCAAAATATGTCAATAAAAGAACATAAATAACATCAGGCTGACTAACACGTTCTTGAAGCAGTATTTATTTCTGACCCATCAGTGCAACCACCTCCGGAACAGTACCGTAGCGGATATCTACTCAAGACTGTGTTTAGTGAAGTGCTCTATTGTACCTGACGTTCGTTATCACGGTGGTGTTTGGCGGCTTCTTGATGCGTGTGTCGTGTATTCATCAGTCTGGAAATGAATACCGTTCGGTTTCCTCTAGATAATACATTTCCAACACTTAGTTTAGAAGAGAAATGCAGAATAAAGCAGCTAGGCAGGCCTCTTCCCTCCCTGAACATTATTCAGAAGCAAACTAGTAGAGGTAAGGATTTTTGTAGAACATTTAAGCCACAGATTTACGAGAGGAATACTTGGCTATGTGGTTGCGATACCATTAATAGGCTTTTCTGTTTCCCGTGATTGCTTTTTGCTAAGGGTAAGGACACGAATTGGACAAAAATAGGGGTATCAGATCTCAGCCATTTAACACAAAGGATCAAAAAGCACGAAGCATCTATTACACATAAGAGTGCATGTTTGGATCTTTCAGTTCTGGGGAAAACAGATATTAGGCAGCAGCTAAGTAGCGATTTCAGAAGGAACATTGAGAGACATAATGATAGTGTGAGAAAAATAGGTACGTGCTCTCGAAGATCATTGACTGCGTGAAGTTCTGTGGTGAATTTGAACTTGCTTTGAGAGGTCATGACGAAACATTCGATTCAAACCATCCAGGCGTATTCAGAGGACTCATTAATTTTACTTCGGCATTGGATACCGTTGTTAGGGGTCATTTCAACAGTGCTACAGTCTTCAAGGGTACGTCAAAGGACGTTCAAAATGACATTCTAGAATGCATGCTGCAAGTGTGTTGCGAGAATATTTTAGCTGAAGTAGCTACTGCAGATTTCGTCTCCGTAATAGCAGATGAAACATCTGATGTGTCTTCAAAGTGTCAGTTAGTCATTGTACTTCGATATGTATTAGTTAATGGGGAGCCTGTTGAAAGGTTCTGGACTTTCTTAAGCCCAGCAGGAAACGACGCCTTCTCATTAGCCGATTGTATAAAACGGGTCCTCACTGAAGTAGTTGGAGAGCACAAAGAAAAAGTAGTCTCCCAAAGTTACGATGGTGCCAATGTTATGGGCGGCCGACACTCCGGAGTACAAACAAATGTAAGGCAAGACTACCCATTTGCTTACTTTTTGCATTGTTACGCCCATCAATTGAATTTAATTCTGGCCCAGGCTGCTAGCTACAGCAAAGAAGTGCGATTGTTCTTTGCCACCATTGGGGAGATTCCAGCATTTTTTTCTCATTCGCCTTAGGGAGTGGCTATTCTTGATGAGGCTGTGGGCAGAAGAGTTCCGCAAGCCTCAGCTACGAGATGGAACTTTAAATCAAGATGTGTTCTTACACTGCATGAGCATAGGGAAGCAATAGTGGAATGCTTGGAGAAAATTGAAGACACGAGCAGACAAACAGCTACTATGAACCAAGCACACGGACTGCGTCTGAAAATACAACAGCCAACGTTTACTTTTGGTTAGAGTTCTTTTACAGGGTTATGCCTCACGTGGACATTCTATACAACCAAGTACAAAAGCGTTCTGCTAACCCTGTATAAGTGCGAAGTGCAGTAAGCTCCTTTGAAACGGCAATTTCGAAAGTAAGGGACAATGTTGACAGCATTGTTGTGGAGGAAAATGTACAAGAAGACAACAGAGGGAAAAGATGATGCGAAAATAGTTACTACTCGAGGAACATTGCGGCAAAGGAGGTATGTGACGTGATTATAAATCACAGCAAAGAGAGGTTCAACTTCTCTAACCACTTACTGGCCTCCAGCTTCTTTGATCACCAATTCTTCCCATCCTTCCAAAATAATTTTCCAGAGGAGAATCTTACGTATATTATACAATCCTATCCTTTTATTGACAAACAAACTGAAAACCGAACTGCAAATGATTTACTCAAGAAGTTATTTTGAAGAAATGAACAATGCAACTGACTTACTTGTTTTTCTGATAGAGAACAATCTCAAGGAACAATTCGGAGGAGTGAAGAAACTTTTGAAATTAATTATTACTGTCCCCATGACTACTTCTGAAGCAGAAAGGTGTTTTTTCCACTTTAATGCGGATTAAGACATTCCTAAGGAGTACAATGGATGAAGAAAGACTGTCTGCTCTCGCTATGTTGTCCATCGAGGAGGAGATGACCCATAAATTAGTCGACTTTAATGAGAAGGTAATGGACTTATTTGCCGCTAGGAAGGGAAGGAGGATGGATTTCCTGTACACACAGGCGACAGCTGTTATACCAACGCCAGCAACGTCTTCAACATTAGACGAAACTGGATCAACTTAAGGTAATTACACCTTATATCCTCTGTCTTTCATTATTCGTTCTGGTAACTTCTTCGAGCTGCAACCGTGTGCATTCAAACGAAAGTCACCTTTCTAGTCATACAATGTCACTATTTTACATCTATGTAAATATCAAGTAACATTAAATTTGGACACGTTATTTTTCAAAGTAGTGAACCCCCAGATGTTTTATCCACGCGCTGCCACTGATAAAGGCCTATCAGTATTTGTTATATTCAGAGTCTGACTACCTGACGTAAGACTTAATAAATTTAGAGTTATACATGGTATAGGCCTACAAGTCACAATTATTGAAGAGGTTAGAAATTCTGTGTTGTAGCTAGGCCTATCATAACATTTATTTTATAATACATGTGGCATAAAATAGTATAGTCATCGTCTTGAATAATGTATGTGATGACTGTAAAGTTAGCCTACATTTAATCTTTTCTATTTGCTTTCCGTCGCACCGACACAGATAGGTCTTATGGCGACGATGTGACAAGAAAGGCCTCGGAATTGGAAGGAAGCGGCCGTACCTTAATTAAGGTACAGCCCCAGCATTTGCCTGGTGTGAAAGTGGGAAACCACGGAAAACCATCTTCAGGGCTACCGACAGTGGGGTTCGAACCCACTAATTCCGGATGCAAGCTCACATCTGCGCGCCCCTAACCGCACGGCCAACTCGCACGGTCATTTAAATTAAAATATATATATAACATTACCATATATCAGGTTACATGGTTTTACATATCAGAAAACTATACATAGAAATGAACTTTTTATATATGACTTATCGGTATGTACACTGACTGACAGAGCAAATGCAACACCAAGAAGGAGTGGTTCGAAAGGGATGAAAGTTGGGGAAAAAACAGAGACGGCACGGACGAATAATTGATGTTTATTTCAAACCGATATGCAGGTTACACAATGCGCACGGCATCGACTCAGTAGGATGTAGGACCACCGCGAGCGGCGATGCACGCAGAAACACGTCGAGGTACAGAGTCAATAAGAGTGCGGATGGTGTCGTGAGGGATGGTTCTCCATTCTCTGTCAAACATTTGCCACAGTTGGTCGTCCGTACGAGGCTGGGGCAGAGTTTGCAAACGGCGTCCAATGAGATCCCACACGTGTTCGATTGGTGAGAGATCCGGAGAGTACGCTGGCCACGGAAGCATCTGTACACCTCGTAGAGCCTGTTGGGAGATGCGAGCAGTGTGTGGGCGGGCATTATGCTGCTGAAACAGAGCATTGGGCAGCCCCTGAAGGTACGGGAGTGCCACCGGCCGTAGCACATGCTGCACGTAGCGGGGGGCATTTAACGTGCCTTGAATACGCACTAGAGGTGACGTGGAATCATACGCAATAGCGCCCCAAACCATGATGCCGCGTTGTCTAGCGGTAGGGCGCTCCACAGTTACTGCCGGATTTTACCTTTCTCCACGCCGACGCCACACTCGTCTGCGGTGACTATCACTGACAGAACAGAAGCGTGACTCATCGGAGAACACGACGTTCCGCCATTCCCTCATCCAAGTCGCTCTAGCCCGGCACCATGCCAGGCGTGAACGTCTATGCTGTGGAGTCAATGGTAGTCTTCTGAGCGGACGTCGGGAGTGCAGGCCTCCTTCAACCAATCGACGGGAAATTGTTCTGGTCGATATTGGAACAGCCAGGGTGTCTTGCACATGCTGAAGAATGGCGATTGACGTGGCGTGCGGGGCTGCCTCCGCTTGGCGGCGGATGCGCCGATCCTCGCGTGCTGACGTCACTCGGGCTGCGCCTGGACCCCTCGCACGTGCCACATGTCCCTGCGCCAACCATCTTCGCCACAGGCGCTGCACCGTGGACACATCCCTATGGGTATCGGCTGCGATTTGACGAAGCGACCAACCTGCCCTTCTCAGCCCGATCACCATACCCCTCGTAAAGTCGTCTGTCTGCTGGAAATGCCTCCGTTGACAGCGGCCTGGCATTCTTAGCTATACACGTGTCCTGTGGCACACGACAACACGTTCTACAATGACTGTCGGCTGAGAAATCACGGTACGAAGTGGGCCATTCGCCAACGCCGTGTCCCATTTATCGTTCGCTACGTGCGCAGCACAGCGGCGCATTTCACATCATGAGCATACCTCAGTGACGTCAGTCTACCCTGCAATTGGCATAAAGTTCTGACCACTCCTTCTTGGTGTTGCATTTGCTCTGTCAGTCAGTGTATATGACTTATAGAAAATAATATGACTAGTTAACCGATGGGTAGATAAAATTGTATTACCTAGCTCCATATTTATGTTAACATAATATAAGTTAACATAATATACTGTACAATTTTACTCGTGGTACTAATAGAAATAATAGCGAAAACCTGCTACTCTTTAGTGGCGAAAACAAGCAACTACCATGGTCCCCGAGTTGTGTATAGTGCTCCATTAATGATGGCTACGGTTCGATCCCCGCAACGAGGAATTAAATATTAGTATCACTATACAGCAGTCCTATCGTTTGAGAAAATACTAATTGTTGCTCGGTGAAAACAAGCAGATTTCCTGGTCCCGGTGTACTAGTATTCAGGACTCAATTATCGACCACCCGCTGTTCAATTTCGGTGATGTGCGACTAATTCTGTGCCCCGGTTCGGTTAGTACTGATAGATATCCGCTGTATTTTAAACATTCTACTTACTACTATCGGTTTTGCTAACGCATTGTTATCACTGTTATCAATACCTTCTTCTCTTTCTACCGCTCTTCTAACAACTGTGGTGTTGTGGGTGGGAACTGCGTCACACACGTGGATTTGGTCCTGTTTAACGGCCAGATGCTACTCCTGACGCAAATCGTATTTGGAGGGATGTAATCACTATTGCGTGTTTCTGTGGTGATTTGTAGTGTGGTATGTTGTTTGAGTAAGAAGAGGAGAGTGTTGGGATAAACGCAAATACCCAGTCCCCAAGCCCGAACTATTAAAATACCCCACCCGGCCTGGAATCGAACCCGGGACACTCTGAACCGAAGGGCAGTACGCTGACCATTCAACCACGGAGTCAGACTATCATCATTATGATGTATGGGAAAACTCAGCTTGATGCTAAGCGGCACTTGTAACCGCGTCCCTTAATAGATGAAGAGCCATAAAAGTTTCAATTCGAGAATCTATCAATCGTAATACCTCGTACGGTGAAAATGAATGAGACGTACAGTGGATGATCGGGAGTTACCTGTCCTGTAAGTTTTGTTAAGTACAGGTTTCAGATAAAACAGATATTTTCGGGGATACTTGAAAATTTGTGAAAAATAATATAATCGTGAAAATCTCTGTTATTTTCCTTACACGGTAAAATCACACAACACTTAAAATGTCGGAAATTATATTCTAAACAACTTTCCTTATGTACAGGTTTTCGTTACACGGAATATTGGCGGAGAAATATGACATTTACTGTCTTGGCCTCTATAAAATTACTAACCCATGTTGTTATTATTGTTACAATTATAATGCATAAAACAACTCTACTCGTTGTTGGGAGCATCTTATAACGTGCTGAAAACAAGCAATTGCCTAATTTCATTTTAAAAACCTGTCCTGATCTGTTTCTGCAATCATAAGTATAACAGCCTGGCGTACGTTTCTTCAAAACTCGGACCTCAGAAATACGTAAATTCACACACGTCTTAACTAATAATATAAAATAACCTTCCATGTTTAATAAGAACATATTTTCGGTGTAATAAGGTTAAAACAGGTAGCCTGTACTTCGCTAAAATTGCATAAAGAGTAATCTTACCCTGTGCTGTATACATACGTTTAAATCAGCTGACGGCACATTTGGCGAAAACATGGTGGAGCCAATCAGAATGAAGCACTCGTTGGCCACACTGTACATATAGAGTCACTGTAGTCTGCTGCTAACACGAGATAACTCGGGACCGGTCCGCAATGCTCGGCCAGGCAAACACGAGTATTCTCGGGACCGGTCCGCATTGTGTTAATAAATCCCACACGACAAAAGCTATTAAAGTTGGACAATCGAAATTAATAAACATGACAAAGACCTTAGACATCCCTTCACTCACTCTATCTGGTATCAAAATTCCGTATGAAAGTTCGGTAAATAATCTAAGTGTTGTTATAAAAGAAAACCTAAATTTGAATGAACACGTCACACGTACCTTTAACGGAGTATATGCCTCACTCCATCCTCTGAAATACTGTTAAATATGAAAGTCAGAGTTATAAACACATTAGTTCTCCCTTTATTAGTTCATAACGATGCTGTATTTATAGATTCTACGAAAAAACAAATTAGAAAGATAAAAAGGATCATGAATTCCTGCATCACATTTATATTTTGTTACGCTACGACACTCATGTTACGCCTTATTAAAAACAACTTCCCTCTTGAAATATGAAGATATTAGGAATTTTCAAGTAGCCGTGTTGGTGTTCAGACTGCTGAGAGAACTCCCCAGTGTCTGTCATCCAATTTTACATGCCTTTCTTCTTTTCACCAGCAAAATACACGCTGTTACTACACTTGCCATTCCTTTTAGCAGGTCAGCTGCATTCTACCATTTATTGCGACGGGAACTAGATTATGGAACTCTGTTCCAAATAACATCCCCAGCAGTAATTCACTTTAGTCTTTTAAGTCTTCCTACAGAAAGTACCTCTGTAGATGCATAAACCAATGGTGTGAGTCTTGTGTGTGAGAGAGAGGTTATATAATTTAGTTAATTTTCTTTAAATTAATTTAAACTTATTTTTACTAAATTTCATTTACTAATTTGTGTGGCATATTTGTCAATGTGGGGTGCTAATAAATATTATGTTCGTACAAATGGCTAAAAGGACGAAAATCTTGGCATAGATAATGATAGGATGGTCGACCCACAACATCAAAGATCGTCAAACGGTAATCATTAGGACACCATAACGCTAGAAGCAAGCAAATGTTATTTCACTGGTGGTGACTTGTCGGACCACGGAAAGGCATGCACTTGATGCCTCGTTGGGTCAAACCTAGTATATCAGACTTATTATTCATCAATCAGCAGAGCCAGTGGACGCCACGGCGGGCTAACCGAGAGGGCTGTCCGTGGTAAGTACAATGTTCACAAAAAAAAAAAAAAATAGAAGGAAAAGGTAAAGAGTGAGAGAGAACGTACAACGAACCAAATGTAAGGAAAGTGAATTGATTTAAAACAAATTGTATTTAAACTTCAAATGACTAGAATAGGCAGTGTATAACAAACAAAGAATGGGAATTACAAACATTTAGCAAGGGATCAGCCCGTTTGACAACCAAAATACAATCAATATGAATAATAATTAAGAATTCTTGGGAATAACGATTATGATTTTCAAGAAAAGCCCAAGACCAGAGTTCGACAGAAAAAAACCAGAATTAGCACCTATTTAAATTTACTACTCCCCTTTTTTTAAAAAAACACATTGGTTAAGAATTAAAGGGGGGAGTACATTAGTATATCTGAAAATAATGATTTAAGGCCACCCTTACAATCTTCATTTGAAACCCAAAAGAGGGCAAGAGAATTAAAGCACGTCGGGAGGCAAATTTTTTACCACTCAATACCGGAAAGAAAAAAGGGAAAGAAAAAGAAAACTGAGTGAGAAGGGAAGAAAAGAGGAAAAGGAGGGGGGAATCCTTCCAGGCTGCTTAAAACCTATCACGTTGGCAATGTAAGCGACCACTCGGGCCTGTAGAAAAAGTCCAGGATGTGGCAACACTTCTATCACTTGTCCAAGCACGGTTTATTTTGGTGTATGAGATAGATAAAGGTATCAGTCTGAAGGACTCAGTTAGAATGGAGACCATGAAGCCACCAAATAATTTAACATTCAAAATTCAAATCTTGATATAAACCACGAAAGATATAAAAAGTTGTAACATTTTGCTCACCCAGTCTGTTGATAAACAATGCAGCTATTCACAAATTAAAAGTAGGTAAAACGTCGCAACGGGCCAGCCACTAGCGAACAGTTCCGCTCTCTCCACTCGTGTTGTTTTCCAACTCAATGTCTGACCGGGGAAACTAAGGAATAGCTTGCTTATATACGTGGTGAAGATATTCGAGAAGTTGCTCGATGAAAAATACGTAGGTGTGACGTCACAACGAGGGAGCAGCAACAGTGCCGGAGAACAGGCCAGTTAGTGAATAGCTCGGCGAGCAAGCAGATGGACGGTAGAATGCGACAGAAGGCAGAAGGTACGATGTAGTAGAGCGGTCGTAACATATTCCCACCACTCGGCGAATCCGAAGGATGGGGGAGATGACGACGATGATCCAGAGGAGTAGAAGAGATTCCCATGTTGACCAAAGAAGGTACCATAGCCGGAACTCGTAGAACGATGAAACAGAAACGGAAAGAAAAAACCAAACAGGCATAAGCAGCGAAATAAAAAAGGAAAAAGAGAAGAAAGGGAAAAAGGGATGGGACGGGATAGAGAGATAAAGAGGGGAAAAAAGGGGTATAAAGAAAAAGGAAGAGAAAAGTGATATGGATTGAAAGAGAGAATTACAAAAATATACATATATACATTAATAAAAAGGAGTGGCCTTTATATATATATATATATATATATATATATATATATATATATATATATATATATATATATATATATATAGAGAGAGAGAGAGAGAGAGAGAGAGAGAGAGAGATGTTTTAGGACAATATATGTAATTTAAAGTAAAGTTTCCCATATTAGAAATCAAAAATGGGATGTAAAACCCCCAAAATTTATATATGGGAGAGTCAGACATAGGGCGAGTGTGAGTGGAGAGAGCAGAACGGAGAGAGCAGAACGGAGTGAGCAAAAGGAAAAGGAAAAAAAAATACAAGTATAGAAAACTCAAAATGGACAAATGAAAGAAGATAAATAACCTAACCAAAAGGAACAACAAAGGCAGCCTGGAAGAAATCCCTATCCCTGGCCCTCAGGAATAGAAGGAGGAAAAATTTCTTCATCTGAGAAAAATGAGCCTTTTTAACATCAGTAGGAGTGTCAAGGGATTGGAGGAGGGCAGTGGTCGGAGAGGGAAAGGAGAGGATACGGAAAGGGCCAATCCAGCGAGGGAAGAGCTTTGCAGATAAATTTTGAGAAGTAGAACTAATGGGGTGATTCTTTAATAATACAAAATCAGAAACTTGAAAAGATGGAGAACGGACTCCGGAATTGCAAGCCTTACGGTGAAGATCTCTGGCGTGATGAAGTTGTTGAAGGGCGTGATTCAGTTGAGTATCAGTGAGAAGATGAGAGGGGGTATCCAATAATGAGGGTAAATTCCAAGATAAAGAAAGGGGTGCGTGTAACTCTCTGCCAAGAAACAACTTGGCAGGAGTAAAAGAGGTAGAAGAGTTAATAGTAGCATTTAATGCCAAAACAAAATGGGGGAGTTCGGAATCCCAAGACTTATGGTCAGTAGAATGAAAAATAGAAAGAAAGGTTTTGAGATTTCGATGGTAACGTTCTACAATGTTACCCTGAGGATGATATGGGGAGGTAAAAACTTTCTTGATACCGTGAGAGAAACAAAAATTATAAAAAGTTTTAGAAGTAAAAATAGAGGCATTATCGGAAATTAATACTTTAGGAAGACCAATGATAGGAAGAATCTGAGTGGATAATAAATTAATAATTATTTGGGAAGAAATATTTCGTAACGGACGAACAATAAGAAACTTTGAAAAACCGTCGAGCAAAGTGAATATATAAGCATTTGCTTTTGAAGATTTAAGTAATGGGCCAACAATGTCAATATAGAATTTCTCAGCGGAATGAGTAGCAGGGGAAGCAGCATAAGTACCATAGGGTTGGTGGTTGAGTGGCTTATGTTTTTGACAAGAATCACATAAACGAACCCATGAATATATGTCTTTTCTCATGTGTGGCCAAAAAAATAAAGAGACAAGACGAGCATAAGCTTTGGCCATTCCAAAGTGGCCCCCAACAGGGGAACCATGAAAATACTGAAAAATCATAGGACATAAATTTGAAGGAAGAACGAGGCGAGAAATAGCACGTGGAGTAGGTTTAAAAATGAGGAGATGATTCTGCAAACGAAAAGGACCAGAGTAATTTGGAAGAGAAAGGTCATGAATCAGCTGTTGGCAATACGGATCTTGTTTCTGATGGTCTACACAGGACTGAAAAGAAAGAGGAAAATTGGTAAGGGAGGAAATAGAAGTAATAGCATTAACAGGCAAAGAATCAATTTCAGTTCATGGGATTGATTATCTTCAAAAAGGCGGGATAAAGCATCAGCAACTGAATTATGGAAACCCGATACAAACTTGAGCGAAAATTTAAAGCGAGATAACCGAAGGAGCCACCGACCAGTACGGCCTATTTTAGGAGCATCATGAAGCAACCAGGATAGTGCTTGATTGTCGGTATTTACTACAAATTCCCGATGGTCCAAGTATTCGGCAAAATGTTCAATAGCCAGAAGAAGCCCCAGAGCTTCTCTTTTGTAGACAGAATATTTTCGTTCGACAAGAGATAAAAGACGACTAAAATAGGCAATGGGTAAGGTTTGGCCATTACAAGTTTGTTGTAAGACAGCACCAAGAGCGACGTCAGAGGCATCAGTTGAGAGTTCAAAGGGGAGGGAAAAATCGGGAATTTGCAAGAGAGGGGCATGAGAAAGTTTTGATTTTAAGGTATCAAAAGCAAGTTGTTGAGAATTAGTCCAGTGAAATTTAATGCCTTTTCTTTTAAGGAGATATAAAGGTTCCGAAATTTGAGAGAAATTAGGAATGTATTTGGCATAAAAGCCCAACATACCTAAAAAGGAGCGCAATTGTTTCAAATTCTGAGGAGGGGGAATTTTATGAATGGCGGAATCACGGTCAGGATCAACAGCGACACCCTGTGAACTAAGGATATGACCAAGAAATTTGATAGATGTTTGAGCGACAAGAACCTTAGAAGGGTTAACAGTCAAACCAACGGAACGAAGACGTGTAAGAACTTCACGGACATGCAGTAGGTGAGATTCAAAATCAGGAGAATAAACAAGGATATCGTCAATAAAAGGAAATAAATATTTGTACTTAAGATCGGAAAATAAAGAATCAACAAAAGGCTGCATGATCTGGGATCCAAGATTTAAAACAAAAGGAACTTTTTTGAACTGATATAAACCATTAGGCGTAATGAACGCAGTGTAGCGAGAGCTAATGTCATCAAGGGGAATCTGATTGTAAGCGGAATTGAAATCAAAAATAGTAAAATAATGAGAATAAGAAAAATGTTGAAAAGCGGATTGTAATTTGGGCATCGGATAGGCATCATAAAATATACGGGAGTTCAATTTCCTATAATCGACAATAAATCGAAAGGAGCCATCAGGTTTATTAACAATGAAGGCAGGAGAAGCATAATTGGAGGATGAAGGAACGATAGTGCCATCACGAAGCATCTTATCAATTAATTCATTACGAATCTTCATCCTAGGAGGGCTGAGAAAATACGGAGAAGAACGAACCGGAGTAGTGTCAGTCAGATCGATATGGGCAGTGAAGTTCTTAACAGTCCCTAAGTTAGGGGTGATCACATCAGAAAATTCCTGGAGCAGAGACTGTACCTGGTCAGAATAAAGGGAATTAATTGTAAGGGAGGAAGACTGATGGAAAAAGGGATAATCAAAGAGGTTTATCGACGGAACAGATTTAGATGAAAAATGAAAAGAAACCTGGGAGTGAACTGAATCAAGAATGAGACCAGTGTGAGAAAAAAATCAAAACCTAAAATGAGAGGAGACGATAAATGTTCAACCACAAGAAAAGTAAAAGGCCAGGAAAAATATTGCATTTTAATGTTTAAAGATATAGTGCCAAGGACATGAAGGGGTTGGTTTGATGCGGAAATACATTGCCGAGAAGATGGAGTATACGGCAAATGAGGAAAATTAGCTTTTAAGGATTCAAAAAATGGTAAACTAATAAGGGATACGGCAGCACCTGAATCTAAAAGAGCAACCGATGGCAAATTGTTCACAGTTATCAACACATGAGAAGTACATGGAAGAAATGAAGCATTATATATACTGGAAGAAAATTGAGGAACATGTTCAGCTGGAGAAAAGTAGATGAAGGCAGGCTTTCCCCAATAATACGACGACTGCCTAACGTCGTGGGTGGAAGGCGTTTCCCGAAAGTGAGGCAGTACAATACTTAGAAATATGTCCCTGACCTTTACAACGAAAGCATGTTAAAGTTGAACGATTTGTTGATGGAGAAGGGGAGACGCAAGGCGAAGGTAACGAAACAGGTAAGGGAGTGGGTACGATACCAGGTGGGGGAATAGATGAATAATATGAAAGATCTCCTAAAGAATTTATAACATGAGACTGAGCCAAATTATATAACTGAACCATGGTAGTTGGGGGGTTAAGTGCATCAAGGAGCTGACGAAAGGAAGGAGCAGCATAAAAACGGACAATTGAAATTAATTCAGAAGTATTATAAGCAATGTTCAATACATCACTATAGGTGGTAATAGAATCAAGATAGTCATGTGTAGATTCAGTAGGTAGTTGGTGGCGACGGACAAACTCAGTACTTAATTTATAACGAATCTCATATGGCAAAACATAATTGTGTATTATAGTCCGTAAGTGAAACCATGAAGAGAAATTTGACATATTATCAAGCCAAAATTTTGAAAAGAAACCAGTAGTTTTAGCCGACAAAAGACCGATTAATTGAGGGAAGGAAGCAAGTGTAATATTTAAAAATTTTCTCACAGAGAAAAGCCAAATGGTCAAGCTGCGAGGATCAGTAGCCTGTAGCTGAGGTACAAGAAGCAATGACTGCTTAACTATCTGAATATTAAGTGCACTGTCAACAGAAGTAAGGTGAGGGGAGGAAGAAAAATGGGATGGTGGAGACGGAAACATTGCATGTTGAGCAAGGAGTGGAGGAGATTGTATGTCATCAGAAGAATGCATTAATGAATCAGAAGAAGGAGAGAAAGAAATCAAGTCCCCGACAGGAGGGTTGGGTAAGGACAAATTATGATATGAAGGAAGTGGTGAAGAATTAGAACTGTCACCCAGAGGAAAGTAATTCGAAAAACATGCCATAACGATAAGTAAAAGAAAAACAGGGCGTATAAGTAATAGAAAAGATTGTCTGCTACCATTTGTGGCGTATTTGTCAATGTGGGGTGCTAATAAATATTATGTTCATACAAATGGCTAAAAGGACGAAAATCTTGGCATAGATAATGATAGGATGGTCGACCCACAACATCAAAGATCGTCAAACGGTAATCATTAGGACACCATAACGCTAGATGCAAGCAAATGTTATTTCACTGGTGGTGACTTGTCGGACCACGGAAAGGCATGCGCTTGATGCCTCGTTGGGTCAAACCTAGTATATCAGACTTATTATTCATCAATCAGCAGAGCCAGTGGACGCCACGGCGGGCTAACCGAGAGGGCTGTCAGTGGTAAGTACAATGTTCACAAAAAAAATAGAAGGAAAAGGTAAAGAGTGAGAGAGAACGTACAACGAACCAAATGTAAGGAAAGTGAATTGATTTAAAACAAATTGTATTTAAACTTCAAATGACTAGAATAGGCAGTGTATAACAAACAAAGAATGGGAATTACAAACATTTAGCAAGGGCTCAGCCCGTCTGACAACCAAAATACAATCAATATGAATAATAATTAAGAATTCTTGGGAATAACGATTATGATTTTCAAGAAAAGCCCAAGACCAGAGCTCGACAGAAAAAACCAGAATGAGCACCTATTTAAATTTACTACTATCCTTTTAAAAAAGAAACACATTGGTTAAGAATTAAAGGGGGGTACATTAGTATATCTGAAAATAATGATTTAAGGCCACCCTTACAATCTTCATTTGAAACCCAAAAGAGGGCAAGAGAATTAAATCACGTCGGGAGGCAAAATTATTACCACTCAATACCGGAAAAGAAAAAGGGAAAGAAAAAGAAAACTGAGTGAGAAGGGAAGAAAAGAGGAAAAGAAGGGGGGGAAATCCTTCCAGGCTGCTTAAACCCTATCACGTTGGCAATGTAAGCGACCACTCGGGCCTGTAGAAAAAGTCCAGGATGTGGCAACACTTCTATCACTTGTCCAAGCACAGTTTATTTTGGTGTATGAGATAGATAAAGGTATCAGTCTGAAGGACTCAGTTAGAATGGAGACCATGAAGCCACCAAATAATTTAACATTCAAAATTCAAATCTTGATATAAACCACGAAAGATATAAAAAGTTGTAACATTTTGCTCACCCAGTCTGTTGATAAACAATGCAGCTATTCACAAATTAAAAGTAGGTAAAACGTCGCAACGGGCCAGCCGCTAGCGAACAGTAGTTCCGCTCTCTCCACTCGTGTTGTTTTCCAACTCAATGTCTGACCGGGGAAACTAAGGAATAGCTTGCTTATATACGTGGTGAAGATATTCGAGAAGTTACTCGATGAAAAATACGTAGGTGTGACGTCACAACGAGGGAGCAGCAACAGTGCCGGAGAACAGGCCAGTCAGTGAACAGCTGGGCGAGCAAGCAGATGGACGGTAGAATGCGACAGAAGGCAGAAGGTAAGATGTAGTAGAGCGGTCGTAACATTTGACAGATTATATATACATATTGGTATAATTATTATGTTGCATTTATTTTGAATTTATGTTGCAAATTAGTTTCTTTTAAAATATTTAATATTCTCCACAATTATTCTATACAATGATGTGGTTAAGTGTAAGAGAGGGCCATGAGTCCTAACGTCGCCACAACTGAAGACAAATAAATAAATTTAAATGTTCAAGTCTGACGCTCTGAAAACCGTCGTAGATACCATGCAACGTCTTGGTGCAAAATAGTAATCAAGCATGGAGGTGGCATTTTATTCTCTTACTGCATTACATCTGCGTCTGCATTATCAAATGATAGAGGCCAGTCCTTTTCTTCCAGCTTTAACCAATCTGGCCCCACCCGCCATCGTGAGTCAATCCGAGATCGTGCAGAAGATCCTCGGGATGGAAGGTCGGCAGGATTCAGATCACGGGCTATATGTCTGCCAGTCTTGTTTTCGCGTCAGTATTCTAATCTCTTTCTCATGGTTACTGACAAATGGACCCCATGATCCAGTGCAATGCTGTGGAAGAGTCAGTCCAGAAATACTCTGGGATGATTTTACTTAAATTATCCCTCGCAGTGGCTGCCAAACGACTCCCTATAAAACAAGCCAGAAGATCAATCAATCAATCAATCAATCAATCAATCAATCAATCAATCAATCAATCAATCAATCAATCAATCAATCAATCAATCAATCAATCAATCAATCAATCAATCAATCAATCAATCAATCAATCAATCAATCAATCAATCAATCAATCAATCAATCAATCAATCAATCAATCAATCAATCAATCAATCAATCAATCAATCAATCAATCAATCAATCAATCAATCAATCAATCAATCAATCAATCAATCAATCAATCAATCAATCAATCAATCAATCAATCAATCAATCAATCAATCAATCAATCAATCAATCAATCAATCAATCAATCAATCAATCAATCAATCAATCAATCAATCAATCAATCAATCAATCAATCAATCAATCAATCAATCAATCAATCAATCAATCAATCAATCAATCAATCAATCAATCAATCAATCAATCAATCAATCAATCAATCAATCAATCAATCAATCAATCAATAAATAAATTCAATTAATTTTGATCTGCACTTAGGGCAGTCATCCTAGTGGCAGATTCCCTATCTGTTGTTTTCCTAGCCTTTCCTTAAATTATTTCAAAGACATTGGAAATTTATTGAACATCTCCCTTGGTAAGTTATTCCAATCCCTAACTCACCTTCCTATAATGAATATTTGAGCCAGTTTGTCCTCTTGATCCCAACTTTATCTTCATATTGTGATCTTTCCTACTTTTAAAGACGCCACTCAAACACATTCGTCTACTAATGTCATTCCACGCCATCTCTCCGCTGACAGCTCGGAAATTACCGCTTAGTCGAGCAGCTCGTCTTCTTTCTCCCAAGTCTTCACAGCCAAAACATTGCAACATTTTTGTAACGCTACTCATTTGTCGGAAATCACCCAGAACGAATCGAGCTGCTTTTCTTTGGAATTTTTCCAGTTCTTGAATCAGGTAATCCTGGTGAGGGTCCCATACACTGGAACCATACTCTAGTTGGGGTCTTACCGGAGACATATATGCCCTCTCCTTTACATCCTTACTACAATCCCTAAACACCCTCATAACCATGTGCAGAGGTCTGTACCCTTTATTTACAATCCCATTTATGTGATTACCCCAATGAAGATCTTTCCTTATATTAACACCTAGATACTTACAATTATCCCCACAAGGAACTTTCACCCCATCAACGCTGTAATTTAAACTCAGAGGAATTTCTTATTTGTAAAACCCACAACCTGACTTTTAACCCCGTTTACCACCATACCATTGCCTGCTGTCAATCTCACAACATTATCGAGGTCACGTTGCAGTTTCTCACAGTCTTGTAACTTATTTATTACTCTATGCAGAATAATACCATCCGAAAAAAGCCTTACCTCTGATTCCACTTGTTTACACATATCATTTATATATGTAAGAAAACATAAAGGTCCAATAATACTGCCTTGAGGAATTCCCATCTTAATTATTACAGGGTCCGATAAAGCTTCGCATACTCTAATACTCTGAGATCTATTTTCTAGAAATATAGCAACCCATTCAGTCACTCTTTAGCCTAGCTCAGTTGCACTCATTTTTGCCAGAAGTCTCCCATGATCCACCCAATCAAATACTTTACACAGGTCAATCACGATACAGTACATATTTGACCTCCTGAATCCATGATATCTGCTACATCTTTCTGGAATCCTACAAGTTGAGCTTCGGTGGAATAACCTTTCCTAAAACCGAACTGCCTTCTATCAAACCAGTCATTAATTGCGCAAACATGTCTAATGCAATGAGAAAGAATGCCTTCCCAAAGCTTACATACAACGCATGTCAAACTTACTGGTCTGCAATTTTCAGCTGTATGTCTATCATCCTTTTCTTTGAACACAGGGGCTACTATAGCAACTCTCCATTCATTTGGTATAGCTCCTTCGACCAAACAATAATCAAATAAGTACTTCAGACATGGTACTATATCCCAACCCATTGTCTTTAGTATATCCCCAGAAATCTTATCAATTCCAACCGCTTTTCTAGTTTTCGTACTTTGTATCTTATTTTAAATGTCATTGTTATCACATGTAAATTTTAATAATTCTTTAGCATTAGTCTCCTCCTCTACCTGGACATTATCCTTGTAACCAACAATCATTACATACCGCTGACTGAATATTTCTGCCTTTTGAAGATTCTCACATATACATTATACTTGTTCAGTAATTATTCCTGGAATGTCCTTCGTGGAACCTGTTTCTGCCGTAAAATACCTACAGTATACATACCCATCCATTTTTCACTATAATTTGTATGACTGCCAATTATGCTTGCCATCATATTATCCTTAGCTGCCTTCTTTGCTAGATTCAATTTCCTAGTAAGTTCCTTCAATTTCTCCTTACTTCCACCACCATTTCTACCTCTATTTCTTTCCGGTCTGCACCTCCTTCTTATTCTCTTTATGTCTCTATTATAATAAGGTGCGTCTTTACCATTCCTTATCACCTTTAAAGGTACAAACCTCTTTTCACTTTCCTCAACAATCGCTTTAAACCCATCCCAGAGCCTGTTTACATTTTTATTTACCGTATTCCACCACTCATATTCACTTTTTAGAAACTGCCTCATGCCTGCTTTATTAGCCATATGGTACTGCCTAATTGTCCTACTCTTAAGACCTTCCTTTCTATCACATTTATTTTTAACTACGACAAAAACTGCTTCATGATGACTAATGCCATCTAATACTTCGGTTTCTCTATAGAGCTCATCTGGTTTTACCAGCACCATATCTAAGATAGTTTCCCCTCTAGTTGGTTCCATCACTTTCTGAATCAGCTATCCTTCCCATATTACCTTATTTGCCATTCGTTGGTCATGCTTTCTGTCGTTCGCATTTCCTTCCCAATTGACATCTGGTAAATTCAGATCTTCCGCTACAATCACATTCCTTTCCATGTCGTTTCCTACATCAAATAATTCTGAATCCGTGTCAGCGTTACCCTTTCCCGGTCTATACACTCCAAAGATATCAAGATGCCTATTATCTTTGGAAATGAGCCTTACACCTAGAATTTCATGTGTGTCATCTTTAACGTTTTCGTAGCTTACAAATTCTTCTTTCACCAGAATGAACACTCCCCCTCCCACCATTCCTATCCTATCTCTACGATACACTCTCCAGTTCCTGAGAAAATTTCTGCATCCATTATATCATTTCTCAGCCATGATTCAACTCCTATTACAATACTTAATTCTATTCCTTTCTTTACAATACTTCTACAGTTCAACACTAACATTTTTATGTCATCCCTTCTTGACTTCGAGATCTCTGTACCCTTATCACCACTCCCTAGACAACCCGTTTCCCTGAATGTACCTCCATAGTACCCTTCCAAAAAAATGTCCTAACTTATACGTACCACTGCGGTTTAAGTGAAGGCCATCTGAGCGCAGATCCCTACCTCCTACCCACCCATTAGGATCTAAAACTTTTACTCCCAATTTCCCACATACCCACTCCATGGTCTCTTTTAAACCCCAAATCACCCTCCAGTGAGTTTCTCTCCTACACGGTATTCCACTGATAAAAATCTCCGCTTCCTTAAACTTCACCCGTGCTGCAATTACCAGATCCCACACATCTCCAACTATGTTGGTACTTATATCAGCTTGCCTTACGTTGTTGGTACCAACGTGAAACACTACCACCTTCTCCTTCCCCTCCTCCCTCTCTTCTACTTTCCTCAACATCTGCCTCAACCTAATTCCTGGATAACACTCTACCCTGGTTCCCTTTCCTCCACACACTTTCCTGGGCATTGATAACGGTTTTTTTGGTTTGCTTTACGTCGCACCGACACAGAGAGGCTTTATGGCGACGATAATATAATGTCTTCAGAGGCGTAACTCTTCACTTCACCATGACAGCTGCACCAGAACAGATCCTTCCGGTCCACTTCTCAGGAAAATAACTGCGGCATAGGCACTTTTGCAAGTATCACGGAAGGCGTGGAGGCTCCAAATTTCTTCATTTTCACAAGTACTTATGCGTCTTTGTACCCTCAAGTCAGAAGGTTTCGGAATTCCATGTTCCCACCTTTTGAATGTCTTCTGCATCCCTTCAGGCAACGGATCATCCCAGCCCATCCCAAGGTTCCAAATACTCTGTATAAGAAGTTTCGGGATCAAAGTGAACGGACAGGAAAATCCAACAGCGTCAAAATCCTTTGGGCCATAGACAGGGCCATTCTTTTGGTGATGGTTCCAGCTTCATTTATCATTCGAACGTCACAGAAAGTTCATCATTCTCTTTATCCCACAGCAGGTCAAGAACGGGATTACCACTTTGCAGCCCTATAGTTCTTTCCAAGCAGTCACTTTCCCAGCCTCGAAGTTTGAACTTTGCTTCTGGAAGAAGTCTTGTGGCTTCATCAAAGAAATGAATCAATTCATCTTCAGTGTCAATGGACGTAACAAAGTTGTCAACATAGAAAGACCCCCTTAGCATTTCAGATGTATTCCTTAATTCCGGTGGACTTTTCTAGAAGGATTTTAAGCACAGCACTCAACAAAAAAGGGCTACAGGTAAGTCCAAACACTACTCTTCTATGCCCAAATATACCTTGAATTTCCCTTAGAAAAATCTTCCCACCACAGAAACCTGAGAAAATCAGGTGGAGCAACAGAAATTTGAAGACAGTCCTTCCTGATGTCAGAAACTACGCCTATTCTCCCACGGCTAAAACTTGCCAGAATCAGTGGAATTTGCTCCAGTAAATTGGGACCCTTTTCTAGGCAATCATTCAAAGATGGGAATCCCTTACTCTTGCTGGAGGCATCGAATACCGCCTGATGGATGTAGTGGAATTGTCTTTAAACACTCCCCGGTGTTGTACGTAGTGGCATTTCTTATTCATTTCTTCAAGTGGTATTTCTTCTATCACTTATTCTTGTTGCAATTCTTTAAGTACCTTGCCATAATCACCATAATTTCCTTCGCAGAATAGTTTGACTGCAGCAGAGCTGCTCTTCTTCTCAGCAATTTCTAGATTTTCTTGAACATCCTCGAACCTCTCATGCCAAGGTAAGCTGACCTCATAGCGTCCCTCACTGTTAATAGAAACTGCATTCACAAAATAGTCAAGTGTGGCAACTTCCATTTCTTCTTGGGGCTTCTTTTCCACAGGATCTTTGATTCCAAGGGTGTCTAATTTCCACAGTTCAGTCACACTAGAATTCAATGTCAGCAGGAGATGTTACAAACATGTTAGCGCTACTGGAGGAATGACGATCCACCAAACTTCCCATAACAACCCATCCAAAGCAGCTACTGGTCCACAATTCAAAGTTTTAATTCTCCCGGTCAGTAACGGCCCGTGCACGTTAGCTCCCAGAAGCCGTTCAATTTCAGGTCTATTAGGCCCACAATCAGAAAATTTTTTGTTATGTTTCAATTCCTTCATTAAGGGACCCCTCTGAAGCCTAGAAATTTCACCACAAATCACAGGCTGACTGAGCCCAGGGATCTCACAACAATATTTTCCAACCACACTGCAGATCTTTTACTGGTACTACGAATGCATCTGCGTGTCAGTTTCAGCACCTCCGAATAAAGCATGAGTTAAACCCTCCGCACCTGAGGATTGAAGTCCAACAGACACAGCAATTATTTTCAATAAATAAGATCGCTGCTATCCACTGTCGTTCAAAGCCCTGACGATGCGTTCTTGTCTTCCGGATAGGATCTGCACCAGTAGGGTTGAAGGATAACCTCTTGACCATAGCTTTGACTGCTAAACTTTGCACTGTGCTTTTCCATACTTGGCTCCTCCTTCTTCTGCTTCTTCGTTCGACTCCTTCAATGGCAAGTTTGGACACATAAAAACACGCTGTCCCTTTAAACATACCTGAAACCGCACAGTCGCTTTACAAGCCATAGCAGTATGAACTTGTTTCAGACACTGGTGGCAGCACTCTGTTTTCATCAATATACATTTTTTTTTGCTATGGGCTTTACGTCGCACCGACACAGATAGGTCTTCAATACACTTTTCTTCTCAGACAGAGTCATATTCTGTGCCATGAAACAATCTTTCGTATTATGGTTTCTCTTACAAAAGACAAAGTTGTTTCCATTTGAAGTACCTCTTGATTCTCCAGCAAACAAATTACTAGCAGTAGGTATAGATTCAGCTTGAGGTGACTTGCTCTTGTGCTTTCCCGGTTTCTGTGGGGATATATGAAATCTCCCTTGGGCGAGAGAAATTCTTTCTCCCTCCAATTCGTTCATCAGAAAAAGTGATAGCTGTGACAACTTCTCATAATAAAGATTCTCTGCTGTTTCACTGATAGGAAAACAAATGGCAGTTCTTAACCACACTCTTAGCAGGCCTTCTGGGAGTCATGATTCAACTAGGGGGAATAAAAAGGCTGCATATTTATCACTGGTCATTCCTAACGATTCGAACGACCTAGGATGCGATTCTAATCGATCATTCGTCGCCATAAGACATCTCTGTGTCGGTGCGACGTAAAGCAAGTAGCAAAAAATATCGATCATAGAGTTGCAAAGGGGCGAATTTCGTAGACGCTGTGAAATTCTGAATAACTAATCCTAACAGTTCACGAACATAAAACTCCAGCAATAATTCTTCTCTTCCGAACCTACTCTGTAAACACTGAACTACTTTCTCGTAGTTATCAGCTGTGGGCGGAAAGCTATTTACGCCGTCTCTCGCCCTATATCCCTCTGTAGTAGCTTGAATTAGGTACTGGAATATATCTTCCCTATCTATGTCCTGATCATCATGTATCCTACGGAACTGGCTCCATAAACCTAACCAGTCTTTAACTTCACCACTGGGTTTCCTCAGTTCGATCGTAGGCAACTTAAGCTTTTTCTTACTGGAACTGGAATTGTCACTCAACACATCGACACCTTCACTTGCTACAGTCGCTACTTTCACTGCATATAAGATCTCGAACCTCTTACGTGTTTCGTCTAATTTATCGCGGAATTCTTGCACTTTATTGTAATAACTTTCATAATCCGCGTCATCGCTACTTTTGAGAAGCACGTCTAAAATTTTACCATCAGCGTCTTTCAGTTCAACAGCCAGTCTTTTTAACTTAGTTTAAACATAATCTTACCTTGTCGAGTTGTGTTTCCGTCATCAATGAGTGAAAAGACTTCGTGAATGCTGCACGTATGGGTTTTCTCAATTTTACGAGTCTCTCCATCTTGACTTACAGCTTTCCTCACGTCGAATCGAATCCGTCCTGTTGCGGTCCCCACTAATGTTCTATTCAAACCAGAAAATGTACCTGCCAGACTGGTTAGTCAAAATGCACGCCCGTTTAATTTTACGGGAATAGTAACTACAAAAATATTTCATTCAAGGCAAGGTTGTATTTACAACACATCTATGAACATAACATATCCATAACAGTAAAACTGTAACAATAAGACTGTAACAACTGACTGTCATGTCCGTGCACCAAAGGATGTCAAACGTAAAGTTATTTCACTCTGTTAGATTTTTTCAAGAGGGCAGAAGGTGACACTTATTGTAAATCACCTTATTGGTGGAGTGAAAATCTGGCATACTACCCGAATTCAATTTCAGGGTAAATAATAGCAGGCAAGGTAATGAAACAAGTTTGGAGCCTCGTCAGCTTTATGGCTGTTGCCTTGGGAGCAGGAGATCGTGCATGCTCAACTGAACAGTCTGCGTGTGTCCGAGGGAGAGAGAGAGGTCTTCTTCTGCGTAGATGTCGCAACAGTCACGGCTACCAAACGACTACCCGGCTGTTCGCTCCAACACTGCTGGCAACCCAGCTACTACATCGCAAAATCCAAGACGGGCACACCCGTCACGGCAAGCAAGCTGTCGCGCTCCAATTCCGCTCAACGCATCAACCAGGACCAAGCCACCATGCCTGATGAAGCACGTGAACCGAACTTGAACGACGTGCTGCTTGCCATTCGCGATCTCCGCACCGCTCACGACGACCTGCGAGATCAACTTCACGACCTGCTACGCTCGGTCCAAACGGACGACCTTCAATCCATCGAAGACGAAGTCCACAACGAGGAGCCTCCGTCGCAACATCAGCCTCCAGCAGCGGGATACAACTGGCGCAGCCTTGTACCTCCGCAGTTCAGCAAAGTCATCCCGGTCCCAGATACAGCTGCCATCATGCGATTGGCTGAGGCCCTCAAGGCCCTCATCCCTCCGGCTCCCTTGGGCTGGGATAAATACGAAGGGCAGGTCCTTCTCAGGGCCCTGTCCGCCGGGCCGCATCTCGACCCCAGCCAACAGGCTTTATTCTACACCACAGCGTCGATGCTGTACGTCGCCTTGACGCGGGGCTGGCAATATGCCCTGCAGCTGGACTCTGCCATCGGGCACGCCGTTCTCGTCCTGCCTGCCGGATTCCAGTTCCAGACGCCCACGGTCAGCCACGCCGCAACCCATCCAGGCAGAGGACGTGGAGCTCGTGGAGCTCGGGGGGCTCAAGCCACCGCAGCCACCTGAGAACGGGGTAACCCTGGTCTCTGCCACGGAGCTCAAGGCCCCGTTGCCGCTGCAGTCTCCAATGATTGACTTCGCTTGAATTTTGTGTATTTTCTTGTTTCTTATTGCCTTTTCAGCTTTACTTACAATGTTTTCTCGTTTGTACCATATGCATTACTAATTTGGCTGCTTGTAATGTATGTCCTTTTCTTGAATAAAGCACTTGAGGGAGAGTAATCGATTGTCACGATGGTAGCCCCCGGATAGTGGCTCCCGTCGGAGAAGTATGCCGTCCACGCACTCGGGTCCCCTCCGCTTGCCTGCTCTCCTCCACGGCCGCTGCGGCTCTCGCCAGTGCTGTTTTCCACCACACACGCGCCCGCCGGTTTTCTATATAAGCCGGCGGGCCCGCGGCCTGGCGAGTAGTCTGCGTGTGTCTGAGGGAGAGAGAGAGACCTCCGAGCTCCACGAATGCCACGTCCTCTGCCTCGACGGGTTGCGGCGCGGCTGACCGTGGGTGCCCGTGTGGGCGTCTGGAACTGGAATCCGGCAAGCAGGACGAAAACGTCGTCCCCGATGGCAGAGTCCAGCTGCAGGGCATATTGCCTGCCCGGCGTCAAGGCGACGTACAGCATCGACTCCCTGGTGTAGAAGAAAGCTTGTTGGCTGGGGTCGAGCAGCTGCGGCCAGGCGGACAGGGCCCAGGGAAAGACCGACCCTTCGTGTTGATCCCGGTACAAGTGAGCCGGAAGGATGAGGGCCTTGAGGGACTTCGTCTTCGATAGATTGAACGTCTTCCGTCTGGACCGAGCGTTGCAGGTGGTGAAGTTGATCTCGCAGGTCGTCGTGAGCGGTGCGGAGATCGCGAATGGCAAGCGGCACGTCGTTTAAGTTCGGTTCGCGTACTTCATCAAACATGGTGGCCTGGTCCTGGTTGATGAGTTGAGCGGACTTGCAGCGCGCCAGCTTGCTTGCCGTGACGGGTGTACCCGTCTTGGATCTTTGCGATATAGTAGCTGGGTTGCCAGCAGTGGTGGAGCAAACAGCCTGGTCTGGTAGCCGTGACTGTTGCGACATCTACGCAGAAGACCTCTCTCTCCCTCGGACACGCGCAGACTACAGTATTTTGCAGTTGCTGCCCATTTTCATCAACAATACTTTAGTACAGTTACAAAGGATGTAGATGAAAGCGATTTTTTCATTTGAAGAGTCCGAAGATAAAAATCCAAGTAGTGAGTCTTCTCCGTGCAAAAGTGACTCTAGTGCCCTAGAGAAGAAAACAGCTCACGAATTGACTGACATGAGTAACTGACACCCTGGACCTTCAAGTAACATTCTGATATATAATATTAAACAAGGGCCAGGTTTACATTCATATTTTGGCATGGCAACCTACTATACAGGGTACGTTTCACTATTTCTTGATACTGACAGTTTTTACATACCGGTACTGTACCGTAATTCAACTGACAACAGTAATTCAGGGTAACAAACAGAAACAACAGGGCAACACCTCCAACTAAAAGATGTAGACTCAAAGATTGGTCATACCCAACACAATCTGATATACCGTTAAAGGCTTTGATAGGCGCAATAACTAATAACTTATTTGTGGAATGAACCTTATGCCTGTTATGCTCAAACCTGCTGCTGCAAAAATATATGATCACATCCTACGTACCTCTGCAACGGAGTAATCCAATATTCAAGGTACCGGTATGTCATTATTATTACATAGATATGCATGTTTATAGCTAGTGTTCCATAATTCTGGACGAGGTTTAATTTGCAGTATTTTCGGTCTGCGTATAGACATAAATTTCTTCCGCCCGCGTAGGGTTAACAGATAAGCCTCTTTTACTTACAGGGTTATACAACCACCCTAGGTCGTTCTCATGATTTCCGGTGGTGTCTATTTGTTGGTCGCTCTCACTGTTCAATCCCTTCTGAACAGAGGCATCCACATAATCCGATTTCCTTGTCAGATCCAGACACTACTGGTTGGTCGAGTCAGGATGGTCGTCAGGTCGACCGAATGGTAAATCCAACGGGAGACGCAGCTCTCATTCATACGGCATACTCGTTGGCCAGAAAAAGAAGAGTTACAATTAACGTGCTGATGCAGATCCCGTGGCCTTGTGCACTGCAGACCGGTAAGCCAGGGGAACAGGAGATGACGACGATCCCTCACCACCTGTCTTTCCATCCAGGTGTCAGGGCTCCAGTTTTCTTCGGACTCCACGGTGGCCAATCGGTACGGCAATCGTGCTCAGCCTCCCTCATGGAACAAAGCTTGCAGTCTTCTGGACAAGGTCTTCGGGACAGAGTGGCGACCTGTGAAACAGGCTTTATCTCGTGGAGATCATCGTCGAACATTTATCTCCTTCTGTCCATCTTCTGTCGTCTTCTGGTTATCGTCCGTCTTTTTCGGGCCGTTTTGCATCATCTTCTGGCCGTCTTCTTCCATATTCTTCTGGAAGTATTCCGTCTTTTTCTGTCCATTTCCCATCTCACTTATCAATCCTGGCTTTCTTTCAACTTCATCATCATCTCTAAGAGTGCATTTAACCGAGCCTCCATTTTCTTTTTTTGTTAGTGGCTTTACGTCGCACCGACACAGATAAGTCTTATGGCGACGATGGAATAGGGAAGGCTACGAGTTGGAAGGCAGCGGCCCTGGCCTTAATTAAGGTACAGGCCCAGCATTTGCCGAGTGTGAAAATGGGAAGCTACGGAAAACCATCTTCAGGGCTACCGACAGTGGGATTCGAACCCACTATCTCCCGGATGCAAGCTCACAGCCACGCGCCCCTAACCGCAGGGCCAATTCGCACGGTGCCTCCATTTTCGTGTGGCTTCTGGTCTCAATTGGCATGCAGAATTACCGCAAGAAAACTGAATGATTTATATCTGTGTGTGCACTCTCTATACACAGATATTAGAGAATGCTCCCAAAATATTATGTGCCAGTCCTGTTGTAGCCACCTTCGGTATTTTTCGGAAGGAACTAGTGAGTCAACTGGGAGCTCCCAGCCTGAGGGCATTGCCGGTCTTTCCGTGTATTGATTTATTCGCCTGGTTTCCCCACATGTTTTCTGGGAGGTGAAACGAGAATGTTCCGTGTCTAGCCACGTCGCAAATATTCCGGTGCTCATCAGCCAAGCTATAAAAAATCCGAAAAGAGTCAGTCAGAGTTAAGAGTTTAGTAGTCTGACTGGAGCGACAGTAGCTGGATTTAGATTATCGTCGTTTACTGAGCAGAATACTGCCTTGAAATATTGTTTGTGTACTACCATGGATGGATGACCGCCGTGGAGCAGCTGTCGTGTGTGTAATTGAAACTGTTAATGGTCATCGTCGTGAGGAGTATTCGCCTACTGGTTAGCACTGTTGAGCTGTTGCTGGCTAGTTGTCAGTAACAAGTTGTTCACTGTGACTAAAACCAAACCCAATGGCGCAACAGTCCCAAAGGACTATGGCGTACCAAGCAACCGCTGCTCAGCCCAAAGGCCTGCAGATTGTGAGGTGACGTGCGTTCAACACGACGGAACCTCTCGGTCATTACTCCTGGCTTTCAAGAGTTGGTCCGAGATCTCGCAATCAGATAGCCCCTTAATTGTAATCACATAGGCTGAGTGGACCTCGAAACAGCCTTCAGATCCAGGTAAAAATCCCTGGCCTGGCCGGAAAATGAACCTGGGGCCCGCGGGTTTGAGGCAGGCATGCTACCCCTACACCGCATGGCCGGCCTGTTCACTGTGACTGGCTCTATGAATTACTGGATTTTCTTTGGAGTCGAATTAAGGAACAGTTATCGTATGTCCTCGGGGTCAAGAAGGCCTGTGTTCAATAAATCACAACAGTCACTACTGATCTGCATTCACGGCAGTCAGCAAGGAGGCATTTTCCCTATCTGCTGTTTTCCTAGCCTTTTCTAAAATGACTGCAAAAAAATTGGAAATTTATTGAACATCTCCATTGGTAAATTATTCCAATCCCAGTATTCGGGAGATAGTAGGTTCGAACCCCACTGTCGGCAGCCCTGAAAATGGTTTTCCGTGGTTTCCCATTTTCACACCAGGCAAATGCTGGGGCTGTACCTTAATTAAGGCCACGGCCGCTTCCTTCCCACTCCTAGGCCTTTCCTGTCCCATCGTCGCCATAAGACATATCTGTGTCGGTGCGACGTAAAGCAAGTAGCAAAAAAAAAATATTCCAATCCCTAACTCCCCTTCCCATAAACGAATATGTGCCCCAATTTGTCCTCATGAATTCCAACTTTATCTTCATATTGTGATCCTCCCTACCTTTAAAGACATCAATCAAACTTATTCGTCTACTAATGTCATTTCACGCCATCTCTCCATTGACAGCTCGGAACAGATCATTTATTCAAGCAGCTTGTGTCCTTTCTCCCAAGTCTTTCCAGCCCAAACTTTCAACAGTTTTGAAACACTACTCTTTTGCATCAAGTAATCCTGGCGAGAGTCCCATACACTGGAATATACTCTAGTTGGGGTCTTACCAGAGACCCATACGCCCTCTCCTTTACATACTTACTACAACTCCTAAATACGCTCATAACCCTGTGCAGTGATCTGTACCCTTTATTTACCATCCAATTAATGTGAATACAGCAATGAAGATCTTTGCTTATATTAACACCTAGGTACTTTCAATGAACCCCATAAGTAACTTTCACCCCATCAATGCAGTAATTAAAACCGAGACGATTTGTCCTAGTTATGAAACACACAACCTGTCTTTCAGCCCCAGCATACCATTGCCTACTGTCCATCTCACAACATTATCGAGATCATTTTGCACTTGCTCACAATATTGTAACTTATTACTCTATACAGAATAACATCATCTGCAAAATGCCTTATCTCTGACTCCACTTCTTTACTGATATAACTGATATATATATATAAGAAAACATTATCGTATTCACAAAGACGCACACACGAGATGCTGTCAATCGTGTGCCCTGTTTTATATACAAATAATATAATAGTACACGCACACATTAATGAACCACCATCAAAACACTTGACTACCCTATTAGCATGTCAACCAACTACCAACACAACCAAATCTCAACATGAGTCCTCACACTTTACTACATTCACTAGCAACAGCTCGCTCAACTCCCACGACTGTCTCTTTATATACCTTGCCTGGCCATGCTTCTAGAAAAGTATGGCACAACATGTTTTCTCGTATCTTCTCGAGTCTCCAATAACCTACGTACAAATTGACAGAAATTTCAATAAAACTCGAGTGACAAAGGTGCGTTGTTCTGGAATTTTACCCTGTGTTGCACAACATTACATCGGATTTATACATCATATTTACAGGCAATAATACATTATATACTATTAATTACGTGAATCTACATCAAATAAACCCTTATTAATATACATACAGCAGACAAATCGTGACATAACTTCACATGTTTAGTTACACAAGACAGAACACACAATAATAAATGATACGACCACGATTTGTACCAAATAAAGTACGTACATAAATACGTAAATAATAACAATAATAGACGTAAACAACTCCATAGCCACACGTCACGAGTAATAATAATAATAATAATAATAATAATAATAATAATAATAATAATAATAATAATAATAATAATAATAATAATAATAATACCTACTAATCGGGCTCGATATTTCCACTATTTATCCATGGGTTTAGAGAATTCTTTCCAGGTTATACTAGTCCATTAAATTTGCATTAATATCCCCCTATAACTTGAAATAATATCAACAGTCTATCACACTCGTCGAATTTGCCTTGGTCGTGGATTATATCTTCTCTCTTCCTCGACGTCGCTGGATGTGCTCTCCTCTTGACCGGATCGTGCCGTGTCACGGGTCGGTGTCGTCTCGCTGCCAGCCTCCTCCACGGTGGTAGTCGATTCATTCTCCTCCCCACGACCAGATTGTGCAGTGTCATTTGTATCGGAAAGGCTTCAATCCATCTTGTAAAGATGCCGGTGATTACTAGGAGTCCTACTTTACCCCGTAGTGTTCTAGGATAAGAACCCATCAAGTCCAGGGCTATGACCTCCCAATGGGGTTGCAGTCGTCTTCCTCGCTGACTGGAATCTGCCTTCCTGTTGCTCGCCTTGGTGCAGGCGCACATATAGCACCCTTTCCCCATGTTGACCAAGAAGAATCGTCGTCGGGTAGATTAATATGTCTCTTCACCTCCTGGATGTCCGGCTTCAGTGATGTCGTGGAACTTCTCGAGGATGTTCTTCGTGTGCTGTCTAGAGGTCACCACTACTGCAGGCGTGTCGGATAAATGAGGTCTGTACATTAAGAGTCCTCCGTCAACCCGGAAGTTCTTGTAGCACACCTTAAATTCCATCGGGGCGAGTCGACTATCGGTGTTCTGTCTCCTAATCCACTGTGTCATGATCCTACATGGCTTGTCTTGTTATTGCCATTGCTTGATTACTCCCAGGTCAAGTTCCTTCCTGATGATCATAAGAACAGGTTCACTGGGTTCGCTCTGGTGCTTTTGTGGAAACTTCCTCTCGACAATGGTGCTTCTAGCTTCAAGCTACATCGCCGGGTGCCTAGATAAACTGCCTGCTCCTACGTTCGTCGATCCCGGGACGTAGCACACATCAAAATCAAATTCTGCGATTAACAGAGCCCATTGCATCAGTTAAGATTTTGAGCCAGGGACTGGATTCAACCATTTGAGAGCTGCGTTATCGGTGTACAGCTGGAACTTCCTTCCCTACAAGTAGCCTCTGAATTTGCGCATGGCCCACACCACGGCTAAGGCTTCCTTCTCTGCAGTACAGTAGCGTTGTTCTTCTGGCGTATTCGATGATGTCCTTTCCACCGTCAGTCCTCTCCTGGAATAACATTGCTCCTAAGCCGCAGTCGCTGGCGTCAGTCTGCAGGCACATCTTCCGGGGTGGGCTAGACCGGGAGCGTTGCATATCGCAGCCTTAATGCCTTGGAATGCTGTCTCTTCCTTGCTGGTCCATCGGAACGGGCGGTTGTTATGGAGTAGATCGATGAGTGGTATTGCCTTCTCTTCAAAGTGTGGCACGAAGCTGCTGTACCATCCACACTAGCCAAGAAACTGGCGTAGTTGTCGCTTGGTCCGCGGGCGTTCAGTTTCTTTGATAGCTCGATTCTTCTCCGGTTACCTTTCTAAACCATCAGATGTTAGGACATGGACAAGATATTCTATGCGGGACTTGGCGAAGTGGCACTTCTCCAGTTGGCAAGTCAGTCCGTGAATTTTAGTCGTTCCAGTACTTACTTCACATGTACAAGGCGTTCTTAAAAATTCTTGCTGTAAATTAAAATGTCGTCGAGATACACTTGGCAGAAATCTCCAACAAATCCTGACAATACTTTATCCATCAGTCGCATGAAGGTTGCAGGAGTATTCTTCAGTCCAAAAAGACATTACTGTAAACTGGTACAATCCCCTCGGTTTCATGAAGGCGGTCAGTGATCTAGAACTTTCCTAGACCTCCACTTGCCAATACCCGGAGTTGAGATCCAGGGTGCTTAAATTCCTATATCCACTTAGTTGTTTCAGCGAGTCCTTCAGGTTAGGCATGCGGTAGGCGTCACTAACGGTCTTCTCGTTCAACTTGCGAAAGTCCACACACAATCGATACTCCCCATTCTTCTTCGGTAGGATAACAGGCGAAGCCCAACAGGATATAGAGGGTTCAATGAGACCTTGCCCTACCTTATCTTGAATCTTCCGAATGACGAAGTTGCACTTATCCGGGTTGATTGGGTATGGGCGTTGCTTGATGGGTGAGGATGTGCTGCATTCAATGGTGTCCGTTACAGTGGTAGTCCGTCCTATTTCATTGGTGATGACTTCTGGAAAGTCTTTTAAGTCACGTTTAACGTCTTCTCCACTTGGTTGGAGATGCGTTAACTGGATACCTCCCAGGTCTACGTCGACTTCCACATCATTGTGAGTCCGGAGATTTCCATCGTGTCAGGCGACTCTCAGACTTCTGTCTCTTCCCACAAAGACTTCAGAGCTGCATAGTCTAGGACCTACTTGTATTCTACCAAAAAGTCATAACCTAAGTCTGAATCACCGCAACGTTAACTACAATAGGCAGGTCCATGCATTCAGCGGTTAGGTTAGTCTGTCCTTGGATGGAATAGGTCATCCCGTCCGCTGCTCCCACTACCCTTCCGAGATGGTGAGACTTCATAGGCAGTAGTAATCTGGCAACAGTCCCATTTACAAATGAGTGGCTTACTTGGCTGTCGAATATGGCTGAAAATTCTCGTTTCCTTTCCTCAAAATGATAGCCGGGCGAGGTTGGTCTGTTCTGCCCACAATCTGACCAATTCCTTTCTTACTTGTCCAGGGATGCTTGCCTATCGGGTCTTCAGGCGCATTCCTGTTCCCGGTCCCATCACTCCCCCTCAATCCAGAATGTGGCGGACCAAGTTTTCGACGCCAAATTGGGCATTAGGTCTTCAGGTGTCCCGTTCTTCCACACTGGTAGCATTTTCTAACCAAGCTGGTCTCTTCCATGGCTTTAATCTTGTACTTTTCTTCCAAATGGACGATGATTCTATGCAGATCATCAAAGGATCTCGGTTGCGATAACTTCACTAGTGGTCTAATCTTGTTGTGGAGTAGCTCTACGATGTCTGGCAGGATCACGTTCCAGTTTCCATCAGGATGCAGCCGCTTGAACGTCTGGAGGACGAACGCGCTGCCTCTCATGCCGATGGGTTGTGCATCAGTCAGTAGCTTCCTTTTCACAGACCTCTTCACCCCTTCAGAACTGAACCTAGTAAGGAATTCTCTCTTGAAGTCAGTCCAGTTTAGGTTCAAGCCCTTCAAGTTATTCCACCAAGTAGCGGCTTACCCCCTCAACTGCGGTGTGAAGAGTTGAACGCAGATGTTATCCTGTAGATTAGTCCTTCCTAGTAGACTGACTGATCCCTCGATGAAGCTAGTCGGGTTCTCTTCCAGTCTCCCGTGGAATTCCGGAAGGCTCTCTTTAATCACGCTCGGGTCCAGGTGTCCTATATTGCCGGTTAGGTTTGAGGGAGTTAAAGACGTGGTGATAGGTTCTGTTCGATTTAGTCTATCTTCTACCACGTGAAGGATGGTATATCTCATATTCTGCACATCTCCCTTGATGGTCTAAATCCAGTTTTCTAACCTTCCTTTAATGGCAGAAATACGCCTCCCAAAATTTCCCACAACGGCAGGGAAATGGCTTCCTAATTTTCCCTCGACGTCAAAAATTCTCCCCTCAACCTATTGTTTGATGCCGGAAACATGGATTTCCATCTCCTCCTTCAGGTTCAAGATGTCACCTTCCAGCTGGCCTAAACTAATCTCGACCTGCTCAACCTGCCCCAGTTTTGACGTGGTGTACGATATCTGTTGCGTTAATTGGTTGGTGACGTCCCTAATTGGTTAGCGAAATTTCATCATCTACGATGGAAATTTTTGATTCTGGGCACTGTTCTACTTTGTAAACCTGCGTGCGTACATGAGATACTTGTCCGTTTTAAACTGTATTAGCTTGAGATATTACGTCTGAAATTTTGTCATTTACTTTCGAAATTTGTTCTGTTAAGGTGGAATCGAATGTCTGTATTATGTTCATTAGGTTGGAACACACTGTGGTCATATTTACCTCATCTTCCGATGACGAGTCCCGTTGTTCGTCCACCTCGATAAAAAACTTTTCGGGATCTTCACCATTTATAGTGAGGTCTTCTTCTAGCCGGGTCTTCAGTGTTCTCTTACTACCGTTCGTCGGAAGATTTCGTTTTGCGAGTTCGTCTTGAAGTTGTTTTACAGACATATTTTCCAGTATCACATTCATTTTCTTCTGATATCCACTTACACTCCTATTCACTACCGAAAATTATTCCTCAATCCTGTCATACGGCCATCAGTTATCGTATTCACAAAGACGCACACACGAGATGCTCTCAATTGTGTACACTGTTTTATTTACAAATTATATATGCACATTAATGAACCACCATCAAAACACGTCAAGCATGTCAACCAACTACCAAAAAAAAACAAAATCGCAACATGAGTTCACACACCTGACTAACGACTTTACCAGTGAAGATCTGTACCATTCTGTGTCCAGACGTTGAAGAGTGTTGACGAGTTCGGTGGTGAAAAGGAGTTGTCGAGTAGAATAGGAACCACAGTATCGGTTCGGTCATACGACTGCAAATTATGTACTTCATCTTATTCCTGCTGGTGGTGTGTGACTAGAGAGTAGGGTTTCCAACCCTACGGTGCAGTATGGCACAGGACAGTGATGGACACGATGCTCTAGTGGAGTTTAATAATGGGATTATTGATAGCGATACCTTATCAATCAAGGATACTATTGTATTAGATTTTGAAATGCAGTCTGGTTCTCAGGCTTTGTCAAAGAATCCGGAACCGGCCAATATAGATTCTAGGAATCCTAATCTCGGTTATGGAAACGATTCAGGTCCTTATATTGTTTTTGTGGAAGCTGAGACTGTGAATACAAATCTAGGTAACCTTCATCCGATGGCTCTTGAAAGCTTTTTATGAACGGAATCTAGTAGGAATCCATCAAATTACTCGTAAGGGGCGAAACAGAATTCAAATTGAGTTTACATCTCGGATGAAGGCCAACCGATTTATTTCTAATCCCGTACTTAATGAACAGAAGTTATCGGCGTATATTCCGTCATCATGCCTCAATAAAATTGGTTTAATTAGGGGTGTAGACAAAAACATTACTGAGCAGATTATTAAATATGCAGAATCATCTGCTCTTATAGTGGCTGCCAAATGCATGAATCGAAGGTCATCCCAAGATAGTGTTATTAAATACACTGACTGACAGAGCAAATGCAACGCCAAGAAGGAGTGGTCAGAACTTTATGCCAATTGCAGGGTAGACTGACGTCACTGAGGTATGCTCATGATGTGAAATGCGCCGCTGTGCTGCGCACGTAGCGAACGATAAATGGGACACGGCGTTGGCGAATGGCCCACTTCGTACCGTGATTTCTCAGCCGACAGTCATTGTAGAACGTGTTGTCGTGTGCCACAGGACACGTGTATAGCTAAGAATGCCAGGCCGCCGTCAACGGAGGCATTTCCAGCAGACAGACGACTTTACGAGGGGTATGGTGATCGGGCTGAGAAGGGCAGGTTGGTCGCTTCGTCAAATCGCAGCCGATACCCATAGGGATGTGTCCACGATGCAGCGCCTGTGGCGAAGATGGTTGGCGCAGGGACATGTGGCACGTGCGAGGGGTCCAGGCGCAGCCCGAGTGACGTCAGCACGCGAGGATCGGCGCATCCGCCGCCAAGCGGTGGCAGCCCCGCACGCCACGTCAACCGCCATTCTTCAGCATGTGCAAGACACCCTGGCTGTTCCAATATCGACCAGAACAATTTCCCGTCGATTGGTTGAAGGAGGCCTGCACTCCCGACGTCCGCTCAGAAGACTACCATTGACTCCACAGCATAGACGTGCACGCCTGGCATGGTGCCGGGCTAGAGCGACTTGGATGAGGGAATGGCGGAACGTCGTGTTCTCCGATGAGTCACGCTTCTGTTCTGTCAGTGATAGTCACCGCAGACGAGTGTGGCGTCGGGGTGGAGAAAGGTCAAATCCGGCAGTAACTGTGGAGCGCCCTACCGCTAGACAACGCGGCATCATGGTTTGGGGCGCTATTGCGTATGATTCCACGTCACCTCTAGTGCGTATTCAAGGCACGTTAAATGCCCCCCGCTACGTGCAGCATGTGCTGCGGCCGGTGGCACTCCCGTACCTTCAGGGGCTGCCCAATGCTCTGTTTCAGCAGGATAATGCCCGCCCACACACTGCTCGCATCTCCCAACAGGCTCTACGAGGTGTACAGATGCTTCCGTGGCCAGCGTACTCTCCGGATCTCTCACCAATCGAACACGTGTGGGATCTCATTGGACGCCGTTTGCAAACTCTGCCCCAGCCTCGTACGGACGACCAACTGTGGCAAATGGTTGACAGAGAATGGACAACCATCCCTCAGGACACCATCCGCACTCTTATTGACTCTGTACCTCGACGTCTTTCTGCGTGCATCGCCGCTCGCGGTGGTCCTACATCCTACTGAGTCGATGCCGTGCGCATTGTGTAACCTGCATATCGGTTTGAAATAAACATCAATTATTCGTGCGTGCCGTCTCTGTTTTTTCCCCAACTTTCATCCCCTTCGAACCACTCCTTCTTGGTGTTGCATTTGCTCTGTCAGTCAGTGTATATACCGACGGGTACCTTTAAGATTACTTTCCAATGTCAGGCTCTACCACAATATGTGGCTTTATATAGAGTTCGGTCAGAAGTGCAACCTTTTGTTTTCCAGCCACTTTGTCAAAAGTGCCAGCGTTATGGCCATACTATTAAAACTTGCCGGGCGAAATTTCCGCGTTGCTCTAAATGTGCGCAAACCCATGATTCAAACGCATGCACCGCTACTAGATTTCAATGCAATAACTGTCTGGGGATCACAAGACTGGATCGTTAAATTGACAGGAACACAAAAAGCAGCAAGAAATAAAAAAATGGCGTTAGAAATAAAATCCTATTCGGAAGTTACCATCTTCTCTACTCCCTTCACTAATAGGTTCGAGCCCCTGATGGCTCTACATATTTTTCCTCCGTTGCCCAGTACTACAAGCCAGAGATCTACGGATCCCTCCCTAGAAAACGTAAGTTTACCGCTGTGGTCACCTCATCTTCTCCCAAAGTTGATCGTGTCCCCGGGTTTGATGTCGGCGGCTACACAGATCTGCTCGCAGCACCCAAAATTACTACATCAGTGACCCGGAAACAACCCAGTTTTACCATTAAGCCTAACGTGGAACTTCCCAGTGCCTCTAACTAGTGATGGGCAACGCTCTCGCTCGATACTCTCGAGACTGACGTCACGAATCTCGAAACTTACGCGAGAATCTCGAGGAAGATTCTCCTGTGTTGCAATCTGTGCCACGTCCCAGTAACTACCAGTGTAAACTTTATAGTATACCATAAGCAGTTATTGCGTGAAATAACGTTTTTATATGGAAAAGTATGAGCCGATAAATTTCGTCATAAGCCTGAAAAAGTGCATCATGTTCAGCAATGGCCCCTTAATACCATTAACGAAAGTGAAAACAGATTGTCAATATCTTAAACTGTTTACGACTTATTTGAGGGGGACATCTAACTGAATAATCCTGCATAATTTGTGAATAACTGCAGATATAATGTACACCTACCCGGATACTAGAGGCGCGCATTATTCGAACTTGAGACGGGGCAAGATGAGCATGGCTGCATATGCAACCACCATTACATATGAGTGGAACGTGTAATCTAAAATGCCCGATTTGCTCCAATTCTTTCGACAGGGGTAATGAGCGACGCTCTCGAGACCAATTCTTCTGTGCTGCGAGCTGTAAGACGTCCCAGTAACTACGAGCGTAAGCTTGATAGTATATCATCAGCAGTTCTCATTTGGAAACGTGTGTGGCGATAAATTTTGTCAAAAGCCTGGAAAAGTACTGCATATTGAACAATGAGCCCCTTAATACCATTAACGAAAGTGAAAACAGAATATCAGTATATTAAACAGTTCAAGAGTAGTTATTTCAGGTGGACATATTAGCTGAATAACCCTTACCTTATAATTTGTTAATAACTGTAGACACGACGTACACCTACCTGGATACCTCGCAATTGTTGTCGGCCGGCTAGCTTCTTGTGGTGCAGACCAAGTCGGAGGTGTTCTGTGACAATTGGTGGTGGTAGTGATTATTTGTTAAGAGGAAGTACAACTAGGCAACCATCCTCTAGACAATACCAGTCAGAGAGAGAGAATGGAAGGGATCCGACACTTCGAAAAATGAAGGTGTCGGCCAAAGGAACACAAGGGCCACGAAGGGCGTGAAAATGAAAAACGCACTAGGCCTCGAGTGCTGTAATACCGTCGGGGTCGGAAAATATATAGTTGACCGAGAGAGGTCGGACAGGATAGAAGAAAGTGAGGAGCCTGGCACAAGTAAGTGGAAGCAATATCATGACTCAGCTGAGGGCCCCGTGGTCGCCAACCCACGCTCCCAAGTTAATGGCCACTTTTAGTCGCCTCTTACTAAAGGCAGGGGGGTTATTATACCTCCCCCACCCACAGGTTTTTGAGACGATTCCCCTTCATGTATATACGTTTTTAAGCAGTAGCGCTTCCTGCTGTCATTTCTTGATGGATACAGTACTTTTGCATCCATCTCTTGGCACAGGCCAGAGCAAAGTGTAGCTTCCACTGAAGTCCCAGTCTCATCCATGTCTGTGACAATATGGAAGCTGCTGGGGTATGGGTGGTGCTGATTAATGACATTCAGAGCACAACCAGTGAAAGGTGTCGCTCATAGGGTTAGTTGTGCTACAATAGCACTGTCTGACCCAGTGAGGATAGCAATGGCAAACTACCCCACTCCTCATCTTGCCTAGTACGCCTCATCTTGGTACTGCCATTGGTTTTTGTGGTTTCCCTATAACTGCATAGCCTTTGGTGATGCTATTCCAACCAGCCTCTGGGCTGATGATCTAACAGACAGACAGACAAGCAGTAGCGGCGATTGGGAATTAGAAGTGAGGGGGCGAAAACTGCACAAACAACAGGAAGTACCCGGGATTGTGGGATAATGCGACGGGGGGTGTACATAAAAGTGAAAAAAATCTACAAAATGGTAAGTTTTTGAAGCTCTCTGAACGAATTTTGACAGAGAGGTAACAGTTTACGAACTTAAGTGCGGTAATGAGAGTCTTTTTGAGATTTTGATTCAATACTTTACAATAAAACTTCCATCAAAGGAACAATTACACGTGTATTAAAATTTAATAGAAGGCGTGATAAAGCAATTAAAATAATTGATTAATTGGCTACATACTAAGAAACTAACACACTAAATAGACTGTCAGACTGATGAATGCGCATGGCAAACGGGTGAATCACGCCTCAGTGTCCATAACTTTTCCAAATAAAAGACAGCTACCCATCCTCACAGCACATGCAAATGCAAAGTCTTCACTACTTGCCGTGCCGTTATACAAATCGGTTAGCCGTAACAAACGACATTTTGTGCGTATTTCCGCCAAAACGTTTGTAAAACTTTAAGGAAATAGACTAAGAGCTGAGAAGACAGCAGGGCTTGAATCAATTGCTTTAAAAAATTAATTACCAGTTTCAGCCGGCTAAAATGGAATACAAATGCAATGTTTTCTCCACAAAGTAAGGACAACTGCCTTCCCCCCCTATCGCTGCTACTGTTTTTAAGTGCTGGATCATACCAGAAGTATTTCTGCTGACGTATTTTACTCCTTTTGAATAAACAACACAGCTGGCTGTGCTATGTGGTATCTCTTCAAAATAACGTACATCCATGACTTACATTGCCTTTCGGACATCGTCTTAAAGTTGTCGCGTACAATTAGACACAATTGCACATTGTACTGTCATATACCAAAGTACCTAATTATGACGCGAATACTCTATAACATTGTAAGGAATAATTTCCTTCGTCACCAAAATATCGGTAAACACAAGCAGTGGTCATATGATATTGAATGTGGGGTCTGATAACGATGTACACCTACCTGCCGAAAGAATTGGAGGAAATCAGGCATTTTAGATTACACGTTCTACTCATGCGTAATAGTGGTTGCATATACCGCAAGGCGCATCTTGTACTGTCTCGAGTTCGAATAATGCACGTCTCTAGTATCCAGATAGAACATGTACAGTAGCCGTCAGTTTTTGTACTTAGCCTGCTCATTCGTGTACTCACTGCTGCATACAATGCCAGAATGCTTATCCTTTGTAATTATGTTATACTGCGTCGAAATAGACCTCGGTAGAAATGAACCAAATGGACGCCCTAGCCATTTTTGACACGTACTTACGGCATGGAGAAGGCCCGTGGTTGGCTATTCGCATACTCGGCACAAACAACATTAAGCTCAGGCTACCTTTGGCCTAAGACACGCTGCTCGCCACACAATGCCGGGACAACCCTCTCGATATCTCTCGAAATTTCTCGCGAGAAATAGGGTCTGCGCTAGTCTCGAGAAATTTCGAGAAATCTCGAGACCTCGTCTCAGACTGCCCATCACTACCTCTGTCGCAGAGGCCCCTTTAGTGAAAACAGTTAAACGCGCTCTTTCTGCGGAAAAGATCCAAGCTTTCTCGGAAAAGATGTCGCATTATCTGCAGCAGTCAGAGGACAATTCAAAGTGGGTTCATCTATTAAAATGTATACATCAGGAGTAATAAAACGAATTCACTCCTTAATACCTAATTTATCTAAGTAATGATAATATAATTGAATGCTCACACTATCATCAACAAGAGGCACGACTTATTATTGCTCATTAATTCGCATAAACCCTACGTCATCTTCCTTAGTGAAACTTGGCTATATCCATCTAGCCGTATTCATATACCTAATTATTATTGTATCCGCCATTATGACTACGGTCATGCTGGTGTCTGCATTTTTATCTTATCTCACCTCCGTTTACTTTAATATCAATTGCGTATAGAATTCCGGAAACTCAAGCAGTAGCTATTAATATTGGGACTATACACTTCGTATCTACCCATTGTCCATCCAAAGTTCAGGGTTCTTTTGACAATTGGGATACATGTTTATCTCAATTCCCCAACAGTTTTATACTAGGTGGTGACGTGAATGCACACCACCTTAGTTGGGGATGTCCTCAATCATGCCCCAAAGGTAATAAAATGGTCAAATTAGTCATTAGTGGACCGATTAAATCTATACATTTTAAACGATGGATCCTCTACATCTATGACCTCTCCACTACAAAAACAAAACGCCATGGACATACGTCATGTTCCAGTTCGATTGCACACAATCTGTCGTGGAAGTCGTGAGTGATACCCATTCCAGCGATCACTTCCATATCATCATTTCACTGTTAAACAGTAGTCCTGCCACACAACCTAAAAAAATTCAGACAAATGACTCACTTTAACTCCACTCAGTTTTAATCATTCCTAGGTGATCGGCTATATCACTGCTAACAAACTGTCATATTTTATTACGATTTCACTACTCTTATTACTCAGTATTTAAACCAGTTTCACACTCGTCGACCCGGCCTGAGTTCGGGAACCATGAAATACATTCGTTGGTGGGATGATGAATGTGCCACTTTAATCGCTCAGAGAAAAAGAGCACAACATTCTTTCCGGGTTTTGGGTCCTTACAAGCTTTCCTACATTACAAAGTGTTAGCAGTTCAAATTTAAGCGACCTTTAATAAGAAACATCGTGAGGCATGGAAATCTTTCATTTCATCCTCGAATAGACAATCCCCCATTAAAACTCTATGGAGGGCTATTTCTCAAACTATTCCATCACTTCCTTCGTGATCCTGGTCCTCAACATGGTAATATACAGGCCATTACCTAGTTTTTTGGACTTTGACGCCTGATTCGGTTCTCCCCTACTATCATTTTATTACTCTTTCGAAGTCCAACAAATTTGCTTCTCTTGTCACTCCAACTGATATGAAAGAATTAGATAGAGCCATTTATACTGCGCGAAAATCAGCGCCAGGATGTGATATTTCATATGAACTTATTAAACAATTACCGGGAATGGCTAAAACCTGCTTACATCAGATATTTAACATTTCTTTATCCTCGTCCAAGATACCCAAGAAATGGAATTAATTCTACTTAGTCCCAATTTTGAAACGTGGGAAAAATCCCTTACTTTCATACAGTTCTAACCGTATTTACCTTGGACTATGTTTTAAGGAAATCTTCCAAAAAATTATTCTAGATGGATTAAAATGGATTTGGAATATTACAATTTGTTCCCTAAATACCTATTCGCGTTTATTCCTGGCAGATCCACTACAGATGCTATAAACATTTTGCTAAATGATATTACACTTGCTCGTTGCGGAAACGAATCATTGACAGCTATTTTTCTCGATCTGAGAAGTGCATACGATAATATTAATATGCATGTTCTGTTACAAAAACCTCTTTTTTATCAGTTCCCGCCACCGTTCGTTTTCCTTCTTTATAATATGTTGGTTGAGCGGGTGGCCAAATTAAAGTACTTTGCCAACATTCAGGAGCGTACGAACTCGCGAGGTTTGCCGCAAGGTGACATTTTAAGTCCGACTCTCTTCACACTCTATTCGCATTCGTTAGAGAAAATCATAAAACGACAGTTTCGATTTTTGCAATTTGCAGGTGATTTGGTTATATATGTGAACCACTGTTCACTCGATAGTATATACACAGCCTTAATTTCTACTCTACAGGCCATGTCTGTTTGGTTCGAAGAACATGAGTTAGAAGTGGCACATGAAAAATGTAAGGTGGTTTGTTTTTCGTGGGCCCATAGAACCTGTTATCCACCTTTTACCTATAATGGTTTTCCCATCTGTTAGAGATTCCGCAAAATATTTACGAATCCTCCTAGATAAGAAACTGTTATGGAGACGACACATAAGCGATTTGGAAGCTATAAAAATTCCTTATTTACTACGCTTACGAGGAGAAATTGGGGTTCAGATCCCACTATTTTATTAATTTTATATAGCAATACCATTCGATCTGTATTACACTACGGATCCATGTTTTTAGATATGGCGGCTAATTCAAATCTAACCAAACTGGATTCCATTCAGGCCCAATTTATCAACATTCTACTGAGAGCTTTACACTGTTCACCAAACAATGCCATTCTCGTCGAGGCATCTGAATTTCCATTACAGTTTAGAAGGAAATTCATTAATTCAAAATACATCGCGAAAATTTTCGATCATGTCGCATCCTCTTCTGTCTAAATTAAACCATCTTTTACGTTATTATCTGGAACGAAATACCCCTAAACACCGTTATCCTAATCTATTATGGGCCTATAAAACATTTTCGGACTTACAACCCTCTACTCTAATTATTTATATATCGGTAACCTTCATGCAAACTAATTCAAAGCTGGAGGCTTGATGTATTCACAAAGACGCACACAAAATGCTGTCAGTTGCGTACACTAGTTTATTTACAAATTAGTAGACAAATTCTATTTACAAACTCTACACACGCGCACTAATGAACTGCCATCATGAAACAAAACACTACTACGAAAGAATATGAAGAGACTGCAGCAAATGCATGTCAACTACCAACCCAACAAAACCGATTCACATAATTCACTTCAACCACATGGCTAATACGACTTCCACACAAGTCTCATCAAAACAACAACTCAACTCTCACCCATAAGACTGTCTCTTTATATATACTGCCTGGCCAGGCTTCTAGAAGGATATATATAAAACGATTTTCTCGTAAATTCGAGATCTCCAATAGCCTAGCTACAATGTTTTTTTTTGGCATTTGCTTTACGTCGCACCGACACAGATAGGTCTTATGGCGACGATGGGACAGGAAAGGCCTAGGAATGGGAAGGAAGGAACCGTGGCCTTAATTAAGGTACAGCCCCAGCATTTGCCTGGTGTAAAATGGGAAACCACGGAAAACCATCTTCAGGGCTGCCGACAGTGGGGTTCCAACACACTATCTCCCGATTACTGGATACTGGCCGCACTTACGCGACTGCAGCTATCGAGCTCGGTAGGTACAATGCAAAGAAGTTTCTACAGCTCTCTATTGCCAAGATACGTTATTCTGGATATTACAGTGTGTTGCACAATGTTACATTGGATTGCACATCATATATACAGGTAATAATAAATTATATAACATTACTTACGTGTTCTTACATTAAATAAACTCATATTAATATATATATACAGCACAGGATTCATGACATAACCTCACAAATAATACGATCGTCCGTACATAACTACGTAAATAATAGTACTAATAAATGGATGTAAATACTTCATATCCATACCTCACTAGTAGTAATAATAATAACAAAATCAATATTTGCATTATTTACCCATGGGTTAAAGAATATTTTCCAAGTTATATTAGTCTAGTGACATCTGCGTCGTTGTTTATAATCGTATGCGAACTAGTAAAGAAATTTACTAGGGGTGAAGACTAAACGCCTTCAGGGTTGGCCACTCCGAATCTTGTTCAGGAGCGTTGATTCCATCGACCGCCAGACACTCTTCTCCGTACTGCAAGAACGAGGTGTTGATTACAACACACACACACACCCTCATCCAACAGATTCTTACGGATACAACATCTAAGGTGAAGTTCAGGGGAGAACAATCCAGAGTTTCAAGATAAAAACTGGAGTACGACAGCGTGATGGCCTCTCACCCATTCTGTTTAATCTAGTGCTTGATAAAGTCATCAAGAACTGGGAATGTACTCTGAGGAATCTAGAAATCAAACCAGTTGCCATTGGAGCCGGGACCCGAAAGACTGAGATCAGGTGCCTAGCATTCGCAGATGACATTGCAATCCTAACCAACAACTCTAAGGATGCTGTCATTGCTATCGAAGCCCTGCACGAGATAGCGGTGAAGGCAGGATTACACATATCGTACGACAAAACTAAGTACTTTGAGACTCGGCATCCCGGAAACCCCCCTTTGACGACCATACATGGAGCGATTGCGAGAGTCAATCGCTTCCGCTATCTTGATGAATGGGTCCACTCCAATGGTAGAGACGGTGCATCCATCCTAGAAAACTGTAACAAACTCAATGCAGCGTACCAACTATCCCACAACCATTATAGTAAGAGGTGCACTTCGAAAAATGCTAAGATATGTCAATACAAAACTGTTGTCAGATCACAGTTTTTGTACGCCTCAGAGACCCTCCTGATGAACCAAAAAGGCACCATGGATGATCTAAAGAAAGCCGAAAGACGTATCGTCAGGAAAATTCATGGACCGAGATTGCTCCCAGATGGAACCTACAGACTTAAATCGAACTCTGAGCTGTATCGACAGTTAGAATCATCCAATACCAGCATGCGACGTAGGAGGCTTAAGTTCTACGGACACCTACAACGAATAGACCGCAACAGGCTTGCCAAGAAGATCTTCTCTTTGGTTAAAAGCTACAAGACAGGAAGCTTGTGGCTTAAGGAAGTACAGAAGGACTTGGATTCGGCTGGGATTTCACACATTGATATAGAAGATCGTTCCAAATTTTGTGCTATGGTATAGTCTAGGACCCCACCACCTAGAGTTCCTAGAAGTCGGAAGCCTCTTTCACAGGAGAGAAAGGAGAAATTATCAGCAGGGCTCAAGAGATATTGGGAACAAAGAAGAGCATCGAGGAAGAACTAGTCATCAGCGCTCCTTAGTGGACTTAAATCAATAATAATAATTCGTCTAGTACACATTTCGCCACGTTCACCCCAAAAAAGGGGGCTTTTCACCCTCATCCTCTCAATTGGGGAAACCCACAAGTACCCGGCGATCTCATCACCGTTTTCATGAAATGTGACCGTAGTATAGTATATGTGACAACTATCGCGGCATTTGCCTTTTATCCATTGTAGATAAACTTCCCGCAAGAATCCTGCTTAGCCGCCTGCAAGTCTTCTCCGAGAGGACTCTACCAGGGTCTTAATGTGGTTTCCGAGCCTCCATAGTGAACCCGACAGGGGCATGATCCAAGGACCTTTGGTTGATATTGATCATCGTAATTACGCACGCAATGCTATTTAAGGGAAATAATGCTGAAACTGATTAATATTCATATCATTGATAGAGGTAATACCGAAACTAGTTAATATTCATACCATTGAGATAGATAAATTGTGTCTTTTAAAATTATTCTACGAGATTTCTTTGTCTGCGACTTATTGCGCAGTATTATCCTTTGTGTAGCGGAGGCCCGCAGAGGAAGCCAAGCCACCTTAGACCCGGGAGGGGTTATGAATGGGGATTCCCCGTGACATCACTCGAGAGAAGTCATCCCTCCTCAAGACTCACAGAATGAGGGGAAACCAACTTTTTCGAAACGAAATATAGGAGCCATCTTGGACTCGGACTAGCCAACTTAATTACCTACGATCCAGAAAATTAATGAAACTCAAATTATGGAGTCGTCTCCCGATTTAAAAGGGATAAATGTCACTGGGACATTTATTTAGAGTGTTTAATGTCCCTTTTCTTGATAACTTTCAGAAGAAGAAAGAATACTGTGTGGTTTCTGCGTGGAAAAGTACTGGGCCATCTGGTTAGTCTCATGACACGTCCTCGAAGAAGGGAGTTCACCACGCAAGGAGGGGGAAGCCAGACAGATTTTAATTAATTGAAGGAGATCCACCGAAGGATAATGGAATGGTTATGTCTCAATCGCATCAACTATATATTGGTCACCGATTAGCCGTACTATTATACCTCGAGTATGCCGTGAATAGGCGATACGCAAATTAGTGGAAGGGGTATCGCTCCCTTGTAAAAACTACTGCAGTAAGGGACGAGCGTCATTCGGGGCTAGCGGCTCATCGACGGCGAAGCTATGCTTGGTTAAGCCCTCGTTAGTTCTTTGTTCAAGTGAAGTTAACTCCCATTTTAAGTGAAATAATAGAATTCGCATAAACAGTGTATAGTTTTGTCTCTGTGACGCCAGTGTTAACCTTTTTATAAAACCGTGATGTGTAAAGTAATATTATTATCATTACTATAGCATAATAATCTTACGTAGCAGCAGACTGAATAGTGGCCGAGAGATAGACGAGATTCGGTACTGAACCGCGGACTACGTAGTCGCTTACGAGATCGTGACCGGACGTTCACAGTGAACGCTGTTAACCGGAGTGTGAATTAAACAGTGACGTTGTGTGTGTACAGGATTAACTGCCAGCGGCTCCACCAGCATCGAACAATGGATCTTTAACTTCAAGATGGAATGGAAGGAATCATTGCGGTGCCCATGGACCAGGAGTAAGCTCAGGATGGACCTCCTGAGCTGACGAAGGTGTCATCATGTGATAGAGATGAGTACAAAGTTTCAATATCTGGCATGCATAGAGGGGATGGGAATGTTTATTGTAAACTGACGCTATAAGAGATTAAAGATGTAGTCCTGTTGAAATAGAGCGCTGAAATGGGCGCGTAGTTGTTAACTCTTAGTTTAGGAAAACGACGACAGGTCTGAGTAATTGATTGTAAATAATTTAGGGATATAATACTTTAGCTTTGCATGGGGTAGAGATTTATTCAATTATTTCTTTCTTGGGAGATTCTGTTTGTTTATTGGCGTCAGAAGACCAGGAGTAATCAGATTAGGGGAGTGCAGTGAGAGTAGTTATTAATTAGAGTAATCATTAATTTGGTAAGTGCATGGCAAGTAAAACGGTAAGTACTACAGTGCGTAGGGCATGTAACTACGAGGCTCAGCGGCCGAACTGACAGCCAAAAACCCCACCCTTTGAAATACTTAGATAGGAAGTGATATGATTTAAATTGATTATGTGATTAAATTTACCAGGAAGTGATCATAATGCGTGTGTCAAATATCAATCCGTGTGAATATTAATTAATTAATGAATGTACTGCCGTGTGACGATAAAGCAACCATGTGCTGACCATCGATTAATTAGCAGTCAGTAATCAGATGTTAATTGCCGCGCGAGCACTTAATTGTGTTGTAATTGCTGAATAGATTCCGCACGATGACCATGCATAATTAATGTAGCGGGTAAGCTATGTAGGACGGCAGGAATAATAATAATAATAATAATAATAATAACAATAATAGTGATCGGGCAAAGGTTACCATTGTAATACCGGAGTCGCGTTGTGAAAATGACGTGATACTGTTGGGTAAATATGTGTTGAATTCAAGGTGATTTACGCGAGTCTTTGAGACCGCAGTTTATTGTAGACATACTCCCGAGTGAACTGTTACTGTTTCGTTTGAAAAGGGAATGTCACGCGTGTTATGTGGGCTGTTGACCCTTGGGGTGGCGAACGCGCCCGTCTGACCTTGCCCCAGTTGTGTTTCCTTTTTTTTGTTTGGGTGTCCCGTAAGCTGAGGAAGGAGGGACATTGCTGTTAAAGAGAAGTTGGCTTCTTTGAACGGCAAAATATGTGATTTACCTAACACGCCAGAGCAGTGTAGTTATTGACAAGCGACCCGGCCGATAATGATAATGTTAGCCAATGAATCATTGTTAATTGTTCGAGTATAATATAGATAGGGATTACAGGACCCTGCCTTCATCGCAAGAGGTTGTCAGTTCGATGCTCAACGTAGGCATAGGAGGCCTACAGCGTCAGAAGAAAGATCAAAGTGCCTTTACGTATTTGTTGCATATCATGTATGATTTATGTGTTCTTATGTCATGTGTGGTTGTAAATAAGGTCAGTGGTGGTTCTGTCCATCAGCTTGGCGATGTCTATAATAGCGAGGGTCGGTTCGAACCCAGGTGTTGTATCATATGTGTGTATTTTCTTTTACGTCATTTCATTGGGGAATCTAGGTCTTCATTAGAATAGGGATTGCTCAGACGTGTTGTCGGGTGCATGTTAGTTTTATGTGTTAGTGATAATATAGCCTCGGTGTTATGATAAAATTACCATTCGCTACATGTCACGATACACCACTTCGCGGTAAATGTACTCATTTCTATCAAGCCTAACGAACCGATGTTCACATAACAAGTCACAACAAACATTTATAAATTTTAATGTAATTCATTAGTGTTATTTAATGCGCCATTTCCCATCATCATTAAGGGTGAACAAACCGGTTTGTGAGTTAAATATTTTAATTCGAATGTGTTCTCATTTTAGTTATGTATGCCCCGCTTCTCCTCCACTGTACGCCTTTAAGTTTACTTTAGTTCAGCGCCTATTTATTTCATTCTTCTTGACCCATGTGCGACCCTGTAGATTCCATGCCGGTGCCATTTAGGGAGGGGGCGGGTGCAATAGGTACTGTTGACATGATCTTTTGTGCAAGGCAATTGCAAGAGAAATGCAAAGAACAACAGAAGCGCCTCTATTTTGTATTTTATGACCTGGAAACGGCCTTCGATAGTGTTCGAAGACTCGCTGTGTGGGCAGCTCTGACGAGGAAACATCGGCAATGTTAAGTCGCCGATCGCGATGAAACTTGGAAAACACATCGAGGTACAAGTAAAAATAATGTCAGCATCAATTTTGGGTGCCGAGATTCATTAGGGCGTTAACTAAGGGGCAAAAAGTTGCGACATTTCAAGTTCCGCGCGAACAGCTGTCCAATGCTTAGCCGCACACTGTCTGCCTTATGCCACACCTCTGCACCTCTCCCCACCCCCCCTTCTGGTTCGCCGCCGCACGTTTCCCTGACCGTCTGATTAGATGTCGAAGATAACCGGTGCTACACTTTGCGTACTATATCAGCCTTCCTGATATCTCTCCTTTGTAATTTCCACATTGTATTAGTCAGTTTACGTTTTTTTAAATGTTTATGAAAACGTTTGCGACGATTCCTTAAGCGCAATATCGTTGAGCATGTCAAAAATTATTGTTCATCTTCAAGCAAATCGTGGAAGTCACGGTGAAGAAGGTCCGCTGAACTTTCAGGAGCTACAGCTTTATGACGCGATTGAGGGTGAATGTTAAACAGTCTTCAAATATGTTTTGACGCTCACGGGGTGATGTCACACTGTGTGACATAAGCCGTAATAACGTAGATTGAAGCGTGGTCTTTTGCGCTGCATGCGACATTTTTTTTTTTTTTTGCTATGGGTTTTACGTCGCACCGACACAGATAGGTCTTATGGCGACGATGGGATAGGAAAGGCCTAGGAGTTGGAAGGAAGCGGCCGTGGCCTTAATTAAGGTACAGCCCCAGCATTTGCCTGGTATGAAAATGGGAAACCACGGAAAACCATTTTCAGGACTGCCGATAGTGGGGTTCGAACCTACTATCTCCCGGATGCAAGCTCACAGCCGCGCGCCTCTACGCGCACGGCCAACTCGCCCGGTCATGCGACATTTTACGGCTGGTCTCCACTGATTAACATTTAGCAACAACATATTAAATGTTAAATGTGTTAAATGTTGAATACTGTTTCATTTAACATTGTGTCCACACTTAATAAACATATTAAACTTGGTTTCCTTGTTTATAGGCTATATAGGTAGTTCATCATATCAATTTGCGGTAATACATTTAGGTGGTGTCTAGTATTTTCAGACAAGGACAATCGACTCAGATGAAGAGGATTTGGCCTTTGTTATTGCCACTGTTGCTTCTTGTTATGATTTAGAAATGCAGTTTTATTAGACACATTTCCTCCCCTCATCCTGCTCGTTGCTTCAAAAGCAAACCTCTTTGAAGTATTAACTTCGTCCGCTCCCACCCCCCGTCTTTTCTGATATATTTTTCTGCAATACTCGACTGCACTGGGAGTGGAGGGACGCTAGTTTTTTTATGCACTCGCAGGAATAATTATAGATAATTTAGAGTTCCTGGAAACTGTCGGCTTTCTTCGCTTTATCTCTGTACGCCTTTGATGAGACATCCCACAAACAAGGCCTTCCTATTATGTCATTAATTAAGTCCAAAGTAATCTTGCTCCACTCCATTTCTGACTATAAAGTTTAGTATAGCGCAGAGAGAACGACACTCGTGCGCGTACCGGTACTGTATTTGTAGCTTATAACAAAGAGAATGAGTGTTGTGGAGTGTTGTAACTATAATCCTACTTCACGAGAAGCACGTCGTTTGCGTCGTTTGGCTATCTGTTGACATGGAAACAGCAAGGAAGTTGCCGAAGCTGTACCAACATCTCACGAAAAACAAACTGGCTTGACATGTTTTCCACTTGGAGCGGAAAACACGCCAACATGTTAAAAGTGTTAACCTCAACATTCTGAGTTAACATGCAAAGTCAATTGGAAGACAAAATCACAATATACATGTCAATTGTAACATGTTAAATTTAACATGTTGGTGTTAATCAAGGGGGAGTTGGGATTTGTGAAATTTGACGACATAATTACGTGGGGGATTGTTTGATAGGAGTGTCGGTGTCCTGGCTATTCAGTCCACCAGGGTGGTCCCAACGGGGTAGGTTTCTAGGGCGGGGAGTGTCTTGGGTTTTATGAAAAACACTGGAACGGTCAAACTCTTACGAGGACCGACACGCTGTTAGGTGCACACTCAGTGGGCATGGTTGGAACAGGTGTAGTTTTACCGTGTCACAACGGGACAAGTTCCGAACCAATGACCACACTGAGGGCTCTGATAAATTACTTGCTTTGTTTTTAGTGTGCCCGCACAAGGCAGGCTGACTGCCGAGTCTGGATTGGTCTGGTCTGGTCTGGTCAACTTCTCTGGAATGAATATGCAGGACCGCGGAAAGTCCACTTGGAGTATATCTCGGAGGACGAACCACGCTGGAAAAGCTTGGCAGGTAGTCTATGGCTGCGGGCTCAGAGGCTCGCTGCTGATGTGTGCGTTCTTGGTGGTTGGTTGAGGTACTAAAGTACCGTGGGCAGGCTGCTTGACGGCAAACGGTGGCGAGCTGGCGGTTAGCAGGAGCTAGCTCGGTGACGTATTTTTGCTGGATGTGTTCGCAATGAACGCTTGGCTGAGAGTGAATCGAGTGTGAGTGTGCAAGGAACACCACTAATGTAAAGCATTTGTCCCGTGAAAAAAGTATGGTGCCTGTTGTTAATTCTGTTTTGTTTCAGTTTTCTTTTCACTATTTGTTAATGTTTCGAATAGACCAAAGATTGTTTTTGTTTACTATCAGTTATTGACGGGGAGTTTGCCCGATGTAATGTATACTGAGTCATTTACTCTGTTGCCTTGTAATTGTTTGTTGTTGTACCAGTTCGTACAATAGCCATTTAAATTTTTGCGTATGTAACTGCCATTGTACCCAGAAGACTGTAGTGTGGTAATTTAATATCGGTACTTGTTGAATCAGCTATAACGCAAAAGTACCGGTAAAGTAAGACTACAGGTCTGCCTGTGATTACTGTATCTCTACTGCATATATAAAGGCACAGCTTTTTTATTTTTCAAAGCTTGTCTTATTACGTCAAACTTTACTACATTCCATGGCATACTCACATCAAAGTTGCCTATGCATTGAATTGATTTACATTCGACAACCATTGCTGCAATTGAAATGTGTTGTGTCTGTCACTGCAAAACATAATAAATCGTTCAGTACAAGCACAAATAAAAACATTCTACCTATAGGCCTATTCCTTATACCAGAATACGCAATACGGAACACACCAATAGTTTCAAACTTGGAGTTTATAATTGTTCTGTTGTCGTCTGCGATTTCGTTTCGTTATGACACAACTGATAGCGTACATAAAATGGTTGCGGGGGAAGGGGACATACAAAGATCTGGATCTGTAACCAGGTTTTGACATCCCGAGGTACCGTACCGAATCTCATTACATTCTTTGAGATCCTCTACCTGGGCAAGTCATTTCTTTAAATAAAAAGATACTTAACGTTGTTTAAATGTGGGTGATTTATTTAGTGGCGGGCGATTTAATTAATTCCATATGTATGTCCATTCTAAAGGACACTACTGATAGCTTTAAGGCGTTTTAGAAGTAAATAATAATTTAAGTGTAGGTCGGACACAGTGCCCCATCGCACGTTTGACCACGCCCGGTAGTGCTTAACTCGGGGTTGTACCCACGAATGTGACAACTCACCGGAATTAGCAGGAATATAAATATAACATTTGAATAAAATATGGGTATATTAGTTTAGGCTAATTATTATCATCATGTGTGAAACGGAACGTTATTTAAAGGATTTCAATAATTATAGTACAAAAATAAGGAAAGTATAGCGCCGGTCCCATTCAACAGCTAACCAGCCGGCAAGCGCGGGGAGAAGGGAACGTGCGGCGACGAACCAGTTGGAGTGGGGAGGGGAGGAGGTGCATAAGTGTATCTCCAGGCAGGTAGTGTGCCGCCTTAGCATTGGCCAGCAGGTATTCATCGCTGATTGCGCGGTACTTGAAATGTTGCAAATTTTAGCCCCCTTAGTTAACGCCCTAATGAATTTCGGCACCCAAAATTGATGCTGACATCTTTTTTACGTGTACCTCAATGTATTTTCTAAGTTTCATCGTGATCGGCGACTTAACCATTGGCGATGTTCCCTTGTGAGATGCTTTTGGCTGTCCTGAGCATTTTGTGGGCCTGGTATGACTGGACATATTCTCCATCAAAACAACAATTCCGAACCATTTCAAATCGTACATGGATTGTGTACTTGCTCCAACTCTGTTTGCCTTGTATCTGGTGGCCATGCTTTGTGAAACAACAGACAACCCCGGCAAAGAGATTACATACAGCTTTGATGGTGGCCTCTCTAACTTGGCCAGACTTCACTCGTGAAGATATAACAGTTTAATTAGAGTAAGTGAAACGCAGTATACTGATGATACCGCATCACTGCTCAACACCTGAGGAACTGCAACAGTCAGTCAACAGTTTCAAGAATGCGTATGACCTTTCTGGTCTCACCATCAGCGCCAAAAAAACTAAGGTACTTGCTCAGCCTGCACCAGGGACTAACATCCCAGAATTTAACATTACCATCTCAAACACCGAACTAGAACAAGTGGCCCACTTCACTTACCTTGGGAGTATCTTGTCAAAGAGCTATACTTCAGAACAGGATGTGGAAAACAGGCTTCATGCTGCCCATGTGGCCTTTGGCCGACTATCACACAGAGTCATATGAATGACACCAGACTACCGCGTCAGATCATCTATGGCGAACTTGGCTCCGGTTCAAGACCACGGAGTGCCCCCCTGAGACGTTTCAAAGACCAACTGAAACATGGCTGTAGTAATCTCTACACTTCTCTATGGCTGTGAAACATGGACCTTATACCGCTGTGACATCTAAAAGCTGGAGCGCTTTCACCAGTAAAAACTATGCTCCATCATGAACATCAAATGGGAAAACTACGTCTCTAATGTTGAAGTTCTCGAGAAAACATGTGCTAAGAGTGTAGATGCATTGGTCATTGGCCATTGCCTCAGATGGGCAGGACATGTGCGCTATATGAATGATACCAGACTACTGCGCCAGATCCTCTATGGTGAACTTGGCTCCGGTTCAAGACCACAGGGTGCCCCTCCTGAGACGTTTCAAAGACCAACTGAAACAAACCTTAAAGATGGCAGAAATAAACCCACAAACCTGGGAAACACTTGCCAAGGACCATTTACTTTGGCAGCGAAGTGTCTGTGCCTCAGTTCAACACTTTGAACAAGAACACCGCAGACATGAAGATATTAAGCGACAGGAATGCAAACTTTTATTATTATTATTATTATTATTATTATTATTATTATTATTATTTTTATTTTATTATCTATTACAGGAATGCAAACTTCGCCAAACCCAGCCAAGATCTCACCCGTCCTTCAGCTGCGCGATGTGTGGATGTATGTTCTATGCAGGAATTCGCCTGTACAGTCACCAGGAGTTTACACACAAATTGCTGTGAATTGAAGTGAGCTAGTAGCCAGGAAATCTGTAAAATTGGAAACGAGTAACTGCAGTCGCCAACGAAGTATGATGCATTACTGATGACATAACCAGCACCAACTGAATATTTATTACATTATACTACCCTTGTAAATATTTTTTGTCCATAATTTTACTTATTATTACTAAAATACTGCACATATGTCAATTGTTGATAGAACAATGAAAGGCATGGGATTTTTTAGCAATACAAGAATATATATTAAATCAGCTCAGTAAATTGGAAGATCGGTCTCAGCAATCAGGAGAGTGGGAGGAAGAATGAAAAATCAGGAGTCTCCTGTTTAAATCAGGGGAGCAAAACATCTACAATTTTAATCCTATTGGTATTTTCAAAAGATTTAACCAACTTGTGACCATGTTATAATAACTGATGTTAAAACAAACAACCCACTAAGTTTAGTAGTAAGAATATGCTGAGGGGATGAGTTAGTGGAGGAACATATGTATATAAAATTATTGGTTATTATGGTTCATTATAAAAGTGCTTTATTCGATACTACAGCCAATATACACACAATACTGTAACAGTTAATATAATCTCATCAGCACCTCACAGCTGGTTATTATCCTATTGATAAACATTATCACACACTAACAGATGTGACATCTGTTACCGATTAGAATAATACCTTATTTTTCTTCTCTCTCTCTCTTTTTTTTTTTTTTTTTTTAACAAGGGTAGCCTCTAATCTCTTGGTCTTCAATTTATTCAATTTTATGTACAGACTGAAAAATATAAAAGAAGTCTTAACATAACTCCTCCTTTAAGATCCATTTATCCCAGTAGGGTGTTCACACCAACAGTATAAACTCTGAAAGTTGAGTGGAGGGAGTTTGATAGTTCATAGGTTTTATTATTCACACTTCTTCTCTTTGGAAAAAAGAAAACACACCACAGCCTGCTTCATTCATTCAAAAAAAAAAAAAAAAAATAAAGCAGCTGAAGGTGTGAAAAGACTGTAGTAAGGTTAATGGCCCATGTAGATTTCATCAAATATCCCAGTCATCCAGCATGGAAAGGATGTGTGTACACAAATTTTACAACATGTACATGTAAGAGTTTGCATGAACAACTGGTAAAATAAGAATGTATTTTTTACAACAGAAACTTCCCACTTATTTTCAGAGGCTATCTACAATAAAAACGTAAGTTTCTGGCCAAACAAATTGGCAGATAAGTTTCTGAAATATATATTCAACTATATACAAATCAGTATGAATTTAGAAAAGAACACGAGTGAAGGTAGTATCCGTAAATAATATATTAATTTACCCTCCACCTTTTACATAAAACCCTAGCAAACAACTATGAGTTTTCTAGAAGAACTGAGAATGAAATATTAATCTACATTAATTCAGGACTAAATATGTACATAATTCATTTATACTTATGGACTTGTTTTAAATTACAGTCTGTTGAAAAAAATTGACAACATGAGAAGAGTCTTGCCTTCTGCCAATTCCACAGCCTTTAAGAGTTGAAGCAGGATCTTGAGCTGCACCAAAGAAGGAAAGGGAGAGAAGTCAGTCTGCCTCTCTGATAAAAGGGCTGATGGAAACCATTTTTCACCCTCAAGGAACCCCCTCTCCCATCACATTTGAAGAAAATTTTCAACACAGGTGCAACTCTCACAAGAGGGACAGGAATTTTTAAATGACTTCTTTTCACTCATTTTAAGTACTGTTCATTAATGTCAGTGGCAATGGTTATAGGCTTAAGCAGCAGTAGGTCACTGCCAGCTTTCAGCAGGGAAGTTATTAACTTCTGCTTGATCTTGTATTGTAGAACCACTGCAATTATATGACACTCTGATACGCATCCGCAGGGCAGACTGAAACAGAAACAAATATAACATTAAAAATTAATGAAGTTTGATTTTAAAAAAGAAAGAAAAATATGTGACATAATTAACAGAACTGTATTCTACTCCTCAGCTTGAGGTAACCAGTAAAGGACACTTCAACATATCTGCCGTTATTCTAAGGTATTTACTGTGAAATATGAACTGCTATACTCTTTGACATGAACATTATATTTATAACCAGACAGAAATAGAGGCATCTGATTTGCTGTAAGATTATATGCCATTGTTTCCAGATGTGATGAACCAAAAAATAAACCAGTTTTATTAAACAGGGCTTAATAATAATAATAATAATAACAACAATAATAATGATGAGTTTCAAAAATTATGCCCATGCAGGCCTATTAGCAAATCTGCTAATGTGGGCCTCCTGTTTAAGCACTCCAAAGCACTGGAATTCACTCCAGAAACCGTAATGCATAGAAGGTGAACGCTCACTAAACTACATTCTGCAGCAGGTCATTCAGCAATCCATTATTTGCGTAAGCTCCTTTTGCAATTTTAATTATTAAAGTGAACGTTTTAATTACTGCCACAAGCAGAATACAGTTTATTGAGGTTTTGTTTGATGATGGAGCAATAAAGGAAAATGAGTGTGGTTTGACATAGTTTAATATTCCTCACTGGTTTACAATGAGTGTTCAACCAACTGTACTTCCGTTCCTCTCTGCTGGTGAACACCCTTTTAACAATTATAATAAATTATTAATTTCCTCCCAGGATATTTCATTTCAACCTATTCTTAGTATGCATATTTTCTTATATTTTAATGCTGATCTATGGCTTTCCATCAGGACTCATTCCAGCCATTCACCTCTGCAAAACGTAAAGAATTTCACCTTATTTTCTTGACACGGCATAAGCCCAAAAGCCAATACAGTATCATGCCTATAAGTACGGGCTGTGAAATCATCAATGACAACATTAAAAATCCCGTGAGGTACTTTCACCCCATCAATGCAGTAATTAAAACAGAGAGGACTTTTCTTCTTGGTGAAGCCTACAACCTGACTTTTCATCCCAAATACCATCATACCATTGCTTGTCTGCTGTCCATCTCACAACACTGTCTATGTCATTTTAGAGTCGCTCACAATCCTGTATCTAATTTGTTACTCTACACAGTACAACAACATTTTAAAATAACCTTCTCTGTGATTCCAGTTTACTCATATAATTTATATTTACAAGAGAACATAAAGGTCCAATAATACTGCCCTGCAGAACACCCTCTTAATTGCTACAGGATCAGAAAATGCTTCGCCTACTCTAATTCTCCAAGTTTTTTTTTTGTAGAAATTTAGCCATCCATTCAACCACTCTTTTGTCTAGTCCCATAGCCCTCATTTTCATCAGTAGTCTTCCCTGACCTACCGCATAAGTAGTCTTGGATAAGTCAATAGTGACGCAGTCTATTTGATTCCCTGAATCTAAAATATCTGCTTTAGTTTGTTCAAATCCTGCAAGTTGAATTTCACTGGAATAACCTTTCTGGAACCCAAAGTGACTTCTATCAAACCAGTTAGTAATATTGCAAACATGTCTAATATCTAATATAATCAGGAAAAATGCTTTCCCGGAGCTTACAAACAACGCATGTCAAGCAGACTGGCCTGTTATCATCACCTTGTTTATCACCTGCTCCTTGATAGCAAGGTCAGTCTAAGGTAGTCAAGACACGAATATTACTTATGGAGCCGGTATGGTGATTCTTTAAATGAGTGTAACCAAAGGCAATCGTATTTGAATTTAGAGCATTTAGGTACAAAACACTGAAATAAAAACAAACAAACAAACTAACAGTTATTTTTCATGTAGAATGTAATTGGGTCTCTATTGTTCATGTACATAAAACTATACAACACTTACATGACATGAATACATTCACAGCTATTTGAAAAGGAAAATAATAAACAGAACTTGAATTTCATTTTCTGAGATAAAAGAATCAGCAAAAATGCTCATGTATGCTCTTTTACTTCCATACAAGTAGGTCTTAATGTGGTTTTTATTTATATGGTCTATCATCTGTCGAAATACGTAATCTCATTGACAGAAACATAGAAATCTGTACAGTACCTCTGTTATATTATAACATGAAATATTGAACTGAAAGTACTTAAAGACAGTTGTAGCAAATTGCCTTCAACATTTCCTTTATTAAGAAAGTAAGTAGTTACCGGTTCTGCATTTCCATGGCTCATTCCACGTTAAGAAAACGGTATTGCTCTTATAGACCTACAAGAAGTGAACACACTCCCTCCGAGACACCCATATTTCCTCGTGATTAAGGGATATTATACTGTACTTTGTAATGTATTATCAAAGATAGATAAAAAGGACGAGACATTTTTGCCCGCGAGTTATTAAAATAACTACATGATATTTTATTTTTCATAAATACATTTGTAGGAAGGAAGCACAATGGTGAGAACAGCCATAGCTTCGTTGCCTTCCTTCATTTCCCTTCTTCTGTGTTGCTCTGGTACAAGCCTCGTGTAGTCCCTTACTCTGTGAACCATGCCGGCAGCTCACTTCTGTAGTGAAGTCATCCACAGTATTTATTTGCTGCATGTGTTTTTAGGCTTTAAATCACTGCGTAATTGTCTTGTGTTGAGTCGAGTTATGCTATAAGCCTACATGTGCGATTTCTTTCTTTAACATTAATAATGTGATCTTCTGTAGAGTCATCTACAGTACTTATTTGTTGCATCTGTTTTCTAGTTTTTATTGCCTGAAGAAATTTATTAAATGCAATTAAATTCATCCCTCACCACTAGAGCCTATAAAAATTATTTGTCTATTTCCTCCTCCAATTTGCCTCACACTTCAATGCTGAGGTTTTTTATGTGCCATAGTTTACTTCTAATTCTGTACAAAGCAAAAATAGCCCCTGTAAATCCCCCAGCCCCTTTAGTTCATAAATAATATATGGGTTAGTTTCTTCTATTATTTGTCTTGAACTTAAGTGAATTTCACAAATTTATGTGGTGCCGTTTTCCCGTGATGGTGTTGATCAGAGCCGTTCGATATGGCAACCCTGTCGTCATAAGAGCAATACTGTTTTCTTAACATGGAATGAGCTATAAAAGATTACTTCAGGATGTTGACAAACATTGAATTAAGTAAAGTTGAGTGTATTAAATTATGTATGCTAACTGTTGTTATCCATTCATGAGATAATTTCTTTGGATTCTGAGGTAAAAAGTGAGAATGAAAGTCCTTAGACCTCGAACGCTCCAATACCATCGGGGTCAGAAAAGACCAAGTGAGGAGCCTGAAACAAGTAAGTCGAAGAAATGACAGGACTCGATTAAGGGGCCCGTGGCTGCCAACTCGCACTTTCAAGTTAACGAGTCCCTGGGGCCCCTTTCAGTGACCCCTTACGACAGGCAAGGGATACCGTCTGTGTTAGTATGCCACCCCCCAGCCACAGAGGGTAAAGATTATAAAAGCCTATACAAACTGGTTTGCAGTTATCTACCACAAGCGACATACCATGAAATGAACTCTACTCACCAACGCGACTTCTGCCATCATCGTAATTTATAAGCTTCATATCCGTATTGATAATTCACACAAATGCAAAGAGGATAAGAACTCCACTTAATCAATACTTATTTATTATTATTATTATTAATAATACAGGACTGGTTTCGACCCTAACGGGTCATCCTCAGCTGGACATACCTATACGTATAATACATCGTACAATTGTAAACATTACCCTATTTAGAAAGGAATGTCATGTGATGGTAACATGAGTAGGGCATTCGTCAAATTATGCATCTGAGAAAAGTGAATATTCTTAAACTTAAAACTAACTTATAAGTATACATGAGATAAAGCAGCATATGCATAGAACACTTTCATGTTTGTGAAAGTTCACGTTTATGACTTGCACTGTTTTCTTAGTTCTTCAATTACACTAAAATTTAAAACTAACATATAAGTATTCATAAAATAATAACATGTGCGTAAAACACTTTCATGCTAGTGAATGTTTGCGTTTCTTGCACTATTTCTTAATTCTTCAGTTTAAGTGTTTTAATAAGTCCAGTTGTCCACAACTGTGCATTATGTTAAAAAAAAATCAGTAGCTTGAATAGTGATATGAGTTACATTTAAAATACCAATATCACATTTAAAAAATATTTTGCCACATGTACACAAAGGATAAGAACATTTTACATCTCTAAAAGATAAAATATAGATGTAGTGTAAACAACGCTTGTAAACAAACCTCCTGACTTATACGTACCACTGCAGTTCTTAGGTGTTGTTATAAAATAGGTATTAATATAAGGAACCATATGGGGAAATCATTTCAACGAGGTTGGTAAGAAAGGTTACAGATCTCTTCACATGATTATGAGAGTACTTAGGGGTTGTAATAAGGATGTAAAGCAGAGGGTGTAGAAGTCTCTGGTAAGACCGTAGTTTTTTTTTTTTTTTTTTCGCAAGTTGCTTTACGTCACACTGACACAGGCAGGCCTTACGGCGACGATGGGACAGGAAGGAGCTAGGAGTGGGAAGGAAGCAGCCGTGGCGTTAATTAGGTACAGCCCCAGCATTTGCCTGGTGTGAAAATGGGAAACCACGGAAAACCATCTTCAGGGCTGCCGACAGTGGGGTTTGAACCCACTATCTCCTGAATACTGGATCCTGACCGCACTTAAGCGACTGCAGCTATTGAGCTCGGTGTAAGAACATAGAGTATTGCTCCAGTGTATGGAACCCTCACCAGGACTACATGATATGAGAACTGGGAAAAATTCAAAGGAAAGCTGCATGAATTGTTCTGGGTGATTTCTGACAAAAGAGAAATGCCTGCTTTACCTTTCGTACAATCAGCGTTAATGAAGTTAAGAAAGTCCTGTACTCTATTAAATCCAGGGTGAGTGGAGTCTGTGTTATTATTCCTATCACTTTTATACACATTATTATTGGTGCTGTTCTCACCATTCTTGCCCATATTTTCAATTATTGTCTGAAGAATGGCACACTACCAACAGTTTGGAAGTTAGCTAATAGAAATGAAATGAAATAAAATGAAATGTCATATGGCTTTTAGTGCCGGGAGTGTCCGAGGACATGTTCGGCTCATGAGGTGCAGGTCTTTTGACTTGATGCCCGTAGGCGACCTGCGCTTTGTCATGTCACTCCCTTCTGGATCTACTGCAGTCTGGTTTTAAGAAGGGCCATAGTACAGCAACTGCCTTACTGATGAAGACAACACATACACACAGCCCCCGTGCCAGCGAAATTAACCAATGATGGTTAAAATTAATGACCCTGCTGGGAATCGAACCCTGGATCCCTGAGACCAAAGGCCAGCAAACTAACCATTTAGCCATGGAGCTGGACTAGCTAATGGAATCCCACTTCCTAAGAACCCAGGTTCAAAACTTCTATCTGACTACCAGCAAATTTCAATTCTTCCTGCCCTCTCTAAAGCACTAGAATGGTTGATACATGTTCAAGTATAGGAATACCTGTACTTTCACTCCCTTCTGGATCTACTGCAGTCTGGATTCAAGAAGGGCCATAGTACAGCAACTGCCTTACTGAAGGTGACTGACGACATCAGGCAAGCAATGGGCGAAAGACAACTGACTATACTTACACTCCTCGACTTCAGCAGTGCTTTGGACACAATGTCCAGATATTGTTAGAATCACGTTTGGTACTGAAGCTTCCAAATGTTTCCGCTCTTACCTTACAGATCGTAGGCAGCGTGTTAAAACTCATGATATTACTTCACAGTGGCAGGTCAGGAAGGCAGGAACTACACAAGGTTCTGTCCTTGGTCCTCTCCTGTTTTCCCTCTATATTAAGAATATCTCATTTGAAAAAAAGTATAATAGGTATCAACTTTTTGCCGACGACCTCCAAATTTACTGCCACGTTAATATAAATGATATATCGAACACAATAACAGATATTAACTCCGACCTTCAACAACTCAGTGTGAACGCCAGTGAAAACTCCCTCTTCCTCAACCCTAAAAAAAAATTTATCAATCATAATCAGTTCTCAGAAATGGTTAAAAGTCGTGTATAAAAATTACGCTATTCCTCCCGTGACATTAAATGCAACCATAATTCCATTGAGTAAGGAAGTGAAGAATCTAGGTATGACCCTGACTGAAATTCCCACTAGTCTGCACACTTCAGACAAACATGTTGAAAAATGTACATGACGCTGCACCCACTGAAGCGACATAAAAGACATTTTGGCACAAAACATAAAGATAAAACTTCTCCAAACTTTCATACTACCAATACTTGACTACTGCAATTGTCCTCGTTGATGCGAACCGTGAACAAACTATGAAACTTCAACGAGCATTGAAATCTGGTCTTCGATTTGCTTTTAATTGTAACACTAGATCTGGCTCTTCCCTCGCTATTCCCATCAACCATTCCTCAATGTATAAGAGATTCTTCGTTGTGGCTGGGTCACGACTTTGGAATTCACTTCCAGCTGCTGTCAGGAACTCTTAAGTCTACATAAAAATTTAAGACTGCATGTGGTCCATAACCCGTTAGAGGAAAGATCCTCACTTGGACTATGTGCAAGTAGGGTAGTATCCTGCTTCGTGAATTTACCGAGCTCAGAACATTTTAAGCAAGCCTCGGACCTATGGGAGTAACGGAGTCCCACTCCCATTTGACAGGCAAGGGACTCCTTGGAAACAATTTGGCGAACGAAATGGAATTCGATGGGGAGCTATCAATATTAATGGGGCTTATGGGAGAAAGAAAGTAGAACTGGCTGAGTCAGCAAAGAGGATGCTTCTGGATGTGCTAGGAGTAAGTGATATTCGGGTAAGGGGAGATAACGAGGAAGAGATAGATTATAAAGTGTACTTGACGGGTGTTAGAAAGTCTGGGGTAGGGCTCTTTATCAGGAATACCATTGCACGTAACATAGTTTCTGTTAGGCACGTAAATGAGCGAATGATGTGGGTAGATTTGGCAGTTGGAGGAATTAGGACAAGAATTGTGTCCGTGTATTCACCATGTGAGGGTGCAGATGAGGATGAATTTGACAAGTTTTATGAAACATTGAGTGACATCGTGGTCAGGGTCAACAACAAGGATAGAATAGTGCTAATGGGCGATTTCAATGCGAGAGTTGGGAATAGAACTGAAGGATATGAAAGGGTGATTGGTAAATGTGGGGAAGATATGGAAGCAAATGGGAATGGGGAGCGTTTGCTGGACTTCTGTGCTAGTATGGGTTTAGCTGTTACGAATACATTCTTCAAGCATAAGGCTATACACCGCTACACATGGGAGGCTAGGGGTACCAGATCCATAATAGACTATATCTTAACCGACTTCGAATTCAGAAAATCTGTTAGGAATGTACGAGTTTTTCGCAGATTTTTCGATGATGCACACCATCTGATCTGTAGTGAACTAAGTATCTCTAGGCCTAGGGTGGAGAAAGTAACCTGTCTGCAAACGAATAAGGGTAGAAAATCTCCAGGACGGGGAAATTAGACAGAGTACATGGATATGATTAGTGAGAAATTTCGAACAGTAGACAGTAAGCAGGTTCAGGATATAGAAAGTGGTATACAGGGATGCTGTAGTAGAAACAGCAAGGGAATGCCTAGGAACAACTGTGTGTAAAGATGGGAAAAGGCGAACATCTTGGTGGAATGATGAAGTGAGAGCAACCTATAAACGTAAAAGAAGGCTTATCAGAAATGGCTCCAAACAAGGGCCAAGGCAGACAGGGATTTGTACGTAGATGAAAGAAACAGAGTGAAACAAATAGTTGTTGAATCCAAAAAGAAGTCATGGGAAGATTTTGGTAATAACCTGGAAAGACTAGGTCAAGCAGCAGGGAAACCTTTCAGGACAGTAATAAAGAATCTTAGGAAGGGAGAGTAATTCAGGTGAACACATAATAGATCCCAAGGAATCACTGGAGAGCTGGAGGGAATATTTTGAACATCTTCTCAATGTAAAAGGAAATCATCCTGGTGGTGTTGCAAACAGCCAAGCTCATGGGGAGGAGGAAAATGATGTTGGTGAAATTATGCTTGAGGAAGTGGAAAGGATGGTAAAAAAAACTCCATTGTCATAAGGCAGCAGGAATAGATGAAATTAGACCTGAAATGGTGAAGTATAGTGGGAAGGCAGGGATGAAATGGTTTCATAGAGTAGTAAAATTAGTGTGGAGTGTTGGTAAGGTACCTTCAGACTGGACAAAAGCAGTAATTGCACCTATCTATACGCAAGGGAACAGGAAGGATTGCAACAACTATCAAGGTATCTCATTGATTAGCATACCAGGCAAAGTATTCACTGGCATCTTGGAAGGAAGGGTGCGATCAGTGGTTGAGAGGAAGTTGGATGAAAACCAGTGTGGTTTCAGACCACAGAGAGGCTCTCAGGATCAGATTTTCAGTATGCGCCAGGTAATTGAAAAATGCTATGAGAAGAATAGGCAGTTGTGTTTATGTTTCGTAGATCTAGAGAAAGCATATGACAGGGTACCGAGGGAAAAGATGTTCACTATATTGGGGGACTTTGGAATTAAAGGTAGATTATTAAAATCAATCAAAGACATTTATGTTGACAACTGGGCTTCAGTGAGAATTGATGGTAGAATGAGTTCTTGGTTCAGGGTACTTACAGGGGTTAGACAAGGCTGTAATCTTTCACCTTTGCTGTTTGTAGTTTACATGGATCATCTGCTGAAAGGTATAAAATGGCAGGGAGGGATTCACTTAGGTTGAAATCAAGTAAGCAGTTTGGGCTATGTTGACGACATGGTCTTAATGGCAGACTGTGTCCAAAGCCTGCAGTCTAATATCTTGGAACTTGAAAATAGGTGCAATGAGTAAGGTATGAAAATTAGCCTCTTGAAGACTAAATTGATGTCAGTAGGTAAGAAATTCAACAGAACTGAATGTCAGGTTGGTGATACAAAGCTAGATCAGGTCGATAATTTCAAGTGTTTAGGTTGTGTGTTCTCCCAGGATGGTAATTTAGTAAGTGGGATTGAATCGAGGTGTAGTAAAGCTAATGCAGTGAGCTCGCTGTTGCAATCAGCAGTATTCTGTGAGAAAGAAGTCAGCTCCTGTTTTCAAACCAACTTTGCTTTACGGGAGCGAAAGCTGGGTGGACTCAGGATATCTTATTCATAAGTTAGAAGTAACAGACATGAAAGTAGCAAGAATGATTGCTGGTACAAACAGGTGGGAACAATGGCAGGAGAGTATTCAGAATGAGAAGATAAAGGCTAATTTCGGAATGAACTCTATGTATGAAGCCGTACGCATAAACCGGCTTCGGTGGTGGGGTCATGTGAAGCGAATGGAGGAGGACAGGTTACCTAGGAGAATAATGGACTATGCTATGGAGGGTAAGAGAAGTAGAGGGAGACCAAGACGACGATGGTTAGACTCGGTTTCTAACGATTTAAAGATAAGAAGGATAGAACTAAATGAGGCCACAACACTAGTTGCAAATCGAGGATTGTGGCGACGTTTAGTAAATTTACAGAGGCTTGCAGACTGAACGCTGAAAGGCATAAGAGTCTATAATGATAATGTATGTATGTATGTATGTATGTATGTATGTTAATAATAATGTTATTTGCTTTATGTCCCACCACTACTTTTACGGTTTTCGGAGACGCCGAGGTACCGGAATTTAGTTCCACAGGAGTTCTTTTACGTGCCAGTAAATCTACCGACACAAGGCTGATGTATTGAGGACCTTCAAATACCACCGTGGACTGAGCCAGGATCTAACCTGCTAAGCTGGGGTCAGAAGGCCAGCGCCTCATCCGCCTGAGCCACACAGCCCAGCTAAACACACGAATATATTTCTGACTACAGTTAATGATCTGGAAAAGGAATGTAGTAGCTCTTTTATTGTATATATCTGTTTCCAAAACAGGTTGAAAAAAAAGTTTATTCTAATGAAAGTGTATAAAAACTTGAGAATCTAAGGAAATGGATTTTTTTTTTTTTTGTTATTTCCTTTACTTCGCACCGACACAGATAGGTCTTATGGCAACGATGAGGCAGGAAGGGGCTAGGAGTGAGAAGGAAGCGGCCGTGGCCTTAATTAAGGTACAGCCCCAGCATTTGCCTGGTGTGAAAATGGGAAACCACGGAAAACCATATTCAGGGCTGTCGACGGTGGGGTTCGAACCCACGATCTCCCGAATACTGGATACTGGCCGCACTTAAGTGAATGCAGCTATCGAGCTTGGTGAGGAAATGGATTAGAAACTGAAGTAGACAATTTCACCAATTCTGGCCTGTCTCTGTACCAATCATGAAAGGACTATTTAGACAAATGGATTCTTCAATGGTGATGAACTTCAATATGATTTAGTTTTTGATTGAACATGAAAGGTCCAAAAAAGAGACTGTAGTTTTAATGATATGCCTTCTATTCAATACAGTAAAAAAAAAAAAAAGAGAAATGTGCTGTACTGGATTATTTGAAATTGCTTGATGAATACTGTGTTCTAAACTTTTTTGTTTTGAAACAAGATAAGGCATTTTTGTCGCAAACAAGAGATTTCCAGTGGAGTAAATTTTTTGGACAAGATGTGAATGCTGAATGTTTCCACTAATCAGCACTCATTGTTCAGATGAAATGAATTGTCCATCAATACAGGCAGTAAAGGGTATTGTAACTGTACAATATAATTTTAAGCATCTGTAATAAAAGAATTTCACATGTATTTCTTGAAATCCCCATAGTTACCGAAAGAAATTTCCTCCTCACAAAAGTACAAACAAGAAAATTGTAATATTACTAATGATGTATAACTTTTCTGTGTTCGCTTATTGTTTTTATTGTTCTCAGTGTGTAAAGTGAGTAAACAAACTTATGTTGTCAGGCTTTTTTAGAAATTGTAACTGTCCTGATTTTGAAAATTTTGATCTGGCCACCTTAATTGTTTAAGGTTCATATTTCATTGTTTTGATCCTGGTTGTGAGTCTAAAGACCTTAAATGCAATCTTTTATATCCACTACTGCACAGACACGCTGGCACCCTCTTTGTGCGCCCTGTGCAATCTGTCCATTAACACTGAGACTCTGCCTCAGAAATGCAAACATACTAACGTTCATCCTATGTTCTAAGATGGGGGATAAGTAAGACACAGACAACTACTGCGCTATTTCACTAATGTCTACATCTGTAAATGCGTGGAACACCTGGTTGCAAAGAACATACTGGAATGCCTGAGCAAACAAAACCTTTAAAATCAAAGCAAACATGGCTTCATTCTGGGGATATCCTGTACAACCATTTTAACAAGGGTGGTTGATGATTGGTAGAACTCTTTAGAACAGACTAATGTCTCCCAAGTAGATTGCATTGCTCTGGACTTGAGCAAGGCTTGTGACCAAATTCTTCATCAAAAACTTTTGTTAGAACTTAGCAAATATGGCATCAAAGGCACACTGATGATGTGACTGAAGTCAATCCTGGTGGGTTGAATGCAGTGTGTCGTGTTCAGTGGGGCCAGGTCACCGAACATAATGATAACCTTGGGAGTATCACAGGGGTTTGTGATTGGGCCTTTGTCGTACATGGCTTTTAACTTTGACTTTTCAGGCTATATGACTGCCACAATGGTGCAGTATGAAGAAAACTCTGTAATTTACAGAACCATATGAAATGACGAAGATGTTAAATCACTTTAAGCAGATCTGGAGAGTGCGAAAATATGGTGTGATGTAAATAAAATGACTTTGAATGAGAACAAGTGTAAATATATAAGTAGGGCCAGACAGCCCTCGACATACGGCCTTACACTATGCGGCAAAATTCTTCCTGTGTGCAATTCAGTGCGAATGCTAGGAATACACATTTCCAGCAACTTAAAGTGGAAGGTACATGTAGAGGAAACTAGGTGTAAAGCCACTAGGATACTAGGATTCGTCCATCATAATCTTCAAGGGTCTAGAAGCCATGCATTCTGATTGGTGTATATTTCCATGATATGACTCATTCTACTATATGACTTTCCTTCCTGGTATCCTATCAGTGTGCAAAACATTAAAAGGTTAGACACTGTCCAACATTGAGTAGAGCAACTCATTTACAGAGAAGGTAATACAGTTGCAACAAAACCATTAAGAGCTATTAATGACGTGTATAACCGAACAGACCTAATCTTTCTTTGAAAATCTCCAGCTGGCACTGTTAAACTGTCACCCTTTCACCACTTCCAGCTATCATATTGCTCAGTCTGTGGAGCACAAGGGATGTTACTCTTTCCCCCTTTCGCAAAAACAACAGCATACCCATCCAGGTTTTACAGTCGCTCTGCTCGACTATTTAATAACTTTCCTCATGTAATAAAGGACCTTCCTCTAAAACAATTTTGTTACAAAGTGAAGACTCTAAATGGAATTAAAAATCCTGTGTAAATTGAAACTGTATATAAAAATGTAACCCTGTATGTGTGCATGTGCATGTGCTGGAGAAGGGGTCTCCAATCGATTTATAAGCAATGTGTTAATGGGATCATTCACAGGAGTTGTGTGTATATAGTAAGGCTAAGGTGTAAAATTGTATATATGTAACATATGCAGATTTTATTACATACAGTAACTTATACTTAACCAACGGAGATGAGGACACTTCTGTGTATATGTGATTTGCTCCCTCTCCATCTACCATTCACAAATTGTCGATTGATGATTGTTGTTTAAAGGGGCCTACCATCGAGGTAATCAGCCCCTAATGGTACGAAATGAGACAAAATGAAATGACAACTTAAAAAGTCCAAAATCTTCCACTGACCAGAATTCAAAGTGTGAGGACGAAGAATGAATGGATGGACGGATATGAATTTAAAACGATCAGTGGATCCGACCCACAGTGCCTCACATGCACAGAAGCTGGCACAAAACAATAGTATTACTGACCAAGGGACTGCTTCTATAGCACAATGCTCAATCGATTATGCTTATAGTCGAAACGGGTCCAAAATCCAGGTCATCGGCCCCTCATAATGGTATTTATTGCTAGGAAAGTAGAACCATGCTATGTGTAATGTTACGGTACTAATCAAAAGTAGTGTAGACTCGTGGTATTCCACACATTATGGTACTATTCACAGGTAGTGTAATGCGCACATGTAACACAGACCTATGGTGTTTCGCACACTGTGGCGCTATTTACAGGCAACGCAAACCTATAAAGGCAACACAAACCTATGGCATTCTTCACATAAGTGGACTAACCACAAGGACTCGAACTATCCCGTGGAATTCCTCACATAGTGGAAACTGAGCATAGGTAATGCAGAACCACGGTGTCGCTAATCCCATGGTGTCGCTCATATAGGGGTACGAATCACAGGTACTGTAGGACCCACCTCCTGATTAACACACTGTCGCTACTAATCACAAACCCATTGGGTACCTAACATAGTGGTATTACGCGCAAGTAAATGCGACCCATGGTGTTCCCTGCGTGATGGTACTAATTACAAGTAGTCTCATGGTTCTAATTGTATCATCCCTTGGTCGCCCCTTTTAGTCGCCTCTTACGACAGGCAGGGGATACCGTGGGTGTATTCTTCCTCTGCGCCCCCCACCCACAGGGTGGTTTTGTGTTTGCTCCGCGAGAGGTATTTTATTTCCCTCAAGTCCGCCGGCAAGCCAGTTATGACCCGCCTATCCACCACCTGGGATGCGCCATGTGGGAGTATCACCCCTCCTCCTGCTACGCCAGTGTAGTAGGTTCGTGGCACAAATTGTAGCGACAATTTTTGGAAAAGAAATAATAATTATAATAATAACAACAACAACTTCCTATGGGAACAGTGATTGTTTACAAACTATTTTCAGGAACATTGCTTTTACAACTTGCATTACGTTGCACCGACACAGACAGGTTTTATGGCGACGATGGGACAGGAATGGGCTAGGAGTGGGAAGGAAGCGGCCGTGGCCTTAATTAAGGCACAGCCTTTGCCTGGTGTGAAAGTGGGAAACCACGGAAAACCATCTTCAGGGCTGACGACAGTGGGGTTCGAACCCACTACCTCCAGAATACTGGATACTGGCCGCACTTAAGCGACTGCAGCTATCGAGCTCCGTACATTGCTTTTAAAATAGGTTTAAATTATAACAAACATTTTAAAAAAATAACAGAACATTCAACATTTCTAATAAGGATACTAAGGACTCTAAGAGCCATCTGAAATATGAACAATCAAACACAGCAGTAAAATGAGATTAAGACATTACCCTGTTTGGATTGGTGATTCTGAGAACTTGTGTCACCTGTCCAGCAGGAGGCACTACCGACCCAGATGGAGGTAGCATCTGTAGTTGGAATGTCTGTAACAAGACAATTTCAAATGACTCCTCATTTACAGACAAACCCATACAGGACAGTAAGTGAAGAAAAACAATGTAATATCACCTGTTTAAAGTCCCTTGATTAAAAGTCTAAACACATATCAAGATACCAGAACTTCATCCCAAATGGGTTCACTAATGTATCAGTAAATTCACTGACAAGGATCTTGTGCATTTAACCAACTTTAGAGGCTGACCAATTGCACCAGAATATGAACATGTCTTCTTCAGCACTGGAGTTCTTGCCAACTATGCCACACCAGCAAGTTTTTCCAGTTCAAACCAAAGAGAAGATGGTGAAGGAGGCCTCATGAAGTAGCTTTAGATAAAATTCTTACGGGCAGAAGACAACTAACTAGCAACAGAACTGAGCCTTCTATCCCACATGATGTAAAGAATTAGGAAAATGTTTTATGATCCAGTATTCTGTCAGCCATCACCAATTTACTTGAAATGTATAATATTTATTTGCTCCCAAAGATATCCAACAGTGACCGTAACATATTCTTATTTTTGTTACTATGTAATTTGCTACACTAATACACAAGTTTTTGGGAACATACGAGAGAGCTAGGACTGAGCCGCCTAAAGGCGAAAAATCTAAGCCGCAGAGGAGACGCGTTGTGTGCACTAAACATGGATAAAAGAAGACTTCAAGATAGTGCTGCCAGGAGTGTGACATAGGCCTCTGCATCAAAGAGTGTTTTGAGCTGTATCACACCAAATTGAATTACTAAGGTAAGGCAATGTTTATCTCCAATCAATGAGGAGAGATCTGATAAACAGCAGAGGGAATGAGTGTGCACGCATGCGGGAGGTAGGGTTGCCAGATGTACGGTTTTGCCCGGAACAATACGGTTTTTTCTCATTTTGTTCCGCGTACGGTGCACTATTTAAACCGTACGCCCAATGTTCCGTTTTTTTTAAATATCATGGTTTAGACAATAGTATAGTATCAAAAACGTACGCGGTTATGGTCAAAATATTCTGTATTCTGACCTGACCAATGATCAGCCATCACAGTTGAGAACAGCGCTTCTGGCAGAGTTCTAGCGGTACTAGCGGGCATGCAGTCTCCTCCATTATATATATCAGTGGTTTAATTGGTCTAGAAAAACTGAAGAACATTTTGATGGTACTTACGTTTGTCTAAAGTAAATCTCCATCGAATGCATATACTGAAAGAGTATTTTCAGTAATGGCAATAAAATGGAGAGATGTCAGAAACAGATGCTCAGGCAGATACAATAAAAATGAACTTCTTGTGTACTTCAACTATGATGACAATTGTAAGGAAGTTCTCAAGAAAGTTTTGTTGAATAAGAAACTGTTACAAATTGCTTCTTCAAACGGCAAGTACTTGTAAAATGTTAATTTCAATGTAAAGACTAACGCACTATTAGTTTTTAATAAGTTAAGTACCTACATATTTCATGCTGACGCTGTTATATTATTAACGGTATTTACTTGTTAATATATGCCTCGTATTTTCTCTTAATTATCGCTATGGTGTCTTAATTTAGCGCTATATGGCAAGGAAATTGAAGTGTTCCTTATTTGCCATCTGGAATCGAGCGACTGTTCCTTATTTGCCATCCGGAAATCTGGCAACCCTAGCGGGAGGTCAAGTGCTGGATGGTAAAAAACATCACAAAGTATATGACCCTTTTATCAGAAACTAATTGTCCCATTAACCTGGGGTTTGTGTTAAATTAATCTTCGACCTAACACCTCAAAATTTTTTGCACAACATTTTCGAGGCGACAACAGCAATAGCTTTCACTGTTTCAATGAAACAAACACTGCAAAATACATTGGCAGTATCATTCTATCTAAAATGTAAGAGATCTCTTCCCTATTACTGTAAGCCATAAAATACAGAACAACTGATTGTAAACTGTGCTCTATTGAGAAACTGCTGTATATGTTTGAAAATGATCTGAGCTATTTTGTGGGAACAGTGAATTTCTAAAGAGACCAGTGCACATTCATAGCATTCGCACCTGAATCACCTCAGTCCACTGGGTGGTGCGATGAGTAAATGGCCTCCCGTCACTGACAGGTTAATCAAGGTACAGCTCCAGCATTTGATTGGTGTGAAAATGGGAAACCATAGAAAACTATCTTCAGGGCAGCAGACAGTGGGATTTGAATCCACTATCTCCTGAATGCAAGCACACATCTGCGCAACCCTAACCACATGGCCAACTCGCTCAGTGTGTCTCTTGAAGATCTTTTGGGATTGTTACAGTAAGGTTTGATAGAGTATGAGTGTCAAAAGCAACAAACATATACAAGTAGAGTGCAGCACATCTAATGCAAAGCGCCAGCCCGTGCTATCCTTAATGCTGAGGTCAGTTTCATAGTTTATTTATGGTATCTACTTCCCAAGTGGATAATTATTTTGGGTGCTGATTTCTGTTTTGAGAGTAGTGTGACTGTTTTTCATAAACATATGACAAGGAGAAGGCGGCAGAACTCGACAAGACATCAGACAATGGCTTCTTACGAGGGGACATCGGCAATGGTTAAGTCTCCGATCGTGATGAAACTTGGAAAACACACTGAGGTACACGTAAAAAAGATGTCGGCATCAATTTTGGATGCTGACATTCATTAGGGCATTAACCAAGGGGCCTAAAAGTTGCGACATTTCAAGTTCTGCATGAACAGCGATGAATACCTGCTGGCCAATGCTAAGCAGGCACACTGCCCGCCTCGTGCCACACCTCTGCACCTCCTCCTTTCCCCCCCTTCTATTGGTTCGTCGCCGCACGTTTCCCTTCTCCCCGCGCCTGCCCGTCTGCTTAGCTGTTGGACGGGACTGGTGCTATACTTTGCTTCTTTTCATACTATAATTATTTAAATCCTTTAAATAACATTCCTTTTCACCCATATTTTATACAAATTTTATACTTTCATTCCTGTTAATTCCGGTGAGTTGTCACATTCGTGGGTACAACCCCGAGTTAAGCACCATCGGGTGTGGTCAAACATGGTATGGGGTACCGTGTCCGACCTACGCTGAAATGATTATTTACATCTACAACCCCCTTAAAGCTGTCAGCATTGCCCTTTAGAGTGAGCATACATGTGAAATTAATTAAATTAAATCACCCACCATTAAGTAAATTACCCACCTTTAAACAACGTTAAATATCTTTGTATTTAAAGAAATTACGTGCCGAAGTAGAGGATCTCAATGAATGTAATGAGATCCGGTACCTCGGGATACCAAAACCTGGTTACAGGTCCAGACCTTCTTTTTATGCCCCCCCCCCCGCTTTGTATACGCTATCAGTTGTGTCATAAAGAAATCGTGAACAACAATTATAAACTCTGAGTTTGAAACCACTGGTATTTTCCGTATTGCATACTCTGGTGTACGGAATATAGGTAGAATGTTTTTGTTCGTGCTTGTACAGAACGATTTATTTATGATTTGCAGTGACAGACACAACACATTTCAACTGCAGCAATGGTTGCTGACTATGAATCAATTTAATGCATAGACAACTTTGATACAAGTATGATGGAATGTAGGAAAGTTTGACGTAATAAGAAAAACATTGAAAAATAAAAAAAGATATGCATTTATATATGAAGTAGATATACAGCAATCGCAGGCAGATCTGTAGTCTTACTTTACTGGTACTTTTGCGTTATTGTTGACGAAGGTCTATGTATACAACAAGTACCGATATTAAACTATTACCCTACAGTCTTTTTGGTACAATGTTCGTTACACATGTAAAAATTAAAATGGCTATTGTACGAACTGGTAAAACAATAGGAATGAAAGTATAAAATATGGGTATATTAGTTTAGATTATTTATTATCATTATGTGTGAAAAGGAATGTTATTTAAAGGATTTCAATAACTGTAGTACGAAAAGAAGCAAAGTATAGAGCCGGTCCCGTCCAACAATTGAGCAGAGGGGCAGGCACGGGAAGAAGGGAAATGTGAGGTGGCAAACCAATAGGGGAGGGGGGGGGGGAGGAGGAGGTGCAGATATGTGGCAGGAGGTGGGCAGTGTGCCGGCTTAGCATTGGCCAGCAGGTATTCATCGCTGTTCGTAAGGAACTTGAAATGTCGCAACTTTTAGGCCTTTAGTTAATGGCCTAATGAATGTCGGAACCCAAAATTGATGCTAAGATCTTTTTCACGTGTACCTCAATGTGTTTTCTAAGTTTCATCGCAATCAGATACTTAACCATTGCCGATGTTCCCTCGTCGGATGATTTATCAGATTTCTCTAATGAAGACACATGATCTAGACTCATGTTTTCATCCAAATTGTGGGAGAAAATCCCGGCACCTAGGCGTCTCCAGAAACCGTAAAAGTAGTTAGTGAGAAGTAAAAACAGTAACATTATTATTAGAAAATATTTTCCAGTTAATCCGAAAATTTCATAATCCGAACAGACTCTTGTCACAATCAGTTCGGATTAAAGAGAGACTACTGTAGTTCAGTGGCCTCATTTAGTTCTATAACTCGTATCTTTAAATAATTTGAAACCGAGTCTAACTATCGCCATCTTGATCTCCCACTACTTCTCTTACTCTCCATAACAGCGTCCACTATTCTCCTAGGTAAACCATCCCCCTCCATTTCCCTTACATGACCCTGCCACCGAAGCCTATTTATGTGTACAGTCTCATCAATCAAATTCATTCCCAACTTAGCCTTTATCACCTCATTCCAAGAAAACTCCTGCCATTGTTCCCACCTGTTTGTACCAGCAATAATTCCTGCTACTTTTATGTCTGTTACTTCTAACTTATTATTAATAAGATAACCTGAGTCCACCCAACTTTCACTCCCATTAAGCAAAGTTGGTCTGAAAACTGACCAGTGTAAAGATAATTTAGTCTGGGAGCTGACTTCCTTCTTACAGAATACTGTTGATCACAACTGCAAGGTCACTGCATTAGCTTTAATGCACCTTGATTCAATCTCACGATACTACCATCCTGGGACGATACACATCGAGAATACTTGAAATTTTCTAGCTGTACCAGATTTGTATCCCCAATGTGACATTCAATTCTCTTGGAATTCGTCCGTACTGACATCTTGGAAAGGTTAATTTTCATACCATACTCATTGCACCTATGGCTTTTAGCACAATCTGCCATTAAGACCAAGTCGTCAGCATAAGCCAGACTGCTTACTACATTTTCACATAACTGAATCCCTCCCTGCCACGTTATACATTTAAACAGATGATCCATGTAAACTACGAACAACAAAGATGAAATATTACAGCCTTGTCTAACCCGTTAGTACCTTGAACCAAGAACTCATTCTACCATCAATTCTCACTGAAGCGCAATTGTCAACATAAATGCCTTTGATTGATTTTAATTATCTATCTTTACTCCCACAGCTCCCCATTACAGCGAACAAATTTTCCCTTGGTACTCTGTCATATGCCTTCTCTAGATCTACAGAACATAACTGTCTATTCCTCACAGAGCATTTTTCAATTACCTGGTGTATACTGAAGACCTGATCCTGACAGCCCTTCTGTGGTCTGAAACCACACTGGATTTCATCCAACTTCCTCTCCACCACTCCTCGCACCGTCCCTTCAATGATGCCGGTGACCACTTTGCCTGGTATGCTGATCAATGGATACCTAGATAGTTATTGCAATCTTTCCGTTCCCTTGCTTATAGATTCCTACAAGATTTCCTGAATTCAAAAGTCGGTTAAGATATAGTCTATTATGGATCTGGATTGCCTGCTGCCATTTCTTGATGGATACAGTACTTTTGTATCCATCTTATGGCACAGGCCAGAGTAAAGTGTAGTGTAGCTTTCACCGAAGTCCCAGTCTCATCCATGGCTATGACAATATGGAAGCTGCTGGGGTATGGGTGGTGCTGAGTAATGACATTCAGAGCACGGCTAGTGCATCTGAGTGTTATGAAAGGTGTTGTTCATAGGGTCAGTCTTGCTGCAATAGCACTTTCTGACCCAGTGAGGAAAGCAATGGCAAACTACCTCACTCCTTGTCTTGCCTAGTACGCCTCATTTTGGTGCTGCCATTGGTTTTTGCGGTTTTGTTATAACTGCACAACCTTTGGTGGAGCTATTTGAGGATCCAACCAGCCTCTGGGCTGATGACCTAACAGACAGACACGGATCCGGTGCCCCTACCCTCCATGTGTAGCGGTGAATAGCCTTATGCTTGAAGAATGTATTTATAATGTTGAAAACATACTAGTACAGACGTCTAGCAAACGTTTCCCATTCCTATTAGCTTCCATATCTTCCCCACACTTACCAACCACCCTTCCGTATCCTTCAGTTCTATTTCCAACTCTCACATTGAAATCACCCATTACCACTGTCCTATTCTTGCTGTTGGCCATGACTATAATGTCTCACTCAATGCTTTATAAAACTTGTCAACTTCATCCTCATCTGCACCCTCAGTGAGACAATTCTCATCCTATTTCCTCTAACTGCCAAATCTACCCACATCATTTGCTCACTTGCATGCCCAATAGAAACTATGTTGGGTGCAATAGTATTTCTGATTAACAGTCTTAAACCACACTCTGCCCTTCGCGTTTTAACACCTGTTAGGTGTATTTTATAATCCCCTTTCTCTTCCTTGTTATCTTTCCTTACACGAATATCAATTGTTCCTAACACATCCAGAAGCATCTTCTGGTTCTACTTTCTTTCTTCCATAAGCCCTATTAATATAGATAGCTCCCCATCAAATTCTATTTCATTCGTCAAGTTGTTTCCACGGAGTCCCTTGCTTGTGAAATGGGAGTGGGATTCCGTTACCCCCATAGGTCCAAGGATGGCTAAATGAAAATTCTTTTTTTTTTAAATTTATTTTATTTATTACAAGTTGTTTTACGTTGCACCGACACAGATAGATCTTATGGCGACGATGGGAGAGGAAGAGGTTAGGAGTAGATAGGAGGCAGCCATGGCCTTAATTAAGGTTCAGCCCCAGCATTTGCCCAGTGTGAAAATGGGAAACCACGGAAAACCATCTTCAGGGCTGCCGACAGTGGGGCTCAAACCCACTATCTCCCGCTTACTGGATACTGCAGCTTATAAATCTCATATTTTGTCCCATATTGGCTCAACGCAACTCAGGTTAAGTTATAAGGAGAATCATGTTCTAACTATTTAGTATACACCTAGAGATTAAGCTAGAGTATGTCATGTAAGCAGTAAAACTGTTATAAGAAATTGACAAGTACTGGAAGGTAGGATTCTCCTTATAACTTAACCTTAGTTGCATTGATCCAATACAGGACAAAATATGAGATTTATAAGCTGTAATTTAGCCAACCAGGCAAAAAACAATCAAGCACCTATTCGAACTTAAAGATTAAAGTGTCAAAAATTGGCAAAGACATAAACTTCCTAAAACAGTGTTTATACCAAAAACTCATCCCTAAATTTCTAAATTCAATACAGAGAAAACCTTGTACAACAAAATGGTATAAAGCTACTCAAGAAAAAACTAACAACTTATGGATCAAAAATGAAATTAAGTTTCTATACAGAAAAAAGTCTTTTTTAAACCAAGTTATATAATGCTCATCTAGAAGCTTCCTCCTTTATGGCCCCTATAGAATGGGATTCCTTTTTGAAATATGGTAATACTAAAATTCAGAACATCTTTGATAAAAAACAAGAAACCTTGAAAAAAAAACTTTACAATCTTACTCTAAATCGAAAAAGCATAAATCAGTTAAAAGAATCCTCCATTAACATCGAACCCAATTCAACTTTTCACCCTCCAACTAAGAATATAACTGACATTGTTTTCAAGGACAAAGAGTTACAGATCATCAACAAAGGACCCAAACATAATTGGTTTACTCCATATAACCAAAAGCAAACATAACAACCATTGCCGAAGTGGAACAAGTCATAGCTCAGCTCCCAATAGACCAACAATTTGAAACTAAATTCAAAGTCAAAAAGAAACTTCCAGAATTATTTAAAGATCATTTACCTTCTAATGACATTAAAGGCTTAAAACAAAAAAATAAAAGATAACGACCTTATGATCACAAAATCGGATAAAGGTAACGTGTCAGTTATCATGCACAAGAAAGAGTACATAGAAAAAACCGAAGCATTTTTCTCAGATAATACTTTCACTAAAATTAAAAAAGACCCGACTAACTCTGTCCAAAGAAAATTAAAACAAATACTTAACAACATTAATTTCATCCTTAATGAGATTGAAATATCAAGCTTAATTAACATGAATCCAAGACTACCGACAGCAAAAGCTTTGCCTAAGATACACAAACCTGACACACCCATAAGACCAATTACTAACTTAAAAAACAGGCCCCCCTACAAAACCTCTAAATTTATCAATAATTTTCTAAAAAAGTACTACAGTTTCCAAAGTGGAACCACAATCAGTAAAAATTATTAAGAACACTAAATTAAAATCATCTTTCACCTTGAACTCATTTGACGTTACTAATATGTATTCTACCATCCCCACAAAAGAAACTCTAGATATAATTAAGAACAACTTAAGGACACATGAGAAACTTGGTAACCATGAAATAGAAGAATTTATGCTACTCCTAGAATTTACCCTTAACAATAATTACTTTTCCTTCAATAAAACAGTATATCAACAGAGAGGTCTCCCAATGGGATCCCCAGTGTCAGGCATCCTTGCTGAAATGTACATGGATTATTTAGAAAAAATAAAATTTTGAACGAAGAAAAAGGTATTATCTGGCTATGGTTTGTTGATGACATTTTTGCAATTATAGATGAACAAATCAATAGTAGCGCTAATTTAATAGACCAAATCAACAGCTTAGACCCTTTCATAAAATTCACATTAGAAACAGAGAACAATAAAAAACTAAATTTCCTGGTTTTAACAGTCGAAAGAAAAGAAGAAAATTTATCCTTTTCAATCTTTCGAAAACGGACCCAAACTATAAATACCATACGAAAAGATTCGTACCATCCGGAGGCACATAAAAGGAGTTCCCTTTTAAGCATGTTAAATATATACTTTAACATTCTCTTGTACAAAAACTATCTCCAAAAAGAAATTAATCTCATTTGCAAAACAGTGATAAGCAACGGATACACAAAACATTGCATAGATAGATTAATAAATAAAATGAAGAATAAACCTCAAACGCAGCTGATAAAAGAACATAAAAAGAAAAACTTTGCCACTTTCACTTATAAAATGGAAACATTTACCAGATTACTAATATTTTTAAGAAACTTAATTTCAAAATTGCTCTTCGCACCAAAAATAACAATCAACATTTCATTTTCAATTACCAAAGCATTGCAAGTAATAACAGATATTTAAATTCGGGGACATAGAAACTTAAGTGTTCAAATTGTGCCAATTCATACATTGGGCAAACAGGACATAATTTCTTAGTAAGATGCCAGGAACATATTAATGCTGAGAAACATAGGAAATACTCGGCCATGAGCCTCCACATGACTGAATATAAACATAATTTTACGACAACAGAAAGGGACTTGACCATTCTGCGAACGTTAAACAAATTGGAGAATATCTATATTGAAATTGATCAGAAACAAAACCCCAGCCAGAACATTAATGAAATAACGGAGAATATCAATATATTGTTAGAAGAGGCTACCAAATTAGACTCATTTAGAAAAGCCATCAAAAAGGATCTGGAAAAACATCCAACACACCTCCTTTCAGCTAGCTCCACCCTACACAACATTCCCCCTACTTCTCCTTCCGTTTTCCCTCGCCTATCACAACACCACTTCTCAGTTAGCTCCACCCTACACAACAGACACGGTGTAAAGGAGGACGCTAAATACAATACGACCGACTGTGAGGTAAAACAATTTCATATATCCTTTTACACCTAACATACATCCTTACAAGGTTTTCTCATTTAAAATATCTCCCTCCTTACTTAAATTCCTTCTTGTTTCAGACACATTTTAACTATGTAATTCCAAAACTCAGCTTCAACTATGGTTGTTACAAGAGTTTCCTCAGACAACCATAATCTAGGAAAATATTTTATATTACTAATTTATCTTCAAAATCAACAAGTATACACATCTCCAGCATAAGGAAGACCCCTTACGCCGATTTTACTTCGTTACTTGGACAATGACTTGTTGGAAATTTTAACTCAATATCAATGAACATTTTATTTCATCACCATGATCATTACATGTGTTTTAATTGTCTTGCCATTTTTCTTTATTCTTTTAGCTGAAGATGTTCCATAATTGGAATGACACATGTTCTATCTATTTAGTATACACCTAGAGATTATGCTAGATTATGTCATGTAAACAATAAAACTGTTTAAGAAATTGACATGTATTGGAAGGTGGGATTCTCCTTATAACTTAACCTTAGTTACTGGATACTGGCCGCACTGATGAAAATTCTGTGAAGCAGGATGGTACCTTTACTAATACACATAGTCCAAGCGAGGATTTCTCAACAAACATATCATATATATATTGAAACAGGAACGCCCGTACTTCAATTTTTCGGAGAGCATGAATAACGTCAAGGCGTGTACGGCTCATGTTTAGGGAGTGAGAGAGAAGGGTAGTGAAATAAACTTATGATTAAAGTGGAACTAGCAGTTTATTCAAGAGATAAGCAAAGGAATTATATCACCTTTTACAGATGTATTGTGAGATTGCCCTTGAAGGTGTGGAGGCGACGTTGTTCAGCGGCGTCTGCGTCGTCCCGCGTCGTTGGTGTTGTCTCAGTACTGGATGTTGATGGTGACTCGAACCCAAGGCAGATCGTGCAGCGTGAAATAGTTGTTAAGGAGCGGTGAAATGAACTTCCGCACAGAATGTCGAGGGGATCTGGTGCGACATTTTTCTACCGCACTGCGATTTAAGGCGAAGCACTTTTGAATAGTTTCCACAATAAACGGTGTTGGACGCACTTTTGAAACAAAGATGAAATCAAAGTCACAGTCCGTGGGAATAATGCAGTAGGCACTATCGTACTTGAAATAATAAACAATGAAAGTAATCTAGAACCTTCCGAGATGCAATAATTAAGCACTTCGCTCAATCTCAAAAAAATAAATTAAATTCTTTGGATACACTCTCTGCACTGTATGCAATGAGTTCAGCATGCACACTCTCGTTAAAATAAATTAGAGCTTCAACGAATATAAAGAAACAGTTTATGACAGTCCAAGTTCTGTTACGTCGTAATTTTCTCTGAGGCAAGGTTATCACTGAGGCGTAATTTTTGACAGTTTTATGAGGGGATTTGACATAGTCTTTGAATGAAATGAAGATTGGCACAGTTTATGATAGGAGATATTAACACTGTTTTCACGCGGAGTGATAGACACAGTCTTTGAGGGACAAAAAAGTAAGCACTGTTCTTTACAAAATAACGTGATACTGTTCGTAAAAGGATTGTTCAGTTGCTAGGGCACAATTTTACGAGACAGCTAAACACGGTAGAGGAAACAACTACAGTACAGTTTCAAACGTACAGTCTTTTTAAATTCACAATCCACAAACAAAATACAATTGCACAGCCCTACAGACTGATAGAAACGAAAATAAGCTTTTGTTCACGCGCAAAGTCAAAGTCCACGGAGAATGCTTTCAACATTAACACTTTCGAACTCATGTACTCATCCGGACAGAGTAACGAACCGTATAGCGAGGCGACGATGTGCTTGCTTGCACACACACACTGAGTGACACACACACTCACTGCATACTGCTTTACTCCAGGCTGGCGACTCCGTTTTATTGCCGAAGGTCGGACGGCGCGGTTGCACATGTGGGCATCTAGAAAAATTTATATCTCGGCCATCCTTCCGCCGATTTACATGGAATTTTGGCTAGCAGCATTTATTGTTCAGGCCTACAAGGCGACGTTCTCGAAATTATGATATTACATTCTGTTCATGATGAAATGCCATAGAACAAGAGAGAACCTTCGGTGTGATGTCACTTGGCCTTGGCTGGCACTCTGAAGCAGTGCTAGCTTGCACGCTGTCTCCCACAATGCCTGCGCGCATACAGCCGGGTGTTAGCGAGTTCCTTTCAAGAAATATATGAACGTGAATGCTCGCAGGGCATTCCCGTTTCAATATATATATATATATATATATATATATATATATATATATATTATTCAGATGTTCTGGATTTGTGCTTACAAAGTGTATGCAGACTTTGTGTGCTTACTGCTGAGCTGCTTTTTTATTTTAGTTGGGCAATTTGACAATAACAATATTTTGTTAATTACTTTTAATCCAAACTCCAACACTTTTTGTGATAATACAGAGTATGGAACATTAATATTACATTTACCCAACATTTTTAGTGTGTATGTAAAATACTGTGATATATATATATATCACATATCATAAGAAAAAGGGTTGATTGTATACCCTTAGCAACTGGTACCCCGACTCTCCAGACCATTTACTAGGCCTCTCAGCTGTTGCCCATGGTTCACGAATTAGGTGATGACTACAGTAATCCACAACTATGAACCATTCCAGAAGAATTGACACAAAAAGTAGATGTAGGAAGAAAGATATACATGAGGAAATACAACATTGTCAGTTTGGCTTACAGGGTGAGGAAACCCCAGAATTCACCTGTAATTTTACTGTCTGCAAATAACGCAATTATCAAAAGAAGATAAAAAGGACACACGGGCAATAAACTGTGGCAGTGAAACCAAGAATGGTTTGCGACAAAAACACATTTATGGGAGGGATTGACATGAATGATATGATGATGTATAGTTACCTCAACAAGTGGCGTATGGCAAAATATTGGGGAAAAACAGCATTCAACATATTTTCCAGAATAACACTGAACGAGTACATCTTATTTAATGAAAACTGTATTAAACGTGGTTTCAAAGTCATGTCAAGGCACCAGTTTCTTATCTCAATAATTGATAATGTTTCCGAAGAATGGTCCCAGGAGAAGGAAGAAATCAGCATCCGTTACGCCTCCAAATGATGATTTTTGAGGACCTATAGAGCTGGCTAAACTCTCAGGAAGAAAGGAATTAAAAAACATGTTGCTCATGCAGTAAAACAAAAGGAGTTAGGGAAAGATCAAGAACTGTGTGTGCCAAATGCCAAGAAGAAAGCAAAACATATTTATAAATACATTTCCATAAGTATGGAAAAGAAAGGGTAACATTTAAAAACATTGAGTCAATTTCAGTGTGTTATATTGTAGATGTGTGTCCGTGTTATTCAGATGTTCTGGATTTGTGCTTACAAAGTGTATGCAGACTTTGTGTGCTTACTGCTGAGCTGCTTTTTTATTTTAGTTGGGCAATTTGACAATAACAATATTTTGTTAATTACTTTTAATCCAAACTCCAACACTTTTTGTGATAATACAGAGTATGGAACATTAATATTACATTTACCCAACATTTTTAGTGTGTATGTAAAATACTGTTTATATTAAGATCCTAATTTAATAAAACTGCTTCTGTTTACATATTAGAAAAAGGGTTGTTTTCTCAAGATTTAAAGAGAAAAAAAAGAAGAATCTCGAAGAAACCTTTATTACAACCTAAGTTACAGATTTTGAAAAGGAGACGTGAAAAATATGCCTCAAACGCTTTGGTCTTCTTCACCATACCACATGCTTGAACATAACTGGTCCTAAAAGTGTTAAATTATTTCCTTGGTTGTTCTCTTCCCCAGAACTTGAACTTCAATATGTAAATGGAGAAGAGTGTCTTGACCAATGAAATTTTCCTCTTCTTGATCATATTCAGCAGACATTGTTCTTAGTTGATTTTTTTAAAAACCCAGTTCACTTGAATTTCTGTACATCTAACTTGTTCTGGTCATTATTATCTTGAACCACAATTTCACAGCCTCCAATATGTTTCTTCCAATTTTCCTGGAGTCCAGGTTTCACATGCATATGTCAGCACACTCAAAACAAAGGTCTTGAGGAACAACTTTCTTGTCTCTAAATTGATGTATTTACTTAATAACAAATTCTTCTTGTTCTGAAAGACTGGATTTACCATCACTATCCTTTTCTTGATTTCTGATAGGCATTTATTCATGGTGTGGGTTACTGTAGTCACGTCCTAGTTTGTGAACCATGGGCAACGGTTGAGTGGCCTAGTAAGTGGTCCTGAGAGTTGGGATACCAGTTGCTATGGAATGGGAGTGGGCATCTCGAACATATTCTGAGTCATGGTCCTCTTTGTGCTCAGGAGGCTAGGACTATACACTCCACCGGTGGTCCATAACCCGTTAGAGGAAAAATACTTACTTGGACTACGTGTAAGTAGGGTAGCATCCTGCTTCATGAATTTACCCAGCTCTGAACATTTTAAGCAAGCCTCGGATCTATGGGAGTAACGGAGTCCCACTCCCATTTGACAGGCGAGGGACTCCTTAATAATACTTTATTAACAGTAATACCATTTTACACAACAATAGTGTAATAGTCAATTCTGGAGATTATGCGAGAGATTTCTAAATTTTGACAAAGAGCAGTTAAATATATCAATATCCATGTTGTTTAGAGATCTTGACATTCGTTCAATTGGCCCAATGAATGCATAGTTCGTTCTATGCAGACAATGTATTCTTGAACCTTGTGCGTCTGTCTGGTACATGTATGTAAATCTTTTCAAGGAGTTGTGGACAATTCACCAAGGAATAAAGCAATTTTAAAATGAAGAGTGTATCCAGCAATTCACGGCGGTGTGAGAGAGTATGCAGATTTAAAGACTGTTGTAGGGCTGTATAATCAACATTTTCATATGAGAATCCTGCTCTAAATGAATATAAACAAAGATATTTATGTTGTACTGAATCTAATCTATGGATAGAGGTCTGATGAGAAGGGTTCCAAACAGGTGTACAGTATTCCAGTATAGAGCATACCATAGATACATACATACAGCAATTGATAGGTAGCTAAGTTTGAAAATTCTCTGGAATATCTAGTTGTAATGATTTCTCACAAATATTTTCAATATGTTCATTAAATGATAGGTTATAAGTGAATAAAACACCAAGGTCACTAACTTGTGAAACAGGAGTTAGAATGTTGTTGTTACTAAATTTGTACTGAAATGATATTTTCCTCTTGTTTAAAAAAAAAAAAAGATATTATTTTACATTTTTCCTGATTAAGTTTCAACCCCTTTCGAATACAGTACTTTTCCAGATGATGTAGATCATCTTTAAGTTTTAAACAATCAAGTGGACAATTAATTTGCATAACAATGTTTGCATCGTCAGCAAACAAAAGCAATTCTGAATTCTTAAGTATACTTTTAATGTCATTTATGTAGAGTAAAAAGTAAGGGCACAAGGTGAGACCCTTGAGCAGCTCCACTAGTAACAATAATAGGCACAGAAAAATGATTCCTTATTTTAACAATCTGCAGGCAATTTTTAAGATACGATTCAAACCAGGAGAGGAGAGGCCCATTAATTCCGTAACCTGATAGTTTTTGCAGCAACATATCATAGTCAACAGTGTCAAAAGCTGTTGAGTAGTCTGTATAAATGCAGTCCACCTGAGAGTGATTCTCTATTGCATCCAAGAGGAATTGATATAATAAAAGAAAATTGCTACAGGTTGACTGTCCTGAAAAGAATCCATGCTGCTCATCAATGATGATATTTCTAAATGGAGGTGTGATCTTGTCCAGAATTATTGAGTCAAAAATTTTGGAAATATGAGAAGAAATTGTAACTGGTCTATATTGTTTTATGTCAGTTTTATCACCATTTTTGAAAACTGGCCTAACAAATCCTTTCTTCCATTCCACCAGGAAAACACCTTGGTTTAATGATAAGTTGAACAGATAAAAGAGTGCTTCACATAAAATAAATGAGCAGTACTTGAGCAGGTAAGTTGAAACACCATCAGATCCTACAGTTTTCTTTAATTCCAGAGATATGAGTTTGTTGTAAATTTCTGCCTTACTAATGTTTATATCTGACAGATTGACAGAAGAAGGATAATCATATGATATATTATTACTATTCTGATTAGAAGAATAAACAGATGAAAAGTGTTTAGCAAAAAAGATTGACAATATTTTCTCCAGTATCTGCTGTAGCTTCATTAAGATGCATTGTTGAAGGAATATTATTTTATGACCTTTTAGAACTTAGATATTGCCAGTATTTCTGTGGATTGGAAGTAATACTATGTAGGTAGCAGGTAGGGACCCTCTGCGGAGGCAGCCCTACCCAGGGAGTGGCGCCCCTGCCTCTGTGAGTCCCAGAGCACACTGACCCGGTGTGTATCATCTGGTAAGGGTCCCAGCTCAGGGTTACGGGTGAAGACCTCAACGGCAGTGAAGGCGGAGATGAAGATCATTGGTACGGCGGAACTGGCGGAAGAGGCATCCTTGCTTTTTGGGATAGTTGGTGTCAGGTCAGAATATATTCTGCTATCGTATGCGACAGTAGACGGTACTACCTGCGACTGTCTGGCCGAGGGTCTGGCGGCCGATACCAAACCAGGCAAACTAAGGGAAAACCAATAGCTGCGAGCAGAGGAGTTTTCCCATAGAAGATTGGATAAGATGAGACCTTTGTGTGGGAAATAACACATAAATTCATCAGCTGCTGCCTTGCAGTGAGGCAGGGGACTGCCAAAGGTTAAGGGAGACCACCCTGAAAGAAAATCCTCTAGTACGTTAGGCCTAGCAAGTCAGTACAGGAGTAAAATGCAGTTGCTTTCAAAATGAAAACGAGCCTCGGAAAGAAACATATTCTAAATGTCGACAATACTTCAAGTACTCTTGGAACTAATGACGACGTCATGTCCGATGTTCATTCAAGATGCACGAGAAGACCCGATCATAGAAACAAGCTTCGGATTGGAACCTTAAACGTTATGACTAACAGGAAAATGCAACGAAATCACGGATTTAATGAACCGTAGACATATTCACATCCTAGGGCTAAGTGAAACCAAATGGAAAGGTTGCAACACAAGAATGTTAGAGGACGGATATAAATTATACTGGAGTGGTAATCCTGCAGTGGCGAGGAATGGAGTTGGTTTTATACTCCATAAAGACATTGATAGTGTAACAGATGTCTCCTTCATCAATGAGAGATTAATCAAAGCTAAAATATACCTAAATGGAGAAACTCAAACTGTAATCCAAGTTTATGCTCCCCAGCAGGGTTGTAGCGATGACCAAAAAGCAAGCTTCCTAGAAAAACTAGAGGACATCATTGATGAAGAGAACATAATGATAATTGGGGATTTTAATGCTCAGGTAGGAACTGATAGGTCAGGTTATGAAGGCATTACTGGTCCATATGGATTTGGTAATAGAAATGAGGAGGGTGAACTTCTGCTTGATCTATGTACACGAAACCAACTTCTGGTGAAGAACTCGTGGTTTCAGAAACGGGATAGCCACAAGATAACGAGATACAGTTGGAACGGTCAGTATAGATCAGTGATAGACCTTATCATCACAGATAGGTCAAGTGGAGAAAAGGTGCATGATGTAAAAGTGATACCTAGTGAGAGCCTTGATAGTGACCATAGACTCCTCATTGCAGACCTAAAAGTCACCAAACCTATCATTAAAGTAGACAAAAAGAAAAAACCATGAATTAAAGACTGGAAATTGAAAGATGTGGAAGTCAAACAGCAGTTTCAAGAGGAAATCAGAGCTAAAATACCAATAACAGACACAAAGAAAGGTAATGAAGAATGGAATGATTTTAAGGAAAGTCTGGTTGGTAGTGCAGATAAAATATGTGGAAGAACAAGCAGAAGAGTAAGAGAGAAAAGAACATCTTGGTGGAATGATAAAGTGAAAGAAGCCATAAGGAAAAGGAATAAAGCCAAAAAACTTCTTGATGTGGCTAAGTCTGACAGAAGAATCAACAGTGATCAAATAGACAACAATAAATTGGAAGAGATAGCAAAGGAATATAGATACAGAAAGCTGGAAGTCAAGAGAATTGTACAGGAAGAAAAAGAGAAAAGTTGGAAAGAATTTACAACTAAACTGGAAGAAGACAGTAAAGGGAATATGAAAATGATATATGGAATAGTTAAAAGTAAAAGATCAGATAAAGAAGCAATTACAGCTTTGGAGACAGCAGATGGGAATATAGTTCGCAATATGAAAGATATCACGGATACAATGGGGCAGTATTTTGACAAGCTCCTAAATGGCCCTAAAGAGATCTCTGTTGAGGATGTAGGACAGAGAACAATAGAGGAAGATATCCCAATTACATGGACAGAAGTAGAGCAAGCTCTCCACAGGATGAGAAGTGGTAAGTCAGCAGGAGCTGATGAAATTACAGCTGATATGATTAAAGCTGCTGGTCCACCAGGAATACAGTGGCTGTATAGAGTTCTCAGAACAATATGGAAGGATAATGAAATACCTGAAGATTGGACAAAAGGGGTGATAGTTCCTATCTTTAAGAAAGGGAGTAGAAGGAAAAGTGAAAATTACAGAGGCATTACCCTCCTATCACACGGCCTTAAAATTATGGAGAAGATCATTGAAGCCAGAGTAAGGGATATACTAGAGCCTATCTTAGAAGAGGAACAACATGGTTTTAGGACTGGAAGAAGCACAACAGATCTGATATTTGCTTTGAGGATGTTGGCAGAGAAACACTGGGAAAGAGGAAAAGATCTAATTATTGTGTTTATGGACCTTGAAAAGGCGTATGATAATGTTCCTAGATCAACTATTTGGAAAAGTCTTAGAAAACTTGGTGTACCGGAGTACCTTATTAGGAAGATCCAAATGCTATATAGTAATTGTAAAAGATGTGTCAGAATTGGAGATGGTCACTCTGAATGGTTCAATACAACCAAAGGAGTACAACAGGGAAGTGCCTTGTCACCACTTCTATTCATAGCAGTTATGGATACCATTTTAAAGGAACTAAAAGGAAAAGGTAATAAAGATCTTCAGGCTCTGGTGTTTGCAGACGATGCGGCAATATGGGATGAAACAGAGGAGGGAGTGCAAAATAATCTGAATGCATGGTGTAAGAAGTTTGATGATTATGGAATGAAATTGAACCCATCAAAAACAGTAGCATTAAAAATCAGCAGACATTATACAGAATGCAACATAAAAATACAGGACCACCAAGTTGAAGTAGTACACCAATTCAGTTATTTAGGAAGCGTAATCGCTAGTAATAACAGAGCTGAGATAGAAATAACAGAGTAACCAAAGGCTCTAACTTTTACAGCATCGTTAGACACCTACTATGGGATCAGAAAGTCCCACAAAGAACAAAAATGACCCTGTACAAGTCATATTTCATTCCTATCCTTACATATTCTCTGGAAACCTGCACACTAACATCAAAGGATTATAGTAGGATTCAAGCCTGTGAAATGAAATTTCTTAGAACTGCCCTCCAAAAGACCCGACTTGATCATGTGAAAAATGATGAGATCCGATCTAACCTACATCTAAATGAACCGATAGAGGAAAGACTTAGGTCATCTAGACTTAAATGGTTTGGGCATGTTAAACGAATGAATAGCACAAGGTTACCATGTGCTTATTTGGAAAAGAGAATAACAGGTAGAAGACCAGCTGGAAGACCAAGAAGAAGATGGATGGACCAACTGAGGGAAGACGTGGAGAGAAGAGGATGGAATTGGGAATCTGTCTTGGACAACGAAATGTTTTTGAATAGGCAACTTTGGAAGACGCTCGTTTTCAAACACCCTACCCGGCTCGCTGGAAGGGCAAACCGATGATGATGACTTTGTTCACAGTAGCAGACATAGTTTGTATAGCAAGATTTGGATTCAGACTTGCATTCATTTCTCAATTTTGAGAAATGCTGATAATCACTATTGAGTCCTGATATTTTGTACTGATTGTGTGCTTTCTTCTTTCCAATAATCAGTGATTTCAATTTATGATTATACCACTTTGGGAATTCGGGAGTCTTAAAATTCCATATAGGGATGTAAAATTCCATGTCATAATGTAATACTGAATAGAAGGTTTCTACTGCTTTATCAATTGATACAGTTTGAAACATCACCTTTCATCTGAACTGTGAAAGGTAATAATTTAGTCCAATATAGTCACCATTTAAAAAGTCAAAATAAAAACTATCAGCAAGTAAGGAATTGTATAGCTCATTTATAGGTAAAGAAATCTCCAATGCTGGGTGGTGTCTATCAAGGGGGACAATAATTTCATTACTAGATTTTATTTCAATGGAACTGGAGTTACTGAAAACCAAATCAAGAAAGTGATTCAGAAAATTTGAGATAGCATTAAACTGATTTAAACAGAGATAAGAAAATGTGTCTGTAACTAAACTGGAGTGTGCCGTGTGGTTACCTACTGACACAAGGCCAGAAAATGTTTCTTCATTTACTACCCAATTAAGATGTGGTAGATTGTGGTCACCAACAAGGAGCAATAAATGGTTGTTGAGATTTGACAATTTTTTCAACAGCAATGCAATGTTCAAAATATTTTTGGACAGGAGACTTGGGTGGAATGTATACAGCACTAATGATTAATTTTGTGGTGTTAAAAGTCAGGGACATAAACAACTGTTCAACTGAGCTAATGCACGATATCAAAGTAGGTTTAAACCTCTTGCTAATACAGATCATTACACCCCCATGGGATGCCTTCATACTCGTTAAAGAAGACCTATCACATCTGAAAATTGAATATGTTTCGAGTCCGAGTTCCTCATCACTAATATCATCATTTAAGTTTGTTACAGTTAATATCATGAAGTCGTAGTTGGCTAAACATGAAGAAATTCTAAGTTCAGTTAGTTTGCTTCGAAGTCCATTTACAGTTTGGTAGTATCCTCTAAAGTGTTCAACTAAACTTTTTATTGATGTCTTTGGTGCTTTCTTAGTATTGTGTATCTGACCTCTGTGAAATGATTCTCTATCTACATATTGTATTTCATTCCTGATACAGGTTATACTTTCTAAATCATTTTCTGTATCACTTAAGTTTCCGCCATTAGGATTAGCAACCCCCCTCATTTTCTTAATTAGTTTCCCGGGAGCATTCTTCTAGATATTCTATTGAGAAGTTTGCTAAACTTAGAGATTCCTTTTTCCGTTAAGGTGTAACCCATCCTTTCCAAAACCACTGTCTCTGCCTTTAGCATCGACAAAAAGGACATCTCCATTAAGGCATAACCAGTCAAGAGCGGAGTTTACAGCATCTATATAGTGATAATCAACATCGTGTCAATGTAAAAAACCACGGAGACGAAGCTTTGCCGCTGGAAACCACCTTTTTATCGCAGTGATAATTCTATGAGTTTTGGTCATAATGTCACTAGGTGTTGACAAATTATGAAGGTCATTTGTGCCAATATAACACTACTGCATCAGGATATTTTAAAATATTGTCACTGTTCACATGTTCTGCAAATTGACCCACACATATACCTGGATAGCAGTACGCAATACCCTCTTCAACTTCAGGTACAACATTTCTTATAATCGAGTCCCCCACTATTACTGTACGGGCTTGTTTATGTTCCGGTCGCTGACGGGATTTTTTTTTTCGCCTTACCGACACTGCAGCTGAGTCATATTCCATGTTTACCTCTTGATCACTTGATTCTAACACTTGAAAACTATTTTGTGTCACTAAGTTCTTATTTACAGTATCTTTAAATTCAACACGTTTTTGGTTACCGGTAGGCGTAAAATTCTTCGACTTAACCTCTTCAAAATAATTTCCACATTGTCTCGGCATTTCAACATTATTTTAAGTTCTTCAACTTGAGTAGAGAATTTTCAAGATCAGTGGATAACATTTTGATTATTTCATCTTTAGATGAGAGTTCAAGTTCCAGAAATCTTATTCTGAACCTCAAATATGAGGAGTCCGAAGTGAGGTTATTGGAAACGAAATAGTCTCCCGGACCCGACACTTCGCTACCACACGTATTCACAGATACGCATACATAACAACAAGCATTAAGGCTATTAAGACTATCATTACTTCTGTGATTAGGTTCATTGCACTTCATAATACCGAACATTTCACTCGGAGAAAAAAACTAAATCACTGTTTACCGCCATATTCAAGGCTAGGTTGGAAACAACTTGGCAAACAAAATGTAATTCGATGGGGAGCTATCAATATTAATGGGGCTTATGGAAGAAAGAAAGTAGAACTGGCTGAGTCAGCAAAGAGGATGCATCTGGATGTGCTAGGAGTAAGTGATATTCGGGTAAGGGGATATAACGAGGAAGAGATAGGAGATTAAAAGTGTACTTGAAGGGTGTTAGAAAGGGAAGGGCAGAGTATGGGGTAGGGCTGTTTATCAGGAATACCACCGCACGCAACATAATTTCTGTGAAGCACATAAATGAGCGAATGATATGGGTGGATTTGGCAGTTGGAGGAATTAGGACGAGAATTGTCTCAGTGTATTCACCATGTGAGGGTGCAGTTGAGGATGAAGTTGACAAGTTTTATGAAGCATTGAGTGACCTCGTGGTCAGGGTCAACAACAAGGATAGGATAGTGCTAATGGACGATTTCAATGCGAGAGTTGAAAATAGAATTGAAGGATATGAAAGGGTGATTGGTAAATGTGGTGAAGATATTAAAGCTAATGCGAATGGGAAGCATTTGCTGGACTTCTGTGCTAGTATGGGTTTAGCAGTTACGAATACATTCATCAAGCATAAGGCTATTCACCGCTACACATGGGAGGGTAGGGGTACCAGATCCATAATAGACTATATCTTAACCGAGTTTGAATTTAGGAAATCTGTTAGGAATGTACGAGTTTTCTGGGGATTTTTCAATGATACAGACCATACTGATCTGTAGTGAACTAAGTATCTCTAGGCCTAGGATAGAGAAAGTGAAATCTGTCTGCAAACGGATAAGGGTAGAAAATCTCCAGGACGAGGAAATTAGACAGAAGTACAGTAAAACCTCGTTAATTCGAAGTCGTTAGGACTAAAAAATCGGACTTCGAATTACGTGATTTCGAATTAACCGCCAATTCGCAATTCAGAAGTACCAACTCTTGCCACGTTATGAAATATTCTAAGGCCCGTTACTGCATGCAGTTAACCTTGTATCCAAAAAGGTGCATTTACAATGTTCAAATAATGCACTTGGATAAATCACTGACGAACATAACCTCACGCAACGAAAGAAAAAATATCATACAATTCAAAGACGAGGATAAATTATGCTGGTTCCCCTGTGCAAATGCATTATTTTTTTGATATCTGTACTGTTTGCATTTTTAGATGCTTTGTACTGGCATGCAAAGTGCCCGACGCCCTTAAAACATTGTAGCTTATCGAACTTTTCTATGACGAGGGGATAAAGTTTCTTGCTTCCATGTGCAATGCAATTCCAAAACCATAAGACCGTTTGGGCTCGCATTAAAATAAAGCAATGCAGTTTCATCGGCAATTACTGTATTGTTCGGTGCCTACGAATTTATTATATGAGTCACGCTTTTTCGCCAACTGTCGGCATAGCCAGCGTTCGCGCATTCTGTTTTACCGCACACAGCCTGTTGCGTGATATTACGGCGTTCCTTTAAAAGGTTGAATACAAAAGAATTCCGATTTCATTCAACTTGGCAATCATGAAGCGCACTGTAGACCCACCAAAGTGAGTGTAAGTGCGGAAAGCTACCCCTCCAAGTTCCAAAACACGCGTTCTATTATGAAGCGGATAAATTTTGAGTTGAAATTACTCTGTAACATACTATTGTTTTAAAATGTAAAGGCAGTTTCGAATTAAAAGTCTGAATTTCGGTAATGGGGCCGACATTGTACTTCGAATTACGAATTATCCGTATTTTGAATTAAACAATTTAAATAACATGCAAAACTGTATCTCATGTTTCAGGGAACGAGAGCTTCTTCGAATTACGTGGGATTTTGAATTAACCGATTTTGAATTATCGAGGTTCTACTGTACATAGATATGATTAGTGAGAAGTTTTGAACAGTAGGCAGTAAGCAGGTTCAGGATATAAAAAGAGAATGGGTGGCATACAGGGATGCTGTAGTAGAAACTGCAAGGGAATGCCCAGGAACAAGATGTAGAGATGGGAAAAGGCGAACATCTTGGTGGAATGATGAAGTGAGAGCAGCTTGTAAACGTAAAAAGAAGGCTTATCAGAAATGGCTCCAAACAAGGGCCGAGGCAGACAGAGATTTGTACGTAGATGAAAGAAACAGAGTGAAACAAATAGTTGTTGAATCCAAAAAGAAGTCGTGGGAAGATTTTGGTAATAACCTGGAAAGGCTAGGTCAAGCAGCAGGGAAACCTTTCAGGACAGTAATAAAAAATCTTAGGAAGGGAGGGAAAAAGGAAATGAACAGCGTTTTGAGTAATTCAGGTGAATTCAAAATAGATCCCAGGGAATCACTGGAAAGGTGGAGGGAATATTTTGATCATCATCTCAACGTAAAAGGAAATCTTCCTGGTGGTGTTGCGAACAGCCAAGCTCATGGGGAGGAGGAAAATAATGTTGGTGAAATTACGCTTGAGGGAGTGGAAAGGATGGTAAATAAACTCCATTGTCATAAAGCAGCAGGAATAGATGAAATTAGACCTGAAATGGTGAAGTATAGTGGGAAGGCAGGGATGAAATGGCTTCATAGAATAATAAGATTAGCACGGAGTATTGGTAAGGTACCTTCAGATTGGACAAAAGCAGTAATTGCACCTATTTATAAGCAAGGGTATAAGAAGGATTGCAGCAACTATCGAGGTATCTCATTGATTAGTGTACCAGGCAAATTATTCACTGTCATCTTGGAAGGGCGGGTGCGATCAGTCGTTGAGAGGAAGTTGGATGAAAACCAGTGTGGTTTCAGACCAGAGATGGGCTGTCAGGATCAGATTTTCAGTATGCGGCAGGTAATTGAAAAATGCTACGAGAGGAATAGGCAGTTGTGTTTGTTTCGTAGATCTAGAGAAATGACAGGATACTGAGTAAAAAGATGTTCGCCATACTGGGGGCTATGGAACTAAAGGTAGATTATTAAAATCAATCAAAGGCATTTATGTTGACAATTGGGCTTCAGCGAGAATTGATGGTCGAATGAGTTCTTGGTTCAAGGTACTTACAGGGGTTAGACAAGGCTGTAATCTTTCACCTTTGCTGTTCGTAGTTTACATGGATCATCTGCTGAACGGTATAAAATGGCAGGGAGGGATTCAGTTATGTGGAAATTTAGTAAGCAGTCTGGCGTATGCTGACGACTTGGTCTTAATGGCAGATTGTGCCAAAAGCCTGCAGTCTAATATCTTGCAACTTAAAAATAGGTGCAATGATTATGGTATGAAAATTAGCCTTTCGAAGACTAAACCGACGTCAGTAAGTAAGAAATTCAACAGAATTGAACGTAAGATTGGTGATACAAAGCTAGAACAGGTCAATAAATACACGTATTTAGGTTGTGTGTTCTCCCAGGATGGTAATATAGTGAGATTGAATCAAGGGGTAGCGAAGCTAATGCAGTGAGTTCACAATTGCGATCAGCAGTATTCTGTAAGAAGGAAGCCGGCTCCCAGATTAAACTATCTTTACATCGGTCTGTTTTCAGACCAACTTTGCTTTACGGGAGCGAAAGGTGGGTGGACTCGGGATATCTTATTCATAAGTTAGAAGTAACAGACACGAAAGTAGCAAGAATGATTGCTGGTACAAACAGGTGGGAACGACAGGAGAGTATTCGGAATGCGGAGATAAAGGCTAATTTAGGAATGAACTCAATGAGGCTGTACGCATAAACTGGCTTCGATGTGGGGTCATGTGAGGCGAATAGAGGAGGATACGTTACCCAGGAGAATAATGAACTCTATTGTGGAGGGTAAGAGAAGTAGAGGGAGACCAAGACAACAATGGTTAGGCTCAGTTTCTAATGATTTAAAGATAAGAGGTATTGAACTAAATGTGGCCACAGCATTAGTTGCAAATAGAGGATTGTGGCGACGTTTAGTAAATTCACAGAGGCTTGCTGACTGAATGCTGAAAGGCATAACAGTCTATAATGATAATGTGTGTATGTATTTTTTGTTAGAGTTAATTATAAGTTACTTCCCAAGTAGCAGAATTTTGTGACTTGATCAATGGCTGTATGATTTAAAGTTATGTTTATCTTGGGTTTAATTTTGACATGAAAGGGTCCCATTTACCATTTGGCAAGTTCAGATCACCTGCTACAATAACGTTCCTTTCTGTATCATTCCCCACATAGCTGATTATCTTATCAAATAATTCTGAATCAGCATCAGTGCTGGACTTGCCTGGGTCTGTGCACCCCAAAAACATCCAAGTTAATGATGAGTCTTAAACCTAAAATTTCATGTTCCTCATCCTTAATTTATTCATAGATTACAAATTTTCTTTCACCAGTATAAACACTCCCTCCCCGATTGTTCCCAACCTATCTCTATGATAAACACTCCAATTCCATGAGAAAGTTTCCGCATCCATAATATCACTTCTCAGCCATGATTTAGTAATAGCTAGCCTCTTATTATCTTCAATTAGCTCTTCATCTTCTATTTAAACACCAGTGTTAGTAATTTCTGTTCCATCATACAGATCTTCAAGATTTTCTTTCCATCGATCATAAACTTTCTTACTGTAAACTATAAGTTTGCTCTTTACTATGTTGCTGGTGGTTCTTTGCTGGCAGCTCAAAGTTTTAACTTTGTAGTAAGCTTTCTTAAATATCCCTTTCTTCAGATCGTCATCAGTTTCTCCACTTCTTTTTATTCACTTATTCTATTATATTTGATATTTCATTGTTATATGTTTTACTTATCCAGATAGGGATCTGTATGTCTTAATTTGTTTCTCTTTTCAATAAGCTCAAGGATTTCTTGGGTCATTCATTCACTGCTTATGTTATGTCATTCCAAGATCACATTAATTGTTATTTCAGTTATATCTCTGAATCTTTGTGCCTCACCACAATCCTGAAAGTTTACTCAAACACCGTGTCTTCAGCTTAGATGTTTTATGCATCTTAAATCTTATATCCCACACAACAGCACCAAAGATTTCAGCTCCTAAGAAACTATCTGGCTTTCACCTGATTCCTATATCTCTGACTATGTCATACCGTATTTCCTCATGTATTAGACCCCCCACCCTGGCTTTTCGAGACAAAAAATATTAATACAGCTTGCATGCAAGATCCCCCAAAGTTATTCGTCAAAGAAGAACAACAATTCTGCTTCAAATCAGGTACAGGCCATGCTGCAGTTCTGATGGCATCACACAAATTTGTGAACAGTTTAGTCTATTTGACCCGTGCAATGAAAACACGCATCAGTTATGCAATATATCTGCATTTTCTACTTAAGAATGTGCACCAGCATAATGGTTAACACAATTAGCTGCCATTCTCGAAGGCCCCGAGTTCTATATCTGGAAAAGCCAGAGATTTAAGAATGACAGGAAGGTTGGTGTGCGGTAAAAGGGTATGAGCAGCTCACCTCCATTAAGGGCGTGCCTAAAAAGAGCTACAAAACCTCTGGATGAGGACACGAATTTACCTTAGTTAAGAAGAAATATTCACGGCAGTTGCTACTAATATAGTAGACGAGATCATTAACACTGTGATTGTTTAATATTTTGTAACTCAGGCCAATATAGGTAATTTTAGAAGAGGTAGGTTCAAAAGTGATAAAAACAACTCAATCATAACAATTGTTTTACTCGTCAATGCACCTAACAAATAAAAATGTTATTGGTTTTATGTCCCACTAACTACTTTTACGGTTTTTGGAGACGCCAAACAAATCATAGTATTATGCGTTAATAAAAACATGCAGACAACGAACGTATGAAATTAAACATTATGATAATGAAGCGCATTACCTTCAGATATCCATAAATATGGCAAGCTTACCTGTTATTCATTTATATTTTTGTCATGGAACTTCTGGCACTATCTGGGTACTTAGAGATAGCATACAATACCTAACCTAAACAATGCAGCCTCTCTTATCTCAATTACAGCTGTTCAGATAAATCCTGATGTGAAACGAAATGGCATATGGCTTTTAGTACTGAGAATGTCCAAAGACATGATCGGTTTGCCAGGTGCAGGTCCTTTTGATTTGACTCCCATAGGCGACCTGCACGTCGTGATAAGGATAAGGATGAAATGAGGATGAAGATGACAATATACCCAGCCCCTGTGCCAGTAAAATTAACTAACGATGGTTAAACTTCCCGAACCTGATAGGAAACGAACCCAGGACCCTTGTGACCAAACGCCAGCATGCTAACTATTTAACAGTGGAGCCAGACAATTCTGATGTGATAGATATAAAGAAAAGCATGAAATAAACTCAGCTTACTACAGCACGGCTTTATTCGGAAGGAGTGGCTTCTGCTAGACATACACCAACTGGGAAAATACAGAGACCATCTCTAGAAACCATTTGTGAATAATTCTCTATAATCGGGAAAAACCACTCTTAAAAGTTTCAAACGATCGGGATCTTGAATGCTCTCGATGGCAGTGAAGATGACGTCATTTGGGACAACAACAATGCTGGGAGCTGGGAAGTTGGCGACACAAGACAATGATAATTGAAGTGAAAGCAGTGATTAGGTTAGGAAATTTTTGTAAAATAATTCGTAATACAAAGTAGTGAATATCATGTGAGTTTGTTAAACTAAAATGTAAGAACATAATATTATAAGAAGGATTTGTATTTAGGGAATAGTGAACATGTATTTCCCGATATTTGTATAACTTTTCATTTGGGTAAGAGTCTGTACACATGGCCTAGTAGTGAAGATTGTGCAACATGGGAAACAGGGACTATATTGGTAAGCACGGTTAAAGTCTGTTGAATTCATTGCAACAAGTGGCTTGGAAACCTGGGGTACAGCTGGGAAGTATAGGCTGAAGATTGTTATTCATCAATGTGGATGAACATGAGAGATCGCTAACTTTCGTATCGGCAGCTTGATAGCTAATCCACATGTCCTGTTTTGAATGAGGTTGTGTTGACCAAGACATGCTTGAAGATGTTTCAGTTGTAGCGTTGCTAACAGTGGACTTCTGCAGATGCTTCAGCCATGTGGAGCAAACCTATATACACATGTGTGTGCGTGCAATTAATTGATTACTTAAAGAACTAGTATGGAGTAGATTATGGGATTATTAAGAGTTCTTTATGTGGTGTGCATTCAGTGGAAGGCGCTATATTGTGTTCATTTGTCAGTCATACTCTGGTTTATTCCCTTCCGGGATAATGCACAGTGCACATGATGATTTTATATATGTAATCTGGAACTAATGTGGTGTTGTGCATAGAATTGATTATGGCTAGATGAAATCGTATGGTCATTCTCTGAAGGATATGACATGGTTGTCGTTATTTATTAATTCCACAGTAGCCATTTTACACTGTGAGGTTGTATGGCTTACTTAAGAAGAGTATTATGAGGCGACTGTGATTGTCTTTTGTACAGTTATAACCCGTGATAAACTGATTCCATGGTGATGCTATTTTGTTCATGTAAACGAGGTTAAGAATGGGAAGTCATCTTATCCGTATGAAATCATCTATCTGAAACATGGCCTTCAGAACTATGTACATTTGTGGCGTATAAACAGTAGAAGTAGTTTGTGGATGTTTATTTTTTAAGCGGCAAAACGAGTTGGTCTCATCACATGATACTACTACTACTACTACTACTAGCGTGTGGCCTCCTAAGAGGCTTGGTGTAGGTCTTTGGAGTTGACCTGCGTGTGTATGAGAATGTGGCCCTACTTATGATTAATTCTAATGCTGAAATGAAATGGCGTATGGCTTTTAGTGCCGGAAGTGTCCGAGGACATGTTCGGCTCGCCAGGTGCAGGTCTTTTGATTTGACTCCCGTAGGTGACCTGCACGTTGTGATGAGGGTGAAAGGATGATTAAGATGATACACCCAGCCCCCGTGCCAGAGAAATTAACCAATGGTGATTAAAATTCCCGATCTGCCAGGAATCGAATCCGGGACCCCTGCAACCAAAGGCCAGCAAGCTAACCATTTAGCCATGGAGCCGAACTAAAGACGCCACACAAACCCAGCCCCTGAGCCATCGGAATTAACGAATGGAGGTTAAAATCCCGGACCCTCTGGACCAGAACCATTTAGCAATGGAGCCGGACCTCATCACATGATGATTATTGTTGGTGTTTGCTTTGTTTTATTTTGTTTCGGGAAATAAATCCACGTAGTGAAACTTATGGTAAATCTTTTATTGGTAAAGTAAGGAAAAACCTTGCATGCTACCCAAATGTATTTTCAGAGTTAAATAGTAGCAGGTAAGGTAATGAAGCAAGTGTGGAGCCTCGCCAGCCTGATGACCGTCGCCTTGGAAGGAGGAGTTCTTTCATGCTCTACAGAGTCAATTATTCCTGTAAATAAGGTGGTGGCCAATTTCAATATTTATATTTTATTCTAGTTACAAATTATCCTTTTTGTGTTTCAATTTCTCCAACGTGGTTTTCTGCTCAACTGACAGAGATAAATGATTGACCAGTAAGTTCTTTTTCCTTCTTTTGTATTTATATTGCATAATATTATAAATATAACTGTATGTCCAACCCTTATTGCTTTTCTCTATGGCAGGGATGCAGAAGTGGAAATTCTAAATTCCCATGGAGGGAACGAAACGCTGGTTAATAGAGCAAACGCCGGAAAAGCCATCCATCTGATTTTTGATCTGAGGGATGCAGAATGTTTCTCTGACTTGAGGAGCCAACTCAAAAGTTTAGGAGCCAGAAAGAAACCCACCAACCTGATACCTATAAATAATCCAGTTGTGCTACTTAGTGCTGACCTTGGTATTACTTTTTTTTTGATCTTAACATTTAAAAAAATCTAGAAATATTAAAGAGTTATAGTAGGACTATTAACTGTAAATGTTATTGTCAGTTTTGTTTTACAAAATTCAGAAGATACTGATCATAGACATATAATCTTACAGAATAATGATCGAATTCTTGCACAGTCATTTGTGACTACATATATGCCTTGTGATCTTGCTAGTAACAATACCAATGGTCCACAGCCCTTGCAGGATCAAATTCCTCTACTGCAGGCACATTTATATTACACATTATCTAATTACAACCTGAATCTGCCTTGTGTAAGGTTCTTCCAACAAAACCTTCATTCATACAATGCTGTACAGTTTGGAAGAACACACACAACAGATAGTTGCTGTCCCAGAATATGAGATCTGTCACTGCTTGCTAACTCCAACAGTTTTAACCATCCCCCCCCCCCCCCCCCTTTGAAGACAATGAACTCAAACCACTCAATTAGTATGCACTGTATGTAGTTCCCACAGTTTTCACATTTTGCAAGTTGCTCCCTGAAATGTTCTGCCAATTTTGAATTTTCACCAACACCATAATTTTTCAGATCACTTCCAGTTCAAACATTAAATAACATCGATCCTCACATTAAGTTCACTTTGGATTCAGAAGTAGATCAAAATATTAATTTTTTGGATCTCACCATTACTAGACAACAGGAATCCTTAACCTACAAGATATATAGAAAACCCACCCAATCGGCTGTCACAATCCGACAAGATACATTTCATCCTTTACCTCACAAAAAAGCAACTTATAATAGTCTTATACATACAGCATTTAACGTACCCATGAACAAAAAAGATTTTCACACTGAACTGAATACTATCCGTCACATCGCTAGATTCAATGGCTATAATCATCAATTCATAGAAAATATCATTAGTAAACACAAATTCCGACCTAAGACCACACTTAAAAAAGAACCATCTAAACATGACTCTCCAATTTTACCTATGTCAATGGAATTCACATAATTACTAATGTTCTAAAGAAAAAAGGCATGAAAATAGCCTTCAAAACCAGCAACAACAACAAGCAAATCTTACATAACACTTCACATATTAATAAAATAGATAGATACTCAAAATCAGGTGTCTACAGAATTAGATGTAACACATGTTCAAATATTTCTTACCAGGACAGACCGGTAGGAGTTTTAATATTAGATAATCTGAGCATTTTAACGCAGCTAAATACAACAAATTTTCAGCCATCGGCCAACATATGGTCAATTGTAACCATAGTTTTACGAACATTGAAACAGACATGGACATACTCGAAATAGTTAAAAAGGGACCTCTACTCAACATAATTGAGAGCGTTTACATACATTTGGATCAATATTTTAATGCCAACTACAATCCTAACGAAATTACCGAGAAACCCAACATTTTATTCGATCTTTTTATTTCCTATTATAAGAAAAACAAATCAGCTGTTCATAACTCTTTCTTTAAATCAATTAAGGGTCCTCTTTCCCCACAAATACCATTAACTTCCCTCTCTCCTAACCTGCCCTGAACCATTTCCCCTTCCTTCCCTCCCATCTCCTTCCACACCTACATCATCCTTCCCTTCCGCATACCTCTCTCCTCCCTTGCTGATCTACGCTGCATGACGCTCACTCAGCCTGTTGCACTCCTTCCAGCAGCTTGTTCCAAAAAAAGCGCACGGTGAGTACTTGTTATTTCAACCTCCTCCCTGCCTTTCTACTTTCTCTATTAGATTTTTCGAGTCAATTCTAATTTTGTTCTTCAGGTTCTTTGGGTTCCGACTGAATTGAGACTTCCTTTAAACACAGCAATTGTTCATACTACATATAACAAGTCCAGCTTTCTCAATTCGTCAAGTCTATATTGGTCATATTGGACAATTCCCTCTGCGCCATAGTGGAACTCGCTCTCAGAACTTTCCAGAAACTTAAGATTTCACTCGAATTTAAGTGTGCAACACGAGTTCAACTGTCAACCTAAGACTTTGGCATCAAGAAATTTTAAGCGACATCACAAAGATTTTATTCATCTGTTAATTTTAACATATTTTGGTTATATCCAGTGTAATTTATGTATAAGGTTTTATTTGTATGTCATTCCATCACCATCCATCCTCTTGTTCATCCACATCATTTTAGATTATGTCTTTTGCTTGTAATTTTGGCTAGGCTGATGATGGTCCAAAAAACGGATCGAAACTAGTACCTGACACTATCATATTGTAATGTTTTGATAAACGTTAAATGATTTCAAGTATTAAGAAGGTGGAGCAATAAATCTTGTATTCCTTTTAAGTCACTTCGAGTTGGCCATGCAAAAATATCAAATGATATTATGGTTTTCTCTACAGTTCCATGAACCAAAAATCTTTCCTGAAGATGCCCTAAACTGAGGGTGAAACATGTCCCATTTAATTGATAGTCTGTTTATGTAACCACTATAAATGGAAATTAAAGTATTGAGTAGGTGGATTAAAGAACACCTTTATTATTTTTGAATAATAAATTCAACACTATGTATTTCAGACAAACTTTAATGTCAGTCCATTTGAAACCTTGTATAAATTAAATGTTATGACATTACAACAATATGGCAATGTCTCATAAGTTAAGTAGCCCATTTCAGAAGTTTCACTGCAATAATTGGTAAATATTACTGATAGTTTCATCTTCTGATGTAACTCTGATTGACCGTGAGAGATCCAGGATCTAGTTCGGTCGCCTATTTGTGTAGATTATTAGCCGTCCTGCATAAGCAGTCCGTTGCCCAGGGTACACCACGAGGAGGTTATCTACATGGGGAAAGCATTCTCTCCAATAACTTGGAAACCTTGAATGCATACTACACGAAGTGGAGACTTCGCCCAAATCCAGCTAAGACAGAAGTATGCTCATTCCATCTGTGTAACTAAATAGCTCACCGAAATCTTAACGTTGTGTTCTGCCAACAAAGAATTAAACATAATTTCAACCCCAAGTACCTTGGCATCACCTTAGACTGTTCTTTGCATCCGGGAGATAGTAGGTTCGAATCCCACTATCGGCAGCCCTGAAAATGGTTTTCCGTGGTTTCCCATTTTCACACCAGGCAAATGCTGGGGCTGTACCTTAATAAAGGCCACGTCCGCTTCCTTCCAACTCCTAGGCCTTTCCTATCCCATCGTCGCCATAAGACCTATCTGTGTCGGAGCGACGTAAAGCCCCTAGCAAAAAAACAAAAAGACCGTTCTTTAAAATACAAAAAACACCCGGAAAATACAAGTTATAAACTTAAGTCAAGAAACAACATCATGAAGACACCAGCTGGTACGACATGAGGAGCTGATGCATTCACACTACGCACTACTGCCCTCACCATGATTTATCCAGTGGCTGAATATTGTTCCCCCCGGTGTGGCAACGTAGCGCTCATACTAGGAAGATCAACGTCCATTTGAACGAAGGTATGAGAACCGTAACAGGGACACTAAAATCCACCCCAATCCCGTGGCTACATACTATCAGTAACATACCACCTCCGGAACTGAGACGACAGGAAGCAACCATACACGAGTGGAAAAAGTTACACCATCCTGATCATCCACAGAATCTCCCAATCCACGAGGTCCTTACTGACCTACCTCCTTCTCGTCTTAAATCAAGGAACCCAAAATGGCATGACATAACAGGCTTCAATATCCGGGAAAAATGGCATTAAAGCTGGAGCTCAGCATGTGTGAAACACCAAGGCATCCAAGACCCCACAACTGGACTCCCAGGATTTCACCTGAAGACACACCAATTGTCTAAACTCAACCATTTAAGAACAGGCCACGCTAGATGTAATGCCATGCTAAATAAGTGGGGAATTCGAGAATCCCCTGCCTGTGACTGCGGAGCCCCTTTCCAGTCAGTGCAGCACACTGGAGTGCCCTCTGAGGAAGTACGGTGGACCAGCCCCAGATGTCATCAGTGCTACACCCCACTTCTTAGAATAGCTGTAGCAACTGGACATTGATATGTAAATGTCAATGCTACCAACATTCTTGTCCTTGTATATAGTGTAAATTTTCTTTTGTATACTTGCCATACGATAAATAAATCACAACATCAATACTGCTGTTTCCTGCCTCTTGACAAGAATAACCACCAACAGCTGGCTTAAAGTTTATTGCTGTGAATTCTCGTGCCGCTTATTTTTGTGGACAGTATGGCTTGTCTACAACAGTTAGTCTCGCTTCTAAATCAGGTCAGCTGTAACATTAGTGAAGGATGGGCGCAGTATATGCTATGTAGCAGACGTTATAGGCACGTCTTGTTCTAAGGTGTACAGAACTGTTAAAAGGTACAGAGAGGACAATATCTACACCAAGAGGCCCAGTTCTGGTTGTAGGAGAAGCACTACTAAGCGTGATGACTGCTTTCTCGTAATGCAAGTTTTTCACGATCGACACATAACAGCTGTGGAGGCCGGAAATCGTTTGCAGCAAGTACGGAGTATGAAGATTAGCAAACGGACAATAAGGAGGAGGTTGGATGAAGCAGATTTACAGTCCAAGAGGCCCGCAGGACCTCTGCTTACACGCGAGCACAACACCTCTCGGATTCAATTCGCCAATACCCATCAAAACTGGTCTGTGGGGCAGTGGGGCTCAGCGCTGTTCACGGATGAATCCAGATTCTCTTTGAGGGCATCGGATGGAAGGGAGAGAGTATGGAGAAGGTACGGGGAACGTTATTCAGCCTGTACTTTCTCTTCAAGGACACCGTTCAATCGATGCTCTGTGATGATCTGTACTGGGATTAACACTGAAGTGTGCACAGAGCTTGTGTTTGTCAAGAATGGAAGCCTGACAGCCCACCAATACATCGAGGGGATTTTAGTGGATCAGGTGGTGCCTTTTGCACCTGTCATTGGTGAGAACGTTATCCTGATGCATGACAATGCTTACCCACACATTACCGTTTGTGTACGTCAGCACCTGGATGAAGTCGGAATTGAGTGTATGGTGTGGCCTGCTCGTAGCCCCGAGCTAAACCCGATAGAGCATGTCTGTGATATGCTTAGGAGACGTTCTAGGAGTTGTTCCCCTGACACACTGGCTCAACTTCAGGCTGCGCTCCAGGCAGAATGGAAGCTCATTCCACAAGAGAATATCCGAGATTGTATTCTGAGCATGCCTGATCGAATCACAGCTGTAACTGCGGCTAGAGGTGGTAATAACCGTTACTAAGGCAGTGGAAATGTGTTGAAAACATGTGGACAAATGAACTGCATACAAAACTCTACAGAGCTCCAGGTTTCGACATTTCCAAATTCATGTTGGTGGAATGTTGTCATTGTCACGATCAACAATCTCTATCAATAAAAGAGCTGAAATTTCTCAAATGGCCTAATTAACTTATGATACATTGCCATATTGTTGTAATATCATATTTGATTTTCACCATGTTTCAAATGGACTAACATTTAATTTTGTCTGAAATACATAGTGATTTGCTCTTTTTTTTTTTTTGGCTGGTGAGTGTAGTTTTATCACCATACTCCTCTCTTAGTCCTGCTTCTAAATGCTCACACAGTTCTATAATCCAGGAAAATCTATGGATGCCTTATAATTCTTTGCAATATAATTTACAATATTGAAAAGCTTCTTCAAATTGTCAAACATATTAGAATCCATTGCCTTTACACACATGGCCAGAAGCAGAGTTTCAGGTATTACAAGCTGCCAAGCTGCCACAGTTGCTCAGTTATGTTTCTTAAAGGTTCCTAGTTTTTTTTTTTTTTTTTGTTTTTTTTTTTTTACATCGCACCGACACAGATAGGTCTTATGGCGACGATGGGACAAGGAAGGGCTAGGAGTGGGAAGGAAGAGGCCGTGGCCTTAATTAAGGTACAGCCCCAGCATTTGCCTGGTGTGAAAATGGGAAACCACGGAAAACCATTTTCAGGGCTGCCAACAGTGGGGTTCGAACCTACTATCTCCCGAATACTGGATACTGGCTGCACTTAAGCGACTGCAGCTATCGAGCTCGGTGTTGTTTCTAGTTTAAATGGTCCTGTAAAATCTGTTACAACTTTCAAAGAATGATCTGAAGAATTTGGAAGCAAAACACAAGATTTACATTAAGCCATAGCCAAGCTGGTTCCTTACACCACTCTTCTTTGAATTTTCTTTCACCTAGTTGTAGGCCTACTACAACTGCTACATTTTTTAATTTCCTGTTTACCTTCGTTTATGGGATCTCTTGCTGATGTGCCAGAAACTTGAACTCCTGTGCTGACCAGTCATATTTTCTGTGTCTTTATATTCCCCAAATACCCGCTTAAAATGTATGGGAGTTCTATCTATCTACTCTATCTACACAAGTTTTCATACCGTCCCTGAATGGGATGGCAGGCCTCCAAGATGGTAACGCTATCTCTCAGAGCAAGGAGGTTTATTTCGGTGAAGGAGATGTTTAGAGATGGTGAGGGGGTTGGGGTCTGCGATCTATACTCAGAACTATCCCGGCATTCGCCTTAGTGCAGAAGAATAGAAAACCATCGGAAACTATTCTCAGGACAGCCAATGACGGGGAACAGCTCCTCCCTGTCTCCTGAATAAAGAGATGTAGAACCACGGTACAGTCGTGGCCACCCCTCCTCTGCTCGGTTGGTCGGATGAAATGCAGAGCTGTCCGACTACGGACCAGCCATTGCCACTCACAGGCCGAAGCTTACTCTGCATCCGCTGACCTATGAGGGTTGTGAAGAACTGTGTCAAATTAACCTGCGATTGGTCATCACATTTGGGTTTCTTACTGCGTTTCATGTTCGAAGGCTGATACAATATTAAATGCCCGTACGAACACAAGATTTATGATTTAAATGCCTAAGGCCTGCATTTATAAACATTTGAATAATAACAAAGAACACACAAAGAACACTAAAATGTAACCCAGAACTACAGATTCATTGTACTTTTGACTCACTGGCGTCTCAACTCAACTTCTCAATTCTTTCAATGAAGGCTCTGCTGCTGTAACAGACGAGAGCCAACTGCGTTATGGAAATCGACTATACACCATCGTTAGTGCTCTTGTTCATCGATATACATTGTTTTTTTTATTTTTTACAACTGACTTTATGTTGCACCGACACAGATAGGTCTTATGGCGACAAGATATATATACATAGATGGTCTCGCAGTTATTTATATTTGAGAAGACAATGGCATGGTTTTAAGCTTGTTCAGTGACATTAAATCATACATTACAGGGCTTTTGGGGTAGGAAAAGAAAGAAAGAAAGAAAGAGAAAAACAGAAAATAGATTTTATGGGAGGGCCGACACTTAGGCGCCAGTAGCAAATTTTTCCAGTCTTCCGTTTGGCTATTTATTGAAATTAAGCACGAATTAGACACTTTTGAGCATATTAAGCCTTATGTTATAGGGCATTGCATTTTTATTGTTTTGGTCATATTTCGGTCATTTTAGTTGTTTAAAGTCTTTTCAGTTATATTTTACAAGAAAAAATATACTGTACTGTAACTACTGCAAACTACTGAAATACTGAACAGATAAACGTTGACTCAAATAAGTGTAAATAACAAGGATAATGGGCACCACCTGCAAAACAATTGCAGGAATATTTAATTGTGTAGAGCAACGAGCCACTCTCTCTCTCAAGGCGACGGTCATCAGGCTGACGAGGCTCCAGACTTGCTTTGTAACCTTACCTGTTTGCTATATAACCCCTGAAATTAAATTTGGGTAACATGCCAGGTTCAGCCTTACTCCACTGACAAAAGACTCACTTAAAGTTTGATTCTATGACTTTACTCCCAGAATAAGAACTAATATGTGACAAACACCAAAAAAATAAACACTTATGCAACCCACTTAGTGCTTGCTGTTTACATAGAGCTAATATACACAATACCACCCAACAAAATCATCTCTTCACGAGATTTATTCGTTTGCCGTCTACAAAAGCAAATTACACATCATTAAACTCACCAATAAAAATAGAACATCGAATAAGAACTAATATGTGACAAACACCAACAAAATCAACACTAATGCAACCCACTTAGTGCTGGCCGTTTACATAGAGCTAATATACACAATACTATCCAACAAAATCATCTCTTCACTAGATTTACTCGTTTGCCGTCTACAAAGGCAAATTACACATCATTAAAATCATCACTAAAAATCGAACATCATTATACTTTTAACATACCTCCAGGTAAGAGCCGCACTGCACTCCGCTGTTACCGTGAATCCTAATCTGGTAGAGAAAAGTACGACGACTATTTCTCTACATACGGATGCAACCTTCTTTACTAACAGCATCCCTAACCTTATTTACACTTCTTCGTCGTCTTGAATTCTTTACAATTGCTGGCTGGACAGAAAGCGTTACATGTCCGGAGGCAAGCAAACAGCAAAATTCTCCACCAACTGAAGCTGCATACTCGGGTGACAAGTTCCAAACAAACACTTTCTTTTACAGAAAGTCCACTGCAAAGCCGGTATGTCGTTGAGATTATACCATGTTCACTCCGTAACAGATACTCCAAACAATAGCAGATCGTATAGCAAACTGCGCAAATACGTCGCTCCCGCAGACCAGTACAAATGAGAAACACACAGTATCAGCATCAGAGTCAGAAACAGAATGAGAATCAGAATCAGAGTGACTTGCCGCACACGCGTACCCACTTATATGTGCTTGCTACACGTGGTAATCGCGTCCTGAAAAGTTTAGTGGTAGCAACGCTCACACCGGCACTTCTTCCCGCGTCACTCTGTCAACACAAACCTCGCTCAAAACAAAGCCCTCGCATTGGCTATCGAGTATATGATGTGACATAGACCGTCCACTCATGTATGTCCACATTGATTCACTCCAATTCTTCAACCGATACAACCTGCCGTACCCCGTGTTTTCAAGCCACCTGTTGCAACACATCCAACTGACTTCAACCGTCCTTCCCGATATAGTCGCAGTTTTCCCAGTTGCACAATCCTTACGGCTAGGCCATATTTACAGACTCTTACCCAAACGGAAATTTATACAAAATATAATGATGAACATATGCAATATTCCCTAACTATACATTCTTCTTATAATATTACGTTTTTACATGGTAAATAAACAAAATTACATGATTTTAACCTAACAAACTATATACGAAAATTTCCTAACCTAAAAACTCGGGGATCGTACATACGTACGGTTACAATACCTCCCCTTGATTTGTGAAGATTATATACAATACATCTGAGCAAATCACAGTCTTTTCAGTACAGCAGCCTACACAGCCTGTCAAAGTCACTCAGGATTTAAAGAAAATTCACATATTCTTCTTAACATACACAAAACATCCGAACTTACAATACTTCACCTTACATACCTCTTAAGATTGTGAATATTGTGTGTACCAATCATGTCACCTTTGTTATTCAACAGGTGATAAGCACATTTACCAACTTTCTTACCTACTGTGTAAGGTCCCTGATACAATTGAAAAAACTCATGAATTTCTTTGTTGTCTGCAGATGAAATGTGTGGAACCTTTAGTAACACCTCCTCCCCTACTTCAAAACTATCTCCATGATGCCTCCCCTGCTGCATTATTCTCCTATCAGCTGACTTCCTTAAATTCTGCCTCGCTAAATCAATCACCTTTGAAGATACCACTTCTGCTGAGGGTAGATCTACCCTGGTTGCCAATCTCACACAAAAACTCTCTTCCCATTCTTTCACACACAACTTACACAGACTTTCCTTCGGAACACATATACATTTCACAACCAAAACATCCCTCCTGTTCTGAAAACACACCACAATCGCACCTCTTTCATCGATACTCTTCCACACTTCAATGAAATCATTCGTACGATCTTCTGCATCAGATATACCACTCAACATACGTTTGAATCGGCCTCCTGTTCTCTCATACACAATGTCACTCTCACTTTCTTTGAACTTTCTCCAAATACCAAAAAGCTTTCCAACACAATTACTCCTCATAAAATCTTCAAACCCTGAATCCCTATAATATTCACAACCACTCTTATGATTATCATTATGCACAAAATGTGACCTAACCTCCACTTCACAAAGAATTTCACCCACAGCATCGACTGTTTTCCTCCACTCATCCTTATCGGACATACCAGCTTCAATCACCTCAATCTCATTCACACAACCCTTCTCACACTTTCCTTCACTCACACTCTCTCTCTTCCTTGAAATCACTACTATCACTGAACTTGAGATCCTGACCATTACTACTAAATTCTCCCACTTCCATATCTTTCATCGCTGTTCCCACTCGCACATCATTCATGCCATCAACACTGTTGCTCTTGACCCTCTTAACGGAAGTTTCATTAATCTTAAAATCATCACTACTCAGACACATTATCGACGTAACATTAATCTCCTCAATTACACCATCCTCTACAACATGATATGTCTTCCTCAAAGACTCCTCCTCCACAAAATAATCTTCATCACCTTTATAACTAACTTCCTTTTCAATTTCTGCAACTTCCCAAAGAGCATCAATTACCACAGTGTTATCACCATCAGTTTTAGCACATAGTAGGTCCTCCGACAAATCCTCCTCCTTTTCTTCACACCCCTTACCCCCAAAATCCCTCAAATCATCACCTTCCCTCCCTACAATAAAGAATTCAATAATAGGATTAATGGGCATGTTACTTAAATTACCCTTGTCAGCAATGTGGTCATTAATCAGATCCTCTTGAACATCTATTTGATAGTTAATTTCCTTCATAGCACATGTTACAACAGCATCTTCATTTAGGGACAAGTCGTCTGACCTATCTCGCCCGCCCCTTAAGCGTTTAAATTTCTTCTTGGTGGCTGATCATCTTGATTTGGATTATGATTCCTATTCGATCCTTGTTCATCCCTGTCCCGATTTTCCACATATCTGCGTGACTCAGAACCTCTGCCATAACCACGGTTATTCCTCCCTGGGTCTTGCCCTCTGTGGTTGCCACCTCGATTGTTTTGGTCAGGGTACCGATGGTACTCTCCTGGACCATTCTGTCTCTGTCCACCATTCTGGCGGAGATTGGAATGACTGTCACTATTCCTAGCAGAACTTAAGGAATCGAACCTCTCTAACAGCTGTTCCATGTCCTTAATAGTTTCAATTCTCTGCATGCATGCTGCCAACTGAACCTCTTCAGAAAAATGTCCCAACATCCTTCTCACTATATCCTGTTCTGATGAATTTAAGTTCAGGCTCTGATTTAGTAACACATGCTCCAAGAAGTACTGAGTCATGCTACCCCCTCCCTGAGTCCTATATCTGCCAAAATTAATTTTGTCTTTAGCTTTCCCTTGAATACTATTGTTCCAAAATTTGGCCTTAAAGGCTACTTCAAATTCACTCAAGCAAGTAATCATTTCCCTGTATACATCATACCAGAGTTTAGCTTCAACCATAAGTGCCTCAGAAATCTTAACCTCTACGGTATCCCACTGGGTGATACCATCTGACAGCCCTTTCCCAAATCTTTGTTTAACTACCTTGAGAAATTCCATAGGACCTAATTGCCTATTATTGAACCGTGGTAACTCTACTTCCTTCACCACCTCAATCTGCTGTGCTACCTCAGTCATGTTTAACCCCTTCGACTTTAAATTAGTAAATTCCCACTCTAACTTTTCAGTTTTCTCTTTTGTTTCCTCAATTCTAGTGTCCACATTAATTCTCATTCCTCGAATTTCTTCTGTCACACTAGACTTCACGCTCTCCACTTTCTCTAAGTTCACTTTTGTCCTTTTCCATCTGAACATGTTGGTTTTGAAATTGAGTTATTTGGCCTTCAACTTTACTCTCTATAACATCCTGCCTCATTTTAATCTCATCCACCTTCATAAATTTCTCTTCCACCAGTTCAAACCTCCTTTCTGTATTAACCTTAACACTCTGCAGTTCTCTATTAATGCTTGAAAATTTCTCTTCCATTTTCTCTGTAAGCATCTTGCCAAAACTATGCAACTCCTTCTGTTGACTCTCAATTTTATCACTTAATTCCTTCCCCTGATTACTAATTTTACTACTCAAATTATCCCCTTGATCACTTAATTTAGCCAACTGCTCTAATACTAACTTCATAAACTCATTATTACCCCCCATGTTACTTTGATTTTGCTCACTAGCTTCCCCTTCACCCCCCATTACAATTCCATACACTTTTTCCATAGACATATTTTCACTCAGACAACTACTTTCATCAAAACTTTGTATGCTTGTGTCAGAGCTGCTCTCCTGATCATTAACAGACATGCTTCCTTTATGCACTACACTTCTCAAATTTATAGCATTACTATTATTCTCACTAATATTCATGCTCCACTGATAAACATAGCACTCCAAACATGACAACACCGATACATAACTCCTGACACAAGCTCACTAAAACACTGGACCAAATGTGCCTACCAAGGTCATATAGCAAGTCTGGATATCATTCTGCCTCACGTTGGCGGCGCCAATTGCAACTACTGCAAACTACTGAAATACTGAACAGATAAACGTTGACTCAAATAAGTGTAAATAACAAGGATAATGGGCGCCACCTGCAAAACAATTGCAGGAATATTTAATTGTGTAGAGCAACGAGCCACTCTCTCTCTCAAGGCGACGGTCATCAGGCTGACGAGGCTCCAGACTTGCTTTGTAACCTTACCTGTTTGCTATATAACCCCTGAAATTAAATTTGGGTAACATGCCAGGTTCAGCCTTACTCCACTGACAAAAGACTCACTTAAAGTTTGATTCTATGACTTTACTCCCAGAATAAGAACTAATATGTGACAAACACCAAAAAAATAAACACTTATGCAACCCACTTAGTGCTTGCTGTTTACATAGAGCTAATATACACAATACCACCCAACAAAATCATCTCTTCACGAGATTTATTCGTTTGCCATCTACAAAAGCAAATTACACATCATTAAACTCACCAATAAAAATAGAACATCGAATAAGAACTAATATGTGACAAACACCAACAAAATCAACACTAATGCAACCCACTTAGTGCTGGCCGTTTACATAGAGCTAATATACACAATACTATCCAACAAAATCATCTCTTCACTAGATTTACTCGTTTGCCGTCTACAAAGGCAAATTACACATCATTAAAATCATCACTAAAAATCGAACATCATTATACTTTTAACATACCTCCAGGTAAGAGCCCCACTGCACTCCGCTGTTACCGTGAATCCTAATCTGGTAGAGAAAAGTACGACGACTATTTCTCTACATATGGATGCAACCTTCTTTACTAACAGCATCCCTAACCTTATTTACACTTCTTCGTCGTCTTGAATTCTTTACAATTGCTGGCTGGACAGAAAGCGTTACATGTCCGGAGGCAAGCAAACAGCAAAATTCTCCACCAACTGAAGCTGCATACTCGGGTGACAAGTTCCAAACAAACACTTTCTTTTACAGAAAGTCCACTGCAAAGCCGGTAAGTCGTTGAGATTATACCATGTTCACTCCGTAACAGATACTCCAAACAATAGCAGATCGTATAGCAAACTGCGCAAATACGTCGCTCCCGCAGACCAGTACAAATGAGAAACACACAGTATCAGCATCAGAGTCAGAAACAGAATGAGAATCAGAATCAGAGTGACTCGCCGCACACGCGTACCCACTTATATGTGCTTGCTACACGTGGTAATCGCGTCCTGAAAAGTTTAGTGGTAGCAACGCTCACACCGGCACTTCTTCCCGCGTCACTCTGTCAACACAAACCTCGCTCAAAACAAAGCCCTCGCATTGGCTATCGAGTATATGATGTGACATAGACCGTCCACTCATGTATGTCCACATTGATTCACTCCAATTCTTCAACCGATACAACCTGCCGTACCCCGTGTTTTCAAGCCACCTGTTGCAACACATCCAACTGACTTCAACCGTCCTTCCCGATATAGTCGCAGTTTTCCCAGTTGCACAATCCTTACGGCTAGGCCATATTTACAGACTCTTACCCAAACGGAAATTTATACAAAATATAATGATGAACATATGCAATATTCCCTAACTATACATTCTTCTTATAATATTACGTTTTTACATGGTAAATAAACAAAATTACATGATTTTAACCTAACAAACTATATACGAAAATTTCCTAACCTAAAAACTCGGGGATCGTACATACGTACGGTTACAGTACTTTGGATGTAGGCCTAATATACGATGTTGCTTGTGTAACTGTGTTTGTGGAATTCTGACAAAATTTGAAGCTCAGGCCTCAAAGCTGAATAGTTGATGCTTATTGCATCTCGTTTGAGTTTACATTACTAGTTTTAGAGCAACTTCCTTTAAAGTAAAACTTGCAGTGCTGGTATTAACATTCCAGTGGAATGTCACCCTTGTTAACAGACAAGGAAGTACCACAAGGGTTTATCTTCTTAACTGTCTTACCACCTGTGACCACTTCAGATAGTGCCTAAATTACCATTCTACCCTTATATTCCTTAAAAATTCAACAGAGACAATTTTCAAGGCTTCACGGTTACATTTAAAGTGATAGAGCTGGAACCGAAAGGAAATTTATTGAAAGTGTTAAATTTAAAATTGCATAAACCATTTTGGGGAGAAATGCTTCTCTATGGAATGAAAAAATCCTCTTCCACAAAATGTTGGAAGATCTATAAAGCGTTTTAATGTCCAACAGTATAGCCACATTGCAAGACACCAAAATGCTAGATGAAGGGGAATAAAAGGTATGTATTTTTCTTCTATATTTCACTTCAATTAAATATTTTGTGCCCACAGTGACTATCGGTGCATACTTAATACTGATAACTAATATGATTTTCATTGGTTTGCAAGAGCAGCGATGTGGTCTCTGTCACCATTGCGTAACACTGCAGTATTAATTAATATCTTAGTACTGACCACAGTTCAATGATTTATAATGAATTTCGATAGACTAGTGGAATTAAGTTGCAATAACTAGTAAGGAAATTAACTGAAGTAGAGCAGTAAGATTTATAATGAATTGTATCTTTACTATAAAATAACTAGTGGCAAGAATCATTTGTTAGAAATATGTATGTTTGGTAATATTTTCCATTTTTTTGGGTCATATCGAGCTATTTTTAAGAGCATACTTGCTTGCATATTTGGGAGAGTTTTAGGCCTTAAACATCCAAACCCTAATTATTGCCAACTCACGCTACTCACAGAATCCTTGTTTGTCTTTTACCACTGGTGTTTGGCTCACTCAAGCTGAACTTACCAGTATATTTAACTTTACTGCAAAAAAACAACAGAAGCATTCAAATCAGCCATCAAAATAATATTGGTGTTCTTGTCTATTATTACAAATAATTCTTCTATTTGTTCGTACATTACTCATCTTGACAATTCATAGTAGGGAAGTACACTAGCATTATTACCAAATCTACTGGGTTAGCTTTTACTTTTACCATCATATTCTGTTGTCAATGTAGTTAAGTGTTATCTGTGTTGTGGAACCAGTTTCCTTTCAATACAAATGCAACTCCACTATTTCAAGTTTAACGATCACTAGCAAGTCAACAATTAGAGTAGGTTTACGTGTATGGGACACTCACCAGGATTACTGCAAAAAAGCAGCATGATTTGTTCTGGGTAATTTCCGACAAAAGAGTGATCTGGAAAGACTTGGGAGTAAGGAGATGAGCTGCTCTACTAAGCGCTATGTTCCGAGCTGTCAGTGGAGAGAGGAGTTTTAAAAGTAGGAAACATCATATAATATGAACGATGGAAATCAAGAGGACAAATGGGGGGAAATATTTGTTAATAGGAAGAGGAACTCAAGATTGCAATAATTTACCAAGGGATATGTTCAATAAATTTCCATATTTTTTGAAATCACTTAAGATAAGACTAAGTAAACAATTGATAGGGAATCAGCCACCTGGGTAACAGTCCTAAATGTAGATCAGAGGGGAATGATTGATTGTGAAAGATTACAAATTCTTTATACCAGTAACTACTTGGAGCCAAAAAATAATAATATTCTCCTATTGTGCTAAATCACTTCCCATCTCTAGGTCAACAAAATAAGAATACAACACCCTATTCTTCTTGTAAATAGTTCACTGGTATGGTCTAGGGATTAACATAGTACCAGACTTAGGTTTGATTCCTGGATCAGTTTCGAGTTGGAACAGCGTGCACTCAGTCTGGGGTAACATAACAGACCAGAGAAATGGGTTAAAATCCCATTCTTAGCCATACAAGAAGTGTTTTTCTTGCTATGCCACTTCAACTCTTGCTTGGGAGTCCAGAATTTATGGAGTCCCCCAACCTAATATTCCGAACTGTTTAATGGGCTGCAAGCAACACTTTATCTTACCTTTTGCACTTCACTGTATTTTGTGTCAACAACTGTCAGGTAAAAAAAAAACAACATATATTCAATAGTATGATATACTTGTGCAAATTCTTAATCCCCATTGCAGTATGTTAATATGGAATTGATAGTGGAAGACCCATTACTGAGACTTTAAACCTTTCTCATCATTAGAGTTCAGATTTTTATGTAGTTATATACTTTTTAGATAAATTCATATTTTTACATGAAATTCACATCCAAACTAAATGATGTTTAATTAAACACCTTGCACAGAGAGTTACACAAAATATTTCTATAATTTTAAACTCAGAAGTATTCAGCATTAAGAGGAATGCATATTTCACTGCTCAATATATGATCCCATTCCTTGGTATATAACCTGGTATTTCCCTCTTGCCATGTTGAGAGATTGCTTTTGGTGTATAAGAACACAATTTCCAATTGTCAATGAAACTTACCTCCTGAAAACATAGAAAAAAATCTTGTGATGCATTATAATTCATGACAAGATTAACTTGAGAATTATTATGAAAAGTATCGTGACATTGAAATATGCAGTTTGTATGAAATTAATCTTCTTAAACTATTTATGAAGAAATAGAAACAATTGAAGGATCAGGGGAAAAAAGCAGGAGAGTCAGTATTTGTACAACTTTAGAAAACGCAGTTTTTGTGCTTGACTTCCCTAGTTCTTTCCCCTAAGAGCGAAACTTTGAGTGCTAATTTCTCCTGACTCACCTGCTTTTTTCCATCTCCGACCTCTCAATAGATGAGCATGATCACTCTGAAGCGGACTGTAACAATATCTCAATTTCGATGAAAAAGAGACTTACCTGGTTTTTTCCCCTGACCCTTCAATTTTTAATTTTGTGAGCAACTTTTATATGAAATACACAGTTCAAAAAAATTAGGGGAACATGGTTTGTAAAGTCTGGTATGTGAACGTTAATTTGGTAGATGGGGTTCCAATTGCTGTACAGCATACCTTGAGACCTTAGCTACTCAGGGTATGTCAAATCGAAGTTATACTCCATCTGTAGGTGTAGCCATGCATTAAACTGTCAGGTGACCTCTCAAAACAAAGTGAACAGCGGTGCGTCTGTGTGTCGTCATGAGGTACACAGACTACTGCGGTCATTTGAGCATGCTGTACGTGCACCAGCACATCCCATGAAACATCTTAACGAGGTTCAAGCCACAAAGGCAGTCACTTTGATCCAGGAAGGATGAACTTTTCGACGTGTTGCTGTGGATCTCAATGCCTCTCCGTCAGTTATTCAATGCTTGTGGATCGCTACGATGAGACAGGCCAGTTCACAAAGAGGGTTGGACAAGTTCGTGGATGCACGACAACCTCACAGGGTGACCGATATCTGACCGACCATCTGTGCATTGCGGCGTCATTCAGCAACCGCCAGAGAACTGCAACAAAACCTCAGGAGAGTCACTGGAGTCACGGTGTCTGATCAGTATGGATGGGACAAATGGTTACTTTCCAGTATCATGTTCCTGTGTATCCGTTACACTGTAGTATTAGGTTGGAGTATTAGGATATAAAAGTAACATAATACAAGTCGCAGGTCAACTTTTGGAAGGAGCATTCCTTATACCTCTTGTCTCTTGTAGCCCCTAACCGCACCTTAGCAAGTACTTATAAATAGCTATACTATATCTTCATCCTGCTTTCTTCTCTCCCACTGTCCCTTTCACCAGCCCCTCACTTACATTCTTAACTATTCCTAGAAAAAATATTTGCAATGACCCATTTAGTTTCGAGAAACGATACTTCGAAATCTTCATATATAAAAAGCGCTGTGACTGCTATGTGCATTCGTAGTTGTCCAAGGATCTGTAGTTAAACATACATTAGGAACAGACTTTATAAAATATGTTCTTGAATGAGTGTCATATTCACTTCAGATGCCGCTGGAATGGGTCATGATGAAATAACCCTACCAGGCAAGACCTAAGCAGAGTTTAATTCAGTACTTTTTTGTTATTTGTTTTTTTACGTTGCACCGACACATACTGATCTAAGTAACTAATCTCATTTTGTTCCGTATTGAAGATACAATAAGTGAATTCTTTCTTGAATAAAATTACTGTGTCCACCTATTCAATACAATTATATTTTGTAGTGATTAAATTCTACATGAAATTTAAACACTAGTTAGGGACATGTTTCGCCCTAGTTTTGGGCATCTTCAGCCTAATACTAATCTTAATGTCAAGTCTTAAATCTATTGACATTGGAACTTAATACTAAACTTAAATTAATATCAAATACAATGGTCTTATGCTTATTACATATTTACATAGTTTACAATATGTACATTAACTAAATGCCAGAATTTGTGAACAAGGAAGCACTAAAACAATTATTTTCAATGACTAAGAAGACGTTTGAGACGTCTGGATGAAAGTTTATGCAAATGTGTATGTATTGGCTAGAGATTGATCACAGCGTGAATTGGGGCTTTTCTAACTTTATGGATGAACATTAGGTTGAAGGTTTTTCAAAAGTGGTTATGGTTATTATCATAAGTATATTGTTGCAAAACCAGAACCGTGGTTAAATTCGATCGTGTTGGATTTGAATATTCCTTTAGAAAGAAGTATGGTTGGTCAGTAATGTTTAATAGGCTAAAGAATGGATGTTGGAAACATATTGTTGGTATTGTTCATTGGAACTCATCAGATTAAATTTTGAATTTTGTGCCATTCTTGTCGATTAACGTTCCCATTGGTGCATTGTTCAACCTTGGGAGGAATTATAAGATCTCTGTAACTGAATAAAACAAAAAAAGGAATTTAGAATGTGAATGCAGAGCCCAATTAATCATGATTGTAAAGTGAAAGTGTTTGCTGCATGAAAGTGGACGAACTTACTTATCTTGTTGATGTTAGCTGGATCCGCCTGTTCCGGTTGCGTCTGAACGACTAACCCTACTACTCCTAGTGAAGTACTGATGCGGTAATGGAGGGGTGGAGCGGAGAGGGGGAGGGGGAGTGAGTTTCAGTTTGTGCGTCTGTGTTGTTGCTTGAGAGGCGTTACTGGAATTGGATTGGGCGGGCCCAGCATTAGGCGTGGCAATTTGAGCGCATGCGTGCTGCGATTTAAACAAACTGGGGACTTCATTCTGGTTAATCCAGGCTGTAAATCAGAATAAAGTCCCCAGTTTGTTTAAATCACAGCACGCATGCGCTCCAATTGCCACGCCTAATGCTGGTTTCAATGTCAATAGATTTAAGACTTGACCTTAAGATTAGTATTAGGCTGAAGATGCCCAAAACTAGGGCGAAACATGTCCCTAGCTAGTGTTTAAATTTCATGTAGAATTTAATCACTACAAAATATAATTGTATTGAATAGGTGGACACAGTAATTATTCAAGAAAGAATTTACATACTGATCTTACGGTGACTATGGGATAGGATAGGACAGGACTAGAACGGAAGCAGCCATGGCCTTAATTGAGGAACAGTCCCAGCATTTGCTTGATGTGAAAATGGGAAACCACCGAAAACCATCTTGAGGACTGCCGGCAGTGGGGTTCGAATCCACCATCTCCCAAATACAACCTAACAGCTACGTAACAAACTGTGTAGCCATCTCGCTCTGTAAATCCAGTATCAAAGGCTCCAAAATCGTCTTTCGTCATATAGAGTAGGTTGTGGACATGTGGTAAACAACAGTGTAAGTGGTTTGTCCAGCGTCGTTTTTTCCTGTATATCACTTCTTTTTTCGTACTGGTAAAAACTATGATAGCAGCTTTTGCTTCACTGCCTCACAGGTTGCAGTCGATGACAAAATTTCAGGACGCACAGATTCACGTGATGGGTCTTGCGATAGCTTTTCAGGACCTGATATTTGAGTATCACGTACATTATCAGAACTATATAAACTGGTAGAATTTTTTATTTCTTTAAAATATTATTATTATTATTATTATTATTATTATTATTATTATTGGGTAACTTATTTCAATGCTCTTCTAAGAAACTGTTTTTCTGTAATCGAGTTTTTGTCCACATAAATTGTATCGTATGTAATGCATCACTCATTGTCCAGAACACGGAATGAAACGTGAGATGCAAGGTGGGAAGACCATGTGTAACTGTTCCGAGGAACTAAGCTACTGTATTTATTACCACCAGTAAGCCTAATACAAAGCACTTCGAATAACTGAAGAATATCTGTAACCGACCAGCAAGTAACAGGATAGGAATATCAGTGCTGCCACTAAACTGTTACAAATGTATCGCTCGTGCCTGCGCAGGAGTGCACGCTTAAAGCGAGCTGCTATGCTTCCTAATACCCGTTAGTCAATCAGAAACTCCCCACCCTTCCCTTGGTTTCGCTGAGACAGTTACTTTTGTATTAGGGTCTCCGGAGGAACATAATATTTCTGGAACAGCTTACAGTTATGGATTAGGATACAGTATCATGTTACGATATGTAACTCCCATCTCTACTGATCAGACAGTAAGGAACAGGTTAAGAGAAGTGTCCTTACAACCCAAACGGCCTGTTCACGTGCCCTTTTTAACGCAGCAACATCGCGCAGCTCGCCTTTTGTTTGCCTGTACCCACGTCAATTTGCAACTTCGCAAATGGAGTCCTGTGTTGTTCACAGACAAGTCCAGATTTCCCCTGACACAGACTGATGGACATAAACGTGTATGGAGACGCCACGGTGAGCAGTACATGGCAAATGCTGTCCAGGAAGGCGACCGATTCGGACAAGTTTCTGTGATGGTATGATGTGGCATCAGTATTGATGGCCGTACGGATCTTGTCGCCCGTGGTAATCTTACCGCTGCTGGGTACGTCGAGCAGATACTGCAACAGCATGTGTTGGTTGCTGCGTACGGTGTTGGCCCTGGATACGTACTCGTGCACAACAATGCCAGGGCTCATGTAGTGCGCATCACCAGAGCTGCCTTGCAAGAACTGGACATTCAAGACATGGAATGGCCAGCAGTGAGTCCCCACCGTAATCCCATCAAGCACGTGTAGGACAGGCTTGACAGTAGTGTTCATGGGCGTCCTCTTCCACCACAGACTGTCCAAGACATCGAAAAGGCTCTCATTGTCGAATGGGACCAGATACCGCAACGTGACCTCCGTCGACTTACACGTAGCATGCCACGTAGGTGCCAGGCTGTGATAAATGCTTGTGGAGGACATACACCATACTGAAGCCCTCCAACTGTGACAAAAATTCACCCCGGAGGACTGTTATCACTTTGTTTTTGCCCCTATTTGGACATTTCCATTTGTGATCTGAAAATAAACGTGAATCCATCGATGTTCTTGTGTATACTTCAACGATAAAGAATAAAGGTTTAGTTGGTAATATACCTGGGTGTGAGGTATTGTTTTGTGGAGCATGGCATACGTTCAAAAACATGTTTCCCTAATTTTTTTGAACTGTGTATTTAGTACATAATTTTGAGCTAATTTGTTACATATCTTTAAAATAATATTACATAAGATTCCAGACTACAGTCATCATTACAACCAGACACTGCAGAAACTGACAGCACTTAAACTATTAAAAAAAAATTTATAAACTTACTCTAGGAACTGCTGCTTGGAACAGGAACTCACTCATGGGGGTCACGGACTCATTGGCAGCAGTCATTGTTATTACAGTTACATTGAGAGTGTCGGTAGGGCGTTCCAGTGCAAATGTAATCTTCAGACCATTTCTCTCATATGCTGTCATGCTGGGTAACTCTGGAACAAAATACAGTTCAAATGCAATTGATAAATAATTGTATCACTTATAAAAATGAAAAAAAAACAGAGGATGGATAATTTTCTTAAAAGAACGGCAGCAATATGACGCACTTTCTTGAACTGTACAGATATGAGGAATAATATTCATATGAAAAGAGGGCTGCTGGCAAGTACAACCATGAGGAGTAACATTCATATGAAAAGCGAACTGCTGACAACAGGACTGCATCAGTTGCAATGCTGTGTAATGCTCGATGACAAGATGCTACTGAAGTCACGACAGTAAAGCCATTGATGTAACTGTACAGGGTTTGCGTGAAAATTTTTGTTATGCAATATTTGCATAGTGAACGAGTGCGTTGCAACTCGGTGAGGAACTGAGGGGGAAGTTCATGATGCCATGTGTACTGAAGCTCCTTGGTTATGTTATTCTAGCACCATACCACATTCAAGCCCATTCGGTACATAAGCTTTCATTCACCATGTAAGATAGTTCAACACAGCAAGAAATATATTTGTCACAGGTGAACAATATTGTGGAAGTGGAAAGTGTTTTTGAAGACTTTATTTTTAAAGTATAATATAACGTTTTATTTGTAATGACCTAACCTGTACTGTGTAATATTTGTAACATATGTAATTGTAAATGGTAGATTTCTATTCTGCACGTACTGGAAGTATCTAGAAAATTGTTGAACAGGGTGTGTGCCATTTGTGGGTTATGTTTTCTAGAAGGAATTTTCTTACTATTCTGGAATTTTTTACTATTCTGGAAATGGAAGATTTGCGAACGTGTGTCCTCGAGAATGTTAGTTAAAGTTCGCGACGGGAGTAAGAATTGTGATTGGTGAACCTAGGAGGGGATGGGCGGACTCATACATTCTGATTGGCTACTCCAAGCCAGAGTTTTCCTATATATAGTGAACCCATGACCTTTGTGCCCTAAGAACATTATGCATAAATCGACAATCATTTAAAAGTTGGATTCTCGATAGCATGGATTTGACACGTGACGAGGGGGTGATTACCTTCGGTCCCATGCTCTGGGGTACGTGACGTCAGCCACACGTGTCAACGGCGGAAGAATCTCAAGTCATTTTTGTGAACTATTTCAAAGCGCGTGTACATGGCGTGAACCAAGCCAAGTCAAAAAAATATAGTGCCTATCAAAGGGGGTAAATCATCTCACAAATCGAACCCGTAAAAGTTTTAAATGTCCATGAACACTACCGCCAGAAATGTAGCAAGCATGTAGTCACTTTCAAAACTCTTGAAATTACAGTTTAGGTAAGTCAGAAAATTTATAGAAATTTTTCTTGGCGGCAAAGGGAGAGATCCGAAGAGAGGGGGTAACTGCTATAAATATGAAGGGACGCCATGACGAAGTCTCCTTCTCCGGCATTTGTGATACAAAGCGGACGAAAAATTGTTGAGCTGCTCTGCGAAATCAAACAATGAAAGTAGACTGAGTTCAACTGCAGATTTCAGCCAGTGTGGCTAGGTCTTGTCTCCATGAGGAGTTTTCTTGAGTGAAATAATTGTACCAGATAGGACGGTCAAAGTACTGAATAAATTCTAATGTGATTAAGTAATTCGTGTGCCGAAATAATTATAGTCCATCGTGTGCGCCCAGCAAACAAGTGAAGGGTATTTTCTTTTTTTTAATGCTTTATTCCAGGAAACCTGAAGAAAATTAATAATGAACTGTGAAGCTATGAATGTAAAAATGGCTAAATAAAATGCCAGGGTCGCAGGTGAGCCCTATGACTACATGAGGTAGGTGACTTTCCATCTTACTACCTCTTATATCTTGTCTCGTGATCTCTAAAAGTGTATTTGAATGGGGATATACGACGCAGTGGTCATCCCTACTAAGTTTTGTAAATGTGAGAATACGACTAAAAGAGTCATTTGTTTTATTTTCCACTTGGATAAATTTTTGAAGTCCTGCGAGTGCCGTATGATGATGTACAAAGTTATTGAATAGGGTTCCGAAGTGATATCACGTCCAATGTAGATCGTCATCCGTGTGAAGTGTACTGCCTATATTTTGTGATGCCAAATTAAGATGTTCATTCGACGTAAAATTTTTCTGTCTGCAATTTGATGTTAATAATAATAATAATCCATGGTTACTCATTTTCAATTGAGTGGAAGCGCGCTGTCGGGTGAGAACCTAGGGTGATGAATTTGGTCACGGAGAGAAACGTTTTTCTATGCCCATTTTAAACTGTGTCTGACTGACAGTAAAAAGATCTAGTAGAATGTTTCAGTCATTTCTCGTAAAAATCAAGTTATTAAATACGATATCCTTTATGCGAAGTTATTCATGATTAATGCATTGTGCGATATTAGACGTCGAGATTTCTAGTGAGGATTTTATTCCAGTTCTTTGTCGATGATAATTGTGGAGCTGGGAAACAGAGGTTAGTTTTGTTGATATGAGATTTGTGAATCAGGTTGGACCTGTCATTGAAGCCGGGACATGGAAGCCCGAGGAATGTTTTATGTTGGGAATGGAAAGAAATTCATAGAAATCCATGGCGGTATTAATTGGCGACGCGTAATTAGTGTGGGCATCTTGAAGCTTAATCTGTGCATTTGTTGGTTAGAATATCGTATTTGTTTAATTATGTCGGCAGAGTTTAAAGGGAGCATTTTGAGAAGTCAGTCAGGTAGAACGAACCGGGTGTTTCATGTAACTGCCAAGCAAACTTGGGGGGTGAGAGGCCTCAACTGTGATAACGGGACAGGCGTGGAATTGAGATTGTATTTCTCGGCCAGGGAAAACGTTAAATGCTGGATTTAGTTGAAATTCATAGCCGGTAATGATCTGAGTATTGTGAAATACTATAATTGGGGACGTAATGAACATTTGAAATCACGAACTTTGAGTATAAGGAACAGAGTAACCAAATTCAGGGTTGTCCAACATATAGAGCGATGGTTGTGATGATCGGTTTGTCTGTGAGGGGTGTGCAAATTTCATAATGGTATGACGAGATATGACATCGTAATTATATGGCGAGTTGTTTGGTTTGTACGTAGATTAGGATATCCAAGTGTTAATAACGGTTAGGGCTATATTAGATTTTAAAAGTGTGAGATCAGGAGACAAGATATATAACTGGACATGAATTATGTAACAATTCTTTTCCAGCCAGATAAACATCACTAGATTGAATTCACATCACAGCTGCGTAGGAATTTGTGAAGAAACCAGAGTCCACGGAGATAAAATTTACTGTTCTTTAACATTTCGTTAAATCAGTTAAATTTATTTAATTATAAAATTCAGTGAAACCGCATTTTGAAATAACTTTAATCAAGCGAATAACTTGGAGATGCATTCTGGAAATTTTAGTTTGTTTTTCTGGGGGAATATTAAAATATAAAGTAACGTTTAAGGGGACATATCCGAAGGAAGTGGATTTTACTGCCACAAAGTTTGTGAGCATTGCTATTGTTGTAATTATTGAACTTTGATTGACTGAGCAGTGAATGTGCTGGGGATAGTAAAGTGGAACTTTGGTCATCAACCGATGTAACTTAATTGTGTTTAGCCTTCAGCCTAGAAACTTGGATGGTCAGGGGGTCATCAACCTCAGTGACTTAGATTAGGGCCATATGCCATTGTAGCATCATTTCCTTGCGGTCATCATCCACAATGACTTTAAAGTAACTTAGAAGATTAGATGTCGGTCCATGCCATAGACGCAGGTCATTTCGTTTCAATAAATGGTCCATATCCTAGAACCACTGTGTGGCACACACCGATTGGACGGCCTTAATTATACCCAGAGTCCAGAGTTCGTGTTACGAGGGCTGGACCATAACGAATCACTATGATGGTACATGTGGTCTCACATGGAAGCCGAATTTAAGGATTTCCAGACTTTCCTTTCTTAAATGATTAATAATTGAGACAATGGTTTCTAGTATGAATGCCCGTCAGGCAGTTACGTTAAAGTCTCACACCAGTGTTCTGACGTTTATGTAAAAATGATAGTGGTGTCCAGTGGACACAATTGACTTCTATGATACCATTGACATATCAAATGCTTCAAAATTTCCTGAATAAATAGGAATCTTTTAAACAGACCTTTCATTCCAGTAGATAGATTAGAATTACTGAACCCTACCTTTACCTCAGCAAGTGACGAAGAACCCGATACGACCCAAGAGATGGATCTCATGAGCTTTGCTGATAGGTAAGAAAGGTAGGTATCCCTCATGATGGACCTAAAGGGTTCAATAGTAAGCGAGGCAGCGATCATGATTATTCGGTCTTGTCTTGGCCTGATCTGCCTTTAGTCTGTGTGGTCTGCATCATGTGCAACGCCTCGCTTCCGAAATGGCGCATCCTCGGGTAAGCACTCTTACCTTCCGTTCCGGTTAAAATTTCCGTAATGTTCGTTTGCAATTTCGTAGTGGAGTCTGCCCTAACCTAACCTAAATTCGCCAAATTAATTATTTAGGACACCCTAGCTTTTCAGCTGGGCTTGCCTGTTTGTTTTCAAGGCATTCCCTTTTCTTATTTCACAAAATGTGTAGATTGTAAATTAATACATTTACCTTGGGGTTTGCCTCTGGTAGTTCAGTGTCACTTGATGTACGAGTTTAGGAGAATACATTCCATTCACCGTGAATTGTAATTGGGTTTAACCTACTAATTTGCATTGTACTACTGGATCTGTAACTAGTTGTATAGTTTGGTTTGAAGTTTGAAACTCGTAGTCAAGCCCATTATCAAAGAACTGCTAAGATATGTGTATCAAGGAGGTTATAGTTTCGTAAGTTGTAATTTGGTGGATTTTGTTCGGAATGTATTTGTAAAATTTCACTTGTAAATAATATTTTTCAAATTTAAGGATCACGGCAATTCATTTCAGAATCTGCAATCCAAGCCATGTCCATGCCTTCAGTAGGTCCTGCCTGTTTCCACTTTCCTGGTTTATTATCCACTAGTTGGCCCTACTGATATTTCATATTATGTTTTTGTTGGCTGAGATTCGCGTAGGCCAGCTGATGTTTCTCTGAGTGTATAGTGTTTTCTGATAGTGTGTAAGTGCTCTTTCTTCCCTCCTTTATTGTGTTTATTAGTTGTTTTGTGTAACCACCGTAGTAAAGGTTACAATATTGAAGTTTACGTTCCTTTAAAAATAAGTAAACAAGGTAACAAATTGTATTTTCATACAATAAATGTGAGAAGTGAACAAAAACCTTTGTTTTTAAAGATAATGAAAATAAATGTAATCAGGAAATATTATACTGCAATATTTTTCATTTTTCTACAAATAATTTTCTTGTCTTGTTATACACCATAATCTGTATCCTGGTCATTCCACATGACCATACAACAGCAGCAGCAGCAACTGCATGCACAAAAAGGAATGAGAATTTCAGACAATATACTTGTCATCAAAACAATAATAGATAAATACTTAAATAAACAGAAAAGGTTGTAAATTGTACAACCTGTGACAGTTTGGTGAATGAAGTCAGAACGGGCGATCCGGCAACACTGGTGATACACAACGCTGCATCTGCGTAGCAGCAGGTTTCGACCACCTGCTTCTAATGTTCAGTTGAGCATCGTGTGTGTGCCGTGTAAGACCTGTTTGACACAATGCGTGTTTAGTGCGTTGGTTCTGAACTGCGAACAGGAACAAGACCGACCAAAAGATCAATGTACACTTTTGTTTTAAGGTTGGCAAGACACCGAAAGAAATGCATGCGATGCTGGTAGGTGTTTATGAAGATCAAGCAGTGTCCTTGAAGTGTGTGTACAAGTGGTTCGCCCGTTTTTGAGGAGGCCGGGAAAGTGTTTCTGACAACATCTGTAGCAGAAGAAGGTGAGGACACTAATCACAAACGATTGGCAATTAACAGTGCGCAAGATAGCGGATGAACTGCAGATTAACCATGAATCCGTGCGCCAAATCGTTACCCAGAAGTTAGGGAAGAGGGAAAACGTGATCTCGTCTTGTGCCACATCACTTGACTGATGATCAGAAGCAGGCACGTTTAGAGGCTTCGGAGAATTTTGTCAAAACGGTGGATGCGACACCAAATTTCTTGAACTGTATTGTCACTAAGGATGAAACCTGGTGTCTCAGGTACGACCCTGAAACGAAATGGCAAAGCATGGAATGGCGTTCTCCGGGATCCCCTCGTCGGAAAAAGGTCAGACACAAAAAGTCACGCATCAAACAATGCTCATCATCTTTTTTGATCATCAAGGCATTATCCACAAGGAATTTCTACCTGAGGGAACGACGCTTAATGCTGCACGGTACATCAAAATTTAAACCCGTTTCATGAAATGTCTACGCAGGGTACGACCCCAGTATGCACAACAAGGTTCATGGTTTTTTGTCCATTGTAACGCTCACATACACAGTTCATGGCAAAAAAAGGGGCGGTCCAACTTGAACATCCCCCATACTCGCCAGATCTCAATCCTCCAGACTTCTTCCAATTCCCACGACTCAAACTCGCTTTGAAAGGAAAGAGATTTGGCAATATTCCTGACATCCAACGAAATGTGACGAGGCTTTTGAACACCATCCCAAAGGAAGCCTTCCTGCAAAGTTTCCAGGACATGCATCACTGATCTCAGCAGTGCATAGTACTGGGAGAGGACTATTTCGAAGGACAGTAAGGTCACTGTCGTGCATTGTTCATCTTTGTTGATAGTACAGGACTATTACCCGAACTTTATTGTCACAGGTTGTATATTACAGCTATCAGAGGGGCGGTCGTTATGAAGCTGGCTAAAATAAGGGTGTCATTTACAATGATTAATGCCATAAAAGAACTGTATTCTGTAGTATGTGGCAAGACGGAGAACTCCAATAGTGGAAATATAATTTTAAAGTTTTTATTTAAAGTGTCTGAAAGATTTCATTTTTGGTTGGAACTCTGGACTCTACTGGAATTATTTTATGTAACTGCAAGAAATATTAATTTAGATATGTGTGTAATAATTTTTCGTTTAGCCAATAGGCAAGATATATGGAACTGTAGATGAACATTGTAAGATGCAAGAAGTATTTTGATTCAAAAATTATGTAACTAGTAAAAATGTAATTTAAGAAAACCTCAAGATTGGATTGTTAACATTGCAAGAGTGATTAAGTGATCTGTATATCATGATGTAATTTGGTAACATTTAATTCGAAACAGCCTGTACCTCACGCGCGGTTATGGGTGGTGAAATAGGTGTCGCAATAGGAAATCTCTAAGTTGCTAACTATCTTAATATGACCATATATGATTTCCAATTGGCGAAAGTATAGGGAATCTAGTTGAAATTGTTCCCCATTGGTCGATTGTGTTCGGGCCATTTCCGGACTTTCTGCTGGCTTTGGAATAATCACACGTGTGTTCGGTGTCATTTACATCCGACCGCCCTAGCGAGCGCAAGCTCGAGGGCTTCCCTCGGGAACTCCTGCCTTTCCGCAGTAAGTGTTATTTCAATGTTAATCTCAATGTTTTCTGCTTTCGTTTAATTTAATTTAATTAATTTGGTTTTTCGGTATTTCCTTGCTTAATGTCACTTTTAAAGTTTTAAATTTAACGTGTCTGAGATTGCCCTAGATTCCCACTGTTTATAATTTCAAGTCTCACGTTTTTTTATATTTTAAATTCAACAATTCATTTATTTGTGTTTTTGGATTCGTAATTGTATCCCTTTGTCAAAAGCGTTCAGTATCAGTTGCTTTGTGATTTAACTTTGTTTTGTAATTTTTTGTTTGTTATTTTAATATAGTTGAGCTAGAGGGTGTTTCTTGTAAGTCTTTTCTCCCCATAACGCCATACGTTCCCATGGACCTCGTAGGGCCCTCGCACTTTCCAAATTCTTTCTTAGTTGTCATTTTTCGGCCTGTAAGTGTTCCCTTGTATTTGATTATTTTTTTCAAAATGGCGCTCGGTAATGACGACGTAGTGTTTTATTCTCCGAGTAAATTAACCGTAAAATGTGACGAAAAGTGCGGAAAATGTCGAAGATTAGTGAAAAATGGCATGCTGTGTGATTCATGTGATCGATGGTGGCATTATACGTGCGGCAATTGCCCTAGAGACGTAAAAACTAATGAAAATATTGACTGGATTTGTGAGCAGTGTGTTCGGAATGTTGATGTTGGGGACGGCGTTGACGAAGCACCGAAAACAGTCGATGAGGAATATAAGAGTGCATTAGAAATTATAAACATTTTAAAAAAGGACAATGAGACTCTTAAAGTTGAAAATCAAGAATTAAAAGAAAGACTGCGATCGCTAGAATTTGGGACTGACCATTCTTCGAGTGATATACCGGAACAAGTAACAAACTCGAGCACGTGGTGTCAAGTAGTTCGTGGATGGCTGGCTAAGAAGAAATCTACAACTGAATTTCCGGAAATAAACATCAGAAATAGGTTTTCTGCCCTAAATAATTTAATTCTGGAAGAAAGTGATCGCGCGCGTGAAACCAAATCATCGCGATCCGCTGCCGTTGCCGTGCCGAGTTTAAAATTTAGGCCTAGAATTCAGATTCAAGACCCAGTTAGGCCTAAATCAGCGAAGGTAGCTGTGTTTGGTGATAGCCAAGGAAGGGGAATTGCGGGAGTGATTAACGACGAGAATATAGCAGCAACCAGAGAAATATATCCAGGAGCTTCTATCAGCAGTGTTGTGGAAAACGTAGAAGCAGCAACTAGGAACTTCGGGAGTGGCG